>NC_046371.1:18582170-18905772 GCF_011125445.2 Fundulus heteroclitus
AGCACTTTCAACAAAACTTCAACATTTTGCTGCACCTCTTTGTGATTTTGTGTAAGGACTTGTGTGACGACAGCAAGAAAGATAAAAAACACAGACAACTTCATGTTAAAAACCATGTTGAGAAAAAAGCAAAACATACAATCGTAAAAACTTGAAAATAAAATCTAAAATAGCCCACTTCTTGCCTGCTTCTATGCATTAGTGCTATATTTTAACATGGGTCTTAACATCTCTTTATAAGTAAGATGACAGAAACAAATGGAGCAAGTGTAATTAGGAGAGCAGTGCATTTAACTTTAAAAGAAGAATGTAAAACTTATTTCAGTTACTATTATTGCTTTAATATTTTTGTTGTAATTGATATAAATGATAATATTGCAATAATAATTACATAAGTATAATAAGTAATTACAATAATATTACAAAAAAATATGTGTTCACTTTTGTTTGAGGAAAAGTGCATTTATATGTGGCTAAGCCTGCTACAATGATAAGTGTTTTTTTTCCTTTGCTTCGGTAATCATTGATATAACGAAATAACCATTAGAAATAGCCTTCACTGCTGTAGGAAACACAACTCAGCTTTATAGGGAGGAAAGGATGCAAGGAACATGGTGTGCTTGGAGGTGAAGTTTTGGAGGCAGATTTATTTGCCAGCGCTGCTTAGTTTACATATTTTAGGCAACAACAACACAGCGTTTTTTAATCATATTTTGTTTTACTACTACAACTACACATGGAGCATGTGTTAGATATTACATCAGGCTACAGGCAGTTGGAGCTGTTGAAAGCAACAGATGATTCACAGGCACTATGGATATAGTCTGGCTTCTACACAGACTTGTGTGACCAACATTCTGGGCTCACTCTTCCTCAATCCCGTGTCAATACATGTCCAGAGCTTCAGCTGAATCTGTAACCTTTTCTCTGACTTGTTTAGATGAAAAGCGTAAACATATAGTTTCTGACATTTCTTTTGATAGAAGTTATTCAATGTGTGATCGCTTCTCCGGGGTAAAACGACTGGACGAGGACCAGAGGTATCTGACTGCCAAAAGGGGACGGCAGCTTTTACAAATTGGTAATTCCGCCTGCGACCCAGAAGCAAAATACCACAGAGGCCACAGAGGAGATGGCGTCACAGCCAGGCAGCTGCGCAGAAATAATGTTGTGAGGAGATTCCTTTTTAAATATCTCCAGTGGCTATGTTGTTTGCTCTTGTTTGAGTGGGGTTTATATTTTTGGAGCCCTGTACCTGCAAAGACACTGTTGCATCTTTATTTTTGAGTGTCCACACAGCCAGGTCAATGAATCCAATGAGCCATATTAACCATTATTAGAAGCAGTAAAGACTGTCACTACTCATCCAATGTACAAATGCTGGATAAATAGGCAGCTGAATACAGGCCAATGAAGAGACAAGTGAGAAAGAAGTCACACTAATTTCTTTAGCATGTCTCCTTGCTGCTTAGACGTTAAAAGCCTTGACAAGTTCTGCCACTTTCAAAAGTACTGTTTGATCTCTCAAACATCTGAATAAAAAAAGTATATCCTCATGAGAATTTGGACAGTTGAATTACAGTTTACTTTTACGTTTTGTTTGCTCTTCAGTTTTATTCCAAACTGTATTACTTTTGACCCAGTGGTCCTGCCTTTAGCTGGGTCTCCTTGTTGGACAAATCTATTAACAGAGCTATTCCTAATATGAACTGTTTGTTCTTGTATGTAGTCCTTGTGTAGTATGCAGTCATTTCTTGTTTTTTGTTGTTGTTTTATTTTTGTGTCCCATTCTTGTTCTCTGGATCCCCAACTGATCTAGGATGTCCGATCTGTTGCCACATGCTTGCTCAGAATGGGGAATTGCTTGAAAAATCAATGACTAAGTGTAATAAGCTTGGCTTGGTATGATAGGTAACTCTCATACCAGTAAATGATGATTTTAGTTCAACTATATTATGTCACAGTTTGGACAGAACTGGACTTTCTGAAGTTATCTTCTAATTTGACCATGACTGCATTATATTGAAAAAATTAAATTGACTTAAATGTATCTAATACAAATCGAATTCTATAAAGTCAACTATAAATTCCATAATGCTTGTCTACTTTTGTGCCTTTGTTGAGAATTAAATAAACTGAACCAAAATTAATACTCAATAAACCAACAAATTTGATAGAGATTTTAATGTAGAGCCAAGGTCAAAATGCACTTCCTAGACTTTTCAGGCTATTTCAAGGAGGATAAAGTTAAAGGCACATTCATGTATTTTATTGTATATTTGCCCTTTTGGCAAATTATCTCAGATATACCCCAGTAAAGATCAAGGGGATGTCTGCTATTCTTCTGTTTGTACACATCTGGTAATGTAGGTTTGGAACTTCTATTAACAGATCCTGTGAATTAATGGGTCTATTAAACACTATGTGTCTTTTAAAAGCTGCTTTCTGTGTAACATTAAAACACTGCAGTTACTGATTAGTTATTTTGAATTAGTGATGCCAAGACTATGTAAACCACTCTTGTTAACAAATCAAAGACGGCAGCCGCTGAAATGGTTCACTCAGCGCAGCTATCATCTTCCAGACCTGGAGAAGAATAAACAGATGTCTTAGAGTACACACACGTCCTGACTGAGTACATCCTGCACTAAAAGATGTTTCCCCAGTCCTGACGCAAACAAATCCAGCTTTACCTCCACTTTAGCCTATCTATCAGGGGCACAGCAGCAAACATCAGTTTTGTTGACTTGAGCTCTCCTTTTTCCGAATTAAATGCTTATTTTCTGGGAGAAAAATTATGATAGGGAAGCTATACTGAGAGAGTCTGGTTGTTTATGCCACAAATTGAAAATGTTTCATTAGAGACTACTGTAAAGCACTAAAAAGGCTCATCTTTTGGCTGCTCCTTTGCTTTGTTAATGTCACCATAACCAGTGTTCAAATAAAAGCAGTTTCCATGAAAAAAACATAATTTTGTACAGTTTTTTTGCCAGTATGTAGTGCATTAACTTAAGGATAATGAATAATGAAAGAGCAGCTTTTACCCTGAATAAATGTCTGTGCTTACTTTCATACCCTAAAGTGCAACAGATTGCATACCATTAGAATTACAAGATACGGCCATTAAGAAAGGGCTTTTTTCCAAGTGCCATCCGGCAGCTTGAGTGGACATTCATTTTCCTAGAGATCTTACATACTAGCATCTTAAATGTAAGGTGAGTGGCAGAGGCTGTTGTCTCTTCAATTAAAGAAGATCAAACAGCTTTTATGTAAATCATACATGTCTCTACTTTCGCTCTGGTACTTGCATAAGTTCAGTCAGATTAACATAAAACAGCTTTATTAAACATCAGTTTTAAGTCTTGTCACAGATGTTCAGTGTAATTTAGGTCTGGACTTTGACTGGGCCATTGTAGCCATTGTAGCTCTGAAATATGTTTATGGTCATTATCTTGCAGGAAGTTGAATTTCTGCTCCAGTCTCAATTCTTTTGTAGCCACGAAGCGTTGTGACAGAGGGGTCTGGCTTGTCGTAGACCCTGGTACCCAATTCCCGTTAAAGCATTGCCGAAGCATGATGCCACCACCACAGTACTTCACTTTGGGAATAATGTGTTCAGAATGATGCACAGCATTTCGTTTTCAGCCACATATACAGAGGCATTTAAAATTCAGGCTATACAATTACATTTTTCCAGATGTTTCGTGCAGCAACA
Source organism: Fundulus heteroclitus (assembly GCF_011125445.2). Taxonomy (NCBI): domain Eukaryota; kingdom Metazoa; phylum Chordata; class Actinopteri; order Cyprinodontiformes; family Fundulidae; genus Fundulus; species Fundulus heteroclitus. The sequence goes on from NC_046371.1 coordinate 18,585,886, forward strand.
GGTGTAGCAAACTGGAATGAGGACACCTTGTGGCTTTCTTCTTTCTGCCTTTCCATAAAGTACAGATTTTGTCTCACACCAAAGATGTAGGTCTTTGCAGCTCCTCCAGAGTTACCATGGATCAACTGGATGCTTCTGCAATGGATGTTCTCTCTACCTGAGCTGTCAGTTTACGGAGCCATGCTATGGTACGATCTGAAGTTGAATTACATTAAATTTTTATTTGATAGCTTGAACAGTGTTTCGTTAGAATTCCAAAGCTTGGGATATATTCTTGGTTGCACTGAATTTGTGAAGAGCAGTGAGTACAGATACATGCCACACTATTGTTTTTATTTTTTTTTTAAAAATAAACAGTGTCACTCTGGATGAAATGCCGTTTAGACAAAGATACAATTTTAACAAAGGTAATGTACAATTATGAGAAATGCTAAGACTGTACAACCATAATATGTAAAGGACACTTGCAAAAACGTCTAAATAAGAATTTGCTTAAATGTCATTATGGGTGCAAATGTAAATTTGTCCATAGAGCAGAATTATCTGTCATAATTTAACAAGAACAGGAACAAATTTGTAATAAATGCAAAGACAGATTCTAGCAAAAATGCTTTGTCCATCCATTCAACCACCCATCTACTGTCTATACTCAATTATCCACAAGGGGTCACATGAATAAATGCTTTGTAGTGTATACAAAAACTAAGGGTTAAAGATAATTAACAATGTCAAGAGCTGCTATTTTCTCTACTTTTCAATTTTGCCTCATCAGTCTGTTTTGTTGTTTTTTAGTTGTTTGTCTCTTTTCACTTCAGCTCCCTTTTCAGCTTTGTATTTTTCCAGCCCAAAGCTTTGAGGTATTTCGAGTCGACAAACTGTGACCAATGCAGAGGCAAAAAAAGAGCAACCCTGTCAGTCTGAGAGAAAGGTCCAATGTCTGCCTGCAGGTCTCCGTAATCAGAGCTTAGGTAGAATAATTGTTGCAGAGCAGGCTCTGTCCTCACTCCTGAGACAGAGTTGATCCAGGGAAGGGTAGTACTCTGAACCCCCACGGGGCCCAAGCCCATGAAAAAGAAAGCAAGTATAATAATTGGAGCAGAGATTTTTCCACCAGCCAGGACTGCCTCCAAAAAAACATTACACTTAATTAGGCGGACATTAAATCCAAATAACTGTCATTCGCTGTTTTTTTCTGGCCAGTTCAGCTAAAATTTGCACCATGCTGTGATGCTTACTAATATAACTGGTTCTAGTGGTTAGAACAATCTAGTCGTTTTGTAAGTAAAGCAGATATGACGACGACTACGCCACAAAACCCACATTTATACTTGATCCATATGCTATAAAAATGTCTATATGTAGTCACTCAGGTGGAATGCATGTATGTTAACTATGTGTTCACTGGAAACAGAGTCAGTTGTCCCAGGGTTGGACTCAACTTCAAGAAGAAAAAAAAACAGGTTCAGGGATTTAAACATTTATATAACCTATGTCACCAGTGTCATGGTTGCTGGAATTTCTTTGGCCCACATAAGGAAACAACACAGGAGGGAGGATTAGAAAGTTTATTTTAAAGAACACAGAAGTCACGCAGCCGTCTGCTAGAAGCTGTTCGGGATCAGCAGCGGCTAGAGGAGAGGCAGATAAGTCAGCTGAGACTTTGATGTGGACATGGAAGGAGGAATTGATTAGAAACTCTTACTCTGAACCGACAGTGACGAAGGCTGGGGAAGGAAGGTTTCCTGGGAATCGCGGTGGGGAGGAAGGATCTGTTGAGTTTGTCTAAGGGAGATCGCTGGAGGATGGTGGGATCTAATGGCTGAGAGCAGGCCGGCAGGCACCGTGCTGAAACGGGAGAACCCCTACAGGGTCTGAGCTTGGGTCCGTTGTTGTTGATGGCAAGGCAAGGAAGTTTGGTGACCGAAGTGGTCTGTCAAGGATTGAGATTTTTTTCAGGGAGATACGATATTTCTGTTTGAATATCCAACTGATAATGAGCAGAGTAAGATCAGGTGAGCCACATGCTGTCAGCAGCAGCAGTCATCTGTACAGACAGCACTCCCACACAGAAACAAAACTCAGCTCACCAAGATTATGACCACCAGTATTCGCAAATTCACATTAAGCAATTCAAAAGTAAGAGTGGAATGAAGTAGACTCTGTTAATTTGAACTGTACCAGATCTTAACCATGTTACTCAAACCTCCCATCGCTGTCATATTTGCCACAAACTAAGTCCCCATACTTAAGCATCATTATGTACTGACTAAATAAGTAAATAACTAAATATATTCACTTGTGTGTGCCATTGGAACAGCTACTTTAATAATGTCATTGTTGACAGTGACAAATTACACCGTTTGAAATGTAATTGTAGTTTTACAATTCCAGTGACTTTGCCTCAGTAATTCAGGTAATTATGTTTAGTTACTTTATAGTTACTTTCTATCGAATTTGGATCTGTCATATCAGAGGGAGTTTTAAAGGCTTGCAGGCCGAAGGGCTCTGGAGAAGCAGACTGACGGGTAGCGCTTAAAATTCAAGTGGCCGAGGAACAAATAGATTTGGTATTTGAGGCTCTTTGAAGGGAGCCGGAGGTTGCACATTTGGACCTTTCAAAGAGCCACTCAAATGACTGAGTGGTTCTTCATCCACATCCATAATGGCACAGTACATCATTCACTCACTCTTGAATAAAGTGCAGTGAAATGACGTCAGCATGAGCAGCGCTCATTTCAAGTTATTCATCTAGAAAATAGCTCCATTCAGTTCAAACTTCTTAAAAAGATTAGCTCCACTTAAAACACATTCAAGCACAACAATACCCATATATGAAATGTTAGAATAGGATTTGATGCGCTGTAAAATGTATAGGTGAAAGGCATAAACCTACAACAAGAAAACTTCCCGAAGATTACATGACTTCAGTTTAGTTTACATGCCTGTATGCTAAATGTCCCCCACTAATTGTCACAATAAAATGTGTGCTAAGCAAATCCACAAGAACACCAAGCAGGCATTAACAATAAGTGTTAGGTAGTGGCTGGCTTCAACTCACCAATGATATTTGTGCAGTTCTTCTTCACTACAACATAATTTAACATTTAACAATTCAAAGATGTTTTAATAATAACACAGCGTTCTAATTTCCCTTTTAAAAAAACTACTATCCTTTTTTTTTTTTTTTTTTACAGTTTCATATTTAAGCAATGGCAGAAAATTTAAATTCACAGCACATTTTTTTCTCCAGTGGCTCAAGTCTCTGATTATGTCCTGAACATTTGTGAGTTTTTTTCTTCGTATGAGTGAATCTGTGACAGCAGCAGTCAACCAAATCAACATGGCATGCTGGGTGACATCAGGGTCAAAGTAATCATCCAAACTATTAGATAAGCATCAGTCAAACTCTTTGCTTCTCTGACTATGATTTTTATGTCGCATTTCAGAGTCATTTCAAGTTTTGGAAGTGGTATCTAAACAGCATACTTTGCTTTTAAGAGTGTCATGGGAGTGGTATACTGTATATTTCGTTAAAAAACATATAGTTTGCCATCCCCTATAAATCTATGACAAAACATATCTTGCTTTTTTAATATTCAGTTTGTCTTTTCTGCCAGTTTCAATTAAAGCTCTGTCCTGTTTTTTTTTTGTCTCTGACTATAAACAACTCGTTTGTCGTGAGAGAACAGTACATTTTGCAAAAGGACACTTGGAACATGGACTAATATGGAGACACACATTAGCCTCAGCTGGTATCAAAACCCCATTAGACCTAATTTACTGAGCTTCCTGATGCCTCTCTGTCATCTTCACATAAAAAAAAGAACCAGTGTGCTGCCACCGTCAAAGAAATTACAGAATGAGAGTTCATTAAGCTCCTTTTTAAAGCACAGAGAGTTTTTGCCAAGGGTGGTCTTTGGCTCCTCACAACCACTATTGAGCATTTTTCTTATGGAAAAACCTTACATACACAAGTGCACACCTACAGGTGCTTGGATTCAGGTACTTACAGATTCACTTCTATACAGAAACCCCCTATTATTATCTTTAACTGTCACTTTATACATTTCATATTAAATCATAATATCACTCTCTCCCTTTCTTCTCCTCTTTCTCTTTCACCTTTTCTCCCTTTTAGCATTTGGTCTCACCCGTTTCTTTCCTTTCTTTCCCTCTTTTACCTTCCCGTTTCAGTGTCCATTGAATATGAAATAGTCCCAGCATAAAATCTAATAAAACTTCTTGCACAAAAATCAAGCAAAGCACTATGGCAAAGGCAGTATGCTCCACTTGTGAAAGTAATATCTGTTAGAAAAAAAAAAAAAGGAAAAAAAAATGGTCAATGCAAAACACCTCATGAAAGTGTATTTAAATGAGCTAGCTGACCAATGATATTTAATGGGTTGCAATGGAAAACATGGAGAAGAGAGCAAAAATTTTTACTGAGGCAGAAATAGGTGTGTTGGTGGGTGACGTGGAGAGTCAACAACAACACATCCTGTTTGGCAGCCACAGCAGTGGCGTGACGCACAAGAAGTGTACTGAGTTTTAACACGTTACCACTGTAAATACAGTGAGTGGCACAGATAGAACCATGCTAAAGTGAGATTTGAAGGTGGATTTGCAAAAAAATGTCTGACATGCCACTTCCGGAGTAAGTCAGCCAAAGGTGGTAGTAAGTGCGCTCCAAGCTGACGACTTTAGAAAGGAGAATCGACACTCCACACTAGGAGAGACAACAATGTATGGCACTGTACAGGAGAAGAAGAGACCGATCTGGTAGAGACCGCAGATGAGCCAGCCACTGTTTCATTTTTAATGTATAAATCCAAGATGAAGGAACATTGGGCTGATAACATCTTGGTGTCCTAAGGACCTCTTGAGCCGACAGGTGGCGAGAAGGGTCCCTGTGAGGAGAGTCTAGGAGAAAAAGAGATGGGCACCAAGGACCCGGCTGGGACAGCCGGAATAAAATTGTTAGATACATGTTGGAGTCGCACTTGACTTGCACATTAAAAGAATGCACGTGCTTTCTATTTACATACGGATTTCTGTTGTCATATGGAGCCCATATAGCATTATGAGTGCAGTCAATAATGCCAATTACAGTTGGAAAACCAGACACTGCTGCAAACTGCCTTTTAATGTTGGTCTGTTCTCCCTCAGTGTAGGGGAATCTAATGTATCGACTTGTCAATGCCATTCAGAAAAACAGGCATTATTGCGCTTAGCTCTGGCTGCGATATTCCAGACCTCTGGATAATCTTACATAATTAGGTTGTTCCTAAAAGTTGCTTCAGGCAAACAGTTGATTGTTAATTAGGTTAAACACATACCTGTCTGCTAATTTACACTGGTAGGAGCAAGTTGCCAGGACTCCCAGAGATGTTAACACCTGTAAGTGAATTCTCCAATGTGGGACTCAGTTCTGCACATATAAATCCAACAATGCTCCAGGGGCTCTAAATCGGTCTATAAGCTAGTCATCATTATGGGCCAGGAAATTTTGGTGATCCCTGAACACGTGTTCCCTACTAATTCTCCCATTTTCATAGGCTTCTAGCAGTGCCAATGCATCGACAGCATTACGCACGAATGGCTCATGTATTTGAATGTTTCCTGCAATCTAGTTAATCTGTAGTACACAACACCCTGATCATCATTGGAGAGGGAATGTGAAAGGTTATAAAAGGTTTAAATATTGTGCAGACTTTGATCTAAAATTTAAGATGACTTAAATTTTCATTTTATTTATTTGAAAAGTCCTTATGTAGAGTTTTATGTGTCCCAAAAAAATTCACCACATGGTGACAATAAAGATTGTTCATTCTTGATCATGTGGTAAAATGTTAAAACATTCATGGGAATGAAGCCGTTTGCAATGCATTGTACATATTACTGTTTTCCGTGAACCTACTAAATAATGGTTTATTAGAAACTGCAAAAGTTGCGATTGTGGTTTGGTTTTTTTGTCATTTGTTCTTAAAACCAAGACATCAACTTAAAAGGGGGACCAGCTAATAGGACTCTGTTGCTAAGACTACCGTTCTCTCTTCAGATGCAGCTCAGCATGTCTCCATGCACATGTGTAGCTACAAGGCTGGGCCCATATGTATGCCTTCAGCATCAGTATGTGTCTGATTTTCTGACAGATCTTCTCACTTCAGAGAATTAACATGCGGGGCTCTTTGCCCCAAGGCTGCTAATGGAAAGCCAGGAATTGTCTCCTGCCTCAGGTCTTTAATCCTGTAAAACCGCCATGAAGCGTTTGAAAGACCTTTTATTAGAGACTTACAGAAGGATGGTCTCCAAACAAAGGCAACAAAGCACAAGTGATTGACATGGAGGGAAACAACTCATTCCCCCTCGATTTATATGTATTGTCCCACACTTTTATAAGAAGGGATATCTGACAGACACCAGAGAGCTTTGTGCAACTTGTCACCTCCCTTCAGCTGTATAACCTTTAATTTCAGTGACTACCCTCTTTCCACACATTTTCTCCTCCTCAGACTGCTTCCTTCATTTTCTCTTCATGAGAAGCTGTACTTTCCTAATCTCACATTTTAAAAACTCATTAAAGCATCAATTTAATTCACAAAACACACGTTTAGTGAATTGCGTAGCAAGGCTGCTAATCACAAACTAAGCTGTCTAAAATTATAAAATGTAAGTTGCATCTCACGTAATAATAGTAATCAATGCACAATCTCTGCTTCATACGTTTTACGATATCCCTCTGATGTTTTTTGAGGAGTGTGCAGTGGCTTTAAGTATGATCTGCTAGGGCTAAATCTTATTTACAAACGGTATAATAATAGTTTCTTATTCAGGATTAAACAGGAAGATTTCTGAAGACTAAATGGACATTTCTCCATGTCTCCTGCTGTGATTTGAAGCCTGCTTCTCTTTATCTGAATATGAACCCTTTACATTTCTCACTACGTCTTTGGAAACTCAATCCACCTTACACTATTCAGATTTCTGTTTATAACCTCGTTCTTACAATTCCTTTGTATGAATATAGATTATTTTCGAAGGCTCCACAATAAGTGCTAAGTATACTCATTCTTATTAATGTCATGTGGACCATTTTTGTAAAAAGATTATAGTCAAAGTAAAATTTAAGGGGATATGACATTAATAAGAGAGCACAGATTTAATACCATGCTAGCAAAAGCTTTTTTGACACTATGCTTGTTAAAGGTAGAGTCTGTGTTTTTTTTTTCAGAAATTTCCCCAAGTCCCTTTTTGAATAACTGCGCATGCGCAAGAAGACTGTCTTATTTGCTGTTCCGCTTCTCAAGGGGATTGCGTGAGAAAAATCTCACAAATCCACTCTGTATTTCTTTATTTCTATTGAGGGCCTCCTCCTCAAAAACTTGTACGCACTTTGCTTCTTGCGACTCTCAGCCGTGTTCACACTATACGGTAAGAGCAGCGGAGCTACAATGAATGGCTAACACCGAAGCTAACCGCTAAGCTAACTGGATACATAAACACTAGTGCTCATGTGCAGCCAGCAAGTGAAATCCAACAAGGAACATGCAAGCACACTGGTGTTATGTGAGCGTGTCAGAAAGATTGGCAAGGTGATTCCCCTGGAACCTGAGGGACAAAGGGGGGTGAGGGCAGAACCAAAACGCGGACAAATCCCTACTCTTCAGTGCAAATGACAATTGGTTAGAGTTTTTACAGGCCTGCAGCTCTTACTGAGATGACATTTTTTAACCTCCTTTTTCTGAATACATAATGTATTAATTAATTTCCGGATGGAAGGATGATTCTACCCAGTATAGCAAATATTGTTTTTGAACAGGTTTGCCAACTATAGCTTTAAGTGTCACATGGATGCATATCTGCATCAAGGACACCCACTGTAGTTTAATGTTAGGTTGTTGGTATTCATGAGGTTTGGCAAGAAACCATCTCAAGCGACCTCCTCACTATACTCAGAATCTTAACACTTCACTCATGTCATGACACAAAGCAAGATAATAACAATGTAGGTGTTATCCCAAAAGGGTGTCAGCAACCCCACATCAAAGTGGGTTGAACTTTCATTAGTGAAACTGTGGATCTATAAGAAATTAACATTTCGGCAGATTTTATTGCAGAACCAAAGCATGTTTGAAAACACAAACATTCCTATATTTGCTCACGTGCACTCAAAACTATTGGTCGGGAACATGACAAGTCTTGAAAATACTGAATATTGGTACTTAAACTTATCACAGGGAAAACCCATTTCAACTTCAACAGTAAATAACCATGGGTAGTGTTTTTTTGTGTGTAAAAATAGACAACAAAATGCAAAAAAAACAACAAAAAAACATAGTGTTATGATTTAATTTGTTAAAACATAACACTAACACTAGCACATTTTCATAACTAAACAAACTGAATTAAATGGATTTTGTGCTATAGGTCACCAAGATCAATGCACATGTATTTCTGTATTTAAATAAGACATTTAAGTACTAATTGTTATAGTGACATTAGGTTACAATACTTATTAGTTTAAGTAGACAATACCTTGAAAATACCAATCCTTAACTATCTAGTATAAAATGATGGGGGCTCTCACCTCCCAAAGAATTGATTCCCTTGTGTACAAGATCAATACAAATTGAATTATCCTCTGTCTAGGGACATAAACATTCTTCCTGTCTGTTATAATGGGCTGATCTTTAAAGATCACTCTATATTTTTTATTGACTTTGTGCCCATGTGGCAAATATTGTTCACCTTGTTGTTTGTGATAATTTGAAGGCTGTCACAAATATGAATAAAATATGATGAATGCAGTCAATAATATGCAAAATGTTGATGCAGAGGAGATATTTCTCCACTGAGCATCCTCCAGGAGCTGCTTGTAGGTGTTCACAGTGAGTTGTGAAAGGTCACATTATGAAATGCCATGTACCTAAATGACTGTATCATCTCTGATCATATCCTAGTGAAAGCCAGTTAGGGAACATTCAGGCAGCATCTTCTCATTTAATGTTATATCTAACTTTTCTTGCACTGTAAATGGGTTTAACAGATATCAAGTGTTGTTCTAAAAGTTAAGCTAATTTGACCTAATTTGAACCAAATTATTTAGGATTAACTTTGGTTCTCTAACTTAAAGATCCACACTAAACCTTAAAAGTATTGAATAATTTTTATAACAATGGTTTTCAAACATTTGTATATGTGTGCAGCGTTTGCTGTTTGCGAATGTTAAAGCTCCAATCCCTCTTTCACCTGCATTTTATATACATAATGCTGGTGTTGTGTAATTTAACCTAACTGATTATGATTATTATTAATAATTGTAATCGGATATTATAATTGATAATAGGCTATTCTAATAGAGGGAAAGCAACAATGAAAACTGTTTCCATAAGGTTGTGATTAAGGGTTACAACTAGTGATTGGGTTTGTTAATTAACAATTATTAACCTTTTTACCATGAATGATGGATGTCTAGTCAGTTTTAAGCCTAAATTAGACTTGCTAACAGTAAATGTTTATAACGTTTAAGTATAATTGCATTTGGAAGCACTAATCATTAACTAGAAGCAAAGGAAAATGTCTATTATGTATATTCATGTAGTGAACTCAAAAGGGGTAATTTGTACTCTTTGAGACAATTCGATCAATGATATAAAGATATATGACAACCATGATTAAAATAGTTAAGAATTATTAAATTAAAAATCAAATTATTAATTCTTTTGCAGCAATTGTTCTGTTTAATACTAAGATTAAATATTAGTATGTTGAACACACTACCTACCAAATCAAAACAACATAAAAGAGTAAAAAATAAAAACAACAGAAAATAAAACATCAAAATGATGAAATGTGGAAATGTGGAAACTTTTAGGTCATTTTCTAACTTAAATAAGCCTCACTTAGTTAAACATTCAATAATCACTATTAAAACAGTTGCAAATGATGTAAACAGTTTTAAAATGCGTCTGGCTAATACCTGGGTTGATGACTGAGCAAACCACAGTTACAGTTTAGGTACCGCAAGCACGTGGAGATAACCAAGGTTTAGCTAAATGAAGACAAAGGCTACTAGCTGACCCAATGGATGAGCGTCAAAGAAAATCTGCGTGAAATCCAAAAATAAGCAGCGCGGCAGAGAAGAAAGGAGGAAAAGGACGATCGGCATCTAACAATGAGGTTCAGAATAATACTGGAGCCAACGGTGCAGCATCATTCAAAATAATAATGATAAATCCACAATAGTAACCAACCGTTGGCGCGGTGGTCTCTTAGATTTTGCATTTGAAAACAATAGAAAGATGTTTATTGAACTCCACGAATGACTTACTAATTTTGTAAAGAAATTACTATCATTGTATAGTATATAACTGTGAAAAGAAGCTGTTGCAGAGCTGGAGAGGTTGTTTACCGACAGACTGCTGCATCTTCAATGCACAAAGGAGCATTTTCGCACATCCTTCCCCCAAGCAACTGTTAGACTTTATAACCATCACTGTGTGTAACCAACAAACTCAAAAACCAATCACTTTCCAGCTTTTGGTTGCACAGTTTTCCTTTTCTTATAAATAGTCTGTTGTTTTTTATGCACAACTATACATTATACATAGTTTTTTTATGACAAAAAAGGATACTTCCATTCTATTCTGTTGTATTCTGTTTAAAGCATACTGCATGTTAACCGGTTGCTGTGTGTCAAACCCAAACCACTATACATATAATCCAAGTATTAAAAAAAAAAAAAACATCTAATCATATGACAAACAGTGTTATTTAGTTTTCATCCCATTGGCAGTAATAAGGCAGTGAATTAGAGCATCCTGTTATAAATGACACTAAATCACATATTTATGAATTCTGTTAGCTCTGCTGTCTAATTGTCTTATAATAATCTCTCTCTCTCTCTCTCTCTCTCTCTCTCTCTCTCTCTCTCTCTCTCTCTCACACACACACACACACACACACACACACACACACACACACACACACACACACACACACACACACACACACACACACACACAATCACACCCACACACCTCCAGTTAACCTTTTTTCTTTGCCTTGGGTGCCTTATAATAATTACCCTTATCGACCTTCCCTGAGGTATCAGAGCCTGAAAGTTAAGCCAATCACAATGCTTATCTGAGTAAGTTGAGCTGGTTGATGGAAGCCCTTGTCTCCTCTTTTGTCTTTCCCCATTTGCTCCAGGTAAAACAGAAAAGACATACAATAATTAGCTCAAAGTAAACTGATTATCTTCTGCTGCTTATCAAGAACAAAAAAAACATAAGGATGAAGAGAACGGTTCTTACCTCTAAACCAAGTTTTATCTAACGGGATCCTGGAAATATGATTATTTGTCTAAAAACAGATTGACAGAACATGGGCCTTACCAGCATCTCAATCATAGGCTGTCTAACCTTTCTCACAGCTTAAATGAACAGGAGTTTTTGAATAATACAGAACAGAATATCAACATGATATGAAGTTTTGCATCAAAACAAACAACCAGTATAAAAAGTGATCTTTCATTTGAGAATAATACGACCAATTACTGTTATAACTTACAGCTCAAAATGCCTCATTTTTTGTGTCTGATACAATACAAACATTACATTTAAAAAAATCTTTAATATTTTTCAGACTCTGTAATTTGCAAATGTTTAATGTGAATGGAAGTTTTTTTCTGTATTCTGCAGAAGTAACAAAATAACAGATTTTTACATAAAAGTAGAAATGATCAAATTAGCAAGTCCTAAATCATGACATAATGTTTAATATGTGTAAGCACAGTTTAAAAAGCTTACTTGACACAGTCAAAATGCTTTTACAGATTGAAAATAAAATGTATTTTTGTTTTAGATTAATCAGTAAATTTACAGTGCCTTTCAAACTGTTTTCTTTTAAACCTGTTTTTCTGAATTGGACTGGCGACTGGTCCATGTTTTACCCTGCTTCTTGCCCGATGTCCACTGCAAATAGGCACCAGCTCCCATACGACCCTGCACAGACAAGCAGGTACAGAGAGCTTTGTGTGTTTGAACGTATGGTGTGATATGTATTTTGTTGGATATACTTCTGTATCTGTCTTATTTATCTCTCTGTTTTGTTTTGTTCTTTTCCTTTTAAGGACCCCCTTGAAAATGAGATGGTTTCATCTCAAGGGGCACATCCTTTCAAATTGAAATAAAATCAAAATAAATAGAAAATGGAAGGATAGATAGATATACCGATTTTCCATCTAGTTTATTGATATTTTGTATGACAGATCAGCACTAAGCAGTGCAAAACAGTTACTGGAAAGAAGAAATGTACATGTTTTTTGACAATTCAAAATTTAAAAAGTATGGTTTGCATATGTATTCAAGCCACTTTACATTGATACCCCAAAATAAAGTAAAAAAGCCTAGTGGAAATAATTAAGAACTCAAGAAACTCCTTGTTTGTTTTGTCAAAACCTCAGAGGCTTATTATATAATATTAGTAAGCAAATAGTATCATGAAGACCAAGGAACACGGCAGATAAGTCAAGAAGGAAGTTCTGAAGAACTTCTAAAGTACTATTAGGTTATAAAATGATAGTCCAAGCTTTGAATGTCCTATGGAGCACTATTCAGTGTAAACAAAAAGGTGTGGCACAACTGTAAACCTGCTATGGGCTAGGAAAGTGGTGAGAGGAAAGCAGTTTTTGAAAAAGAGCCAAGAGAATTTCTGAATAAAGAAATTTCTGAATAAAGAAATGTATTTATCAACGCTTGCTGTGCAAGCGTTGATAAATGTGGCCAAGTCAGATGAAACAGAAATTTGCCTTTATGGGTGCACACACCACACTGAGTGCCAGAAAATAAATGCTGCACACCAAGTTAATCACACCAACCCCACGGGGAAACATGATGGTGGAAGCATTGCTGTGGCAAGGCTTTGTTTCCGGCAAGGGTGCTGGTGAGAGTAGAGGGGACGAGGCATGGGGCTAATTTCAGAGTATTCCTGGAGAAAAAAAAACATGTGAAAGTCTTTGACTTTAGAATGGAGTAGTTTAGATAAAAGCATATTCATGTGTTAATAAACATACACACAGGAGTTTTTAGATTTTTGTTTGTAAGATTGTATTCCACTTCACAATTATAGACTACACTACTTTGTATTGGTTTGTCACATAAAATCTCAATAAAACACATTAAAGTTTATGTTTGTAGTTTTAATTTTTTATGTTAAATTTCTAAAACCACTTTTGCAAGGCACTCAACCATATCGGTTGTAGGACACTGCTTGATTTTATTTGTTTTAAAAGTATCTCACTCCTTAGAGTTAAAATCTATTAGGCGATGTTTCAAACTAAGAATACATTTTCCTTTTTCTTTTCTTTTTCCTTTTCCTTCAAAACCTGCATATATAGCAGGAATCACAGTTTGTCTGTGGTTATGTATAAATTTGCATGTATGCAAACAAAACAACAGCAAAAACTTCAAAATGAGTAATCCAGTGCAATGGGCGGAGAAAACCACCCAAAGCTTCTCAGAGTGGCTTAATCACCATGCATATGACTGGTTTCTGAGACAGAAATATGCACTCAATAATTTAGTTGTCATCCGTTGTGTGTAGTAATGTGTAATCTTGTGTTTAAGGGATCATGCTTGTAAGTTGTAAACGTGTATTTTTAACACTGAAAACAAAAGAAACACATGGTTCTTAGCTGAGGAGATAGCAAAAAGCGTTCTCTTTTTATTATGTGCATTCTCATCTCATTCATTTTGTTTTACTATAGAAATTGTGAATCTTCTTTTCTTGCTAAGTTTCTGCCTGAGTGCCAAGCAAATACATACTCAAAGTTTTATTAGTTTTTTCTTCTATGTATATAGCTGAGCTGTCTATTTGTTTAAATTTCACATCTTGCTGTTTTATAATTCAGCTACATTATTATTTTTAACCTGAAACAGTATTTGTTAAAAATCTAATTCCTAATTGTAAACTTGGCTTGAAAATATGATTGAAACTAAAGTATATAAACATGTTGTTGTACACCTTTGTTGCACTTCTCTGTCTTTGACAATGAAACCAGCTCTCCCCTTTAATTAGAGCCTGGATCTGCCAGAGGTTTTTCCTCCCTGTTATAGGGGAGTTTTCCTCTCCACTGTTGCTTCATGCATGCTCAGTTTGAGGGATTGCTGCAAAGCCATGGACAATGCAGACGACTATCCACTGTGGCTCTACGCACTTTAATGAGGAGTGAATGCTGCTTGTCAAGACTTGATGCAATCTGCTAGGTTTCCTTAGATAGTAAACTTTTTGACCAATCTGTATGATTTGATTGAATTTGACTTTGTAAAGTGCCTTTAGATGACATGTGCTGTGAATTGGCGCTATATAAATACAATTTAATTGAATTTAATTGAAAGGTTTAACCTTCTTGCTTTAAGGCAAATGTGAAATCCATGACACCTCTTGCTGTCTCATTGACAAGTCCTGTTTCATATTTTTTTCAAAGCTGATCTAAAAACTGTTATATGTTTTATTTCACAATTTTCATTAGTTCCTCTCATACTCCACAAGCAAATCATATTTTTCTTTGTCCAAAATGTTTCGTATTGTGTTGTTTGATTATTTATTAGGAGTTTGCACAAAGCAGCAGGCAACAGAGAGGAGAAACTTCCCTCTGTAGACATTCACTAAACACAAACTTATAGAGAGCAGCTCTTTACCCTTGCTGGCTGTGTTGTATACGGACTGGAAATACATTTTAGGGGAAAAGAAGATGAGAAATAATCACACTCACTGGAAAGAAATGGTAGAAAGTGACACCAATGATAACAGCAGCACAATTAAATAGCGAATTCAGAAATGCTTATTGGTGCCATGTTCAAGATCCAGAAACAATATGGCACAGTCACAAAATGCAATGAATTAAAAAAAGTAGAGATGTTTGTTGTAGATATCAAAAGTTGGAAGCATCTGAAACCATATTCTTCTAAAATATGGTGCTTCATTTTGACCAAAATAATTATCAGTGTCCCTCATCCCTCATCACCCCAGGCAGTGTGAAAAGGTCAATCTAATGCTGTTAATTTGTTTTTCAGCTGTGTGTCTACACAGCTCAACTGAGGGGGGTCACAGTGTAAAACAATACACAATCAAGAAGAAAAATCCACCAATCACAAGTGAAGTGTATTTTAGGTTGCTATAATGACAATTACAAACGTATTTGTTGTTTTTTTCTTTTTTAAGGAATTATAATGAGAACCAGGGCAGTTAGGATGGAATGGTGATTTGATTAGTGTTTCTGGAAGCCCGAGTTAAATTTGCAACAGAGCCGCTCTGAAAGTGCTAATAAGGTTGGGTTAAATGACCTGCAGGAAATGAGATGGGTGACTCAAGAGGGCCGGAACGAAAATGTGAAACTGTGCCTATAGTTATGCTGCTATAGGCTTAGGCTACTGGAGGACATCAGGGCCTATTTTTCTCACTCTACTGATTTTTACTGTTCTCCAGTTTTGCATTGCATTGCATTGAAATGACTGTTGTCATTTCAGCTTTTAACTTTTTGCTCTCTCTCTTTTTTCTTCATAGTAGGTACACCTGGTCTGGCGTTCTGTTAACTGTGACATCATCCAGGGAAGACAGATCACCCGCTACTACCATCTAATGTAGAACAGATTACTGGATCAATGTGTGCTTCTAGGCTTTTTTGTCTGTCTTGTTGTGTCTCTGCTCTGTCTTCTCTAACCCCCTGTCAGTCGAGGCAGATGACCGTTCACACTGAGCCTGGTTCTGGTTCTACTGGAGGTTTTCCTTCCCGTTAATGGGGAGTTTTTTCTTTCCGCTGTCACTTCATGCTTGCTCAGTATGAGGGATTGCTGCAAAGCCATGTACAATGCAGACGACTCTCCCTGTAGCTCTACGCTTCTCCAGTAGAGAATGCTGCTTGTCGGGACTTTGAAGCAATCAACTGATTCCCTTATATGGGAAATTTTTGACCAATCTGTATAATATGATTCAAATTGGCTTTGGAAAGTGCCTTGATATGACATGTTTCATGAATTGGAGCTATATAAATAAAATTGAATTGAATTGACAACTATCATATGAGCTCAGTGTCAACAGCTCCAATCTCTTCAACTACAATGAAAAAGAAGACCACTCTGCCAACTGTCATTGTTCAGGGTAAAATTGAACATCACCTATTTCTGTGTCTTCAGGCACAGATTCAAAGTTATATATACCATAGTTCCTGTTCTAAGTGGGCGGAGCTAAAGTGATGACCATGTGAATGTGTTGAGTGTTGGTCTGTGATGACACACAAAGTTTAGTACAGCTCTGACCTTAGGTCATTTTCTATTACATGTGAAAGTCCCAGGTTTTTCAAAAGCCCGGGACATGTTTTGATACCAATTTCCAAGGTTTATTTCAAATTCCCCAGGCTTTAGTTTTACGAGCCAAAAGGTCCTGGTCTGAATGTAGGGCTTTTCAACAAGCCTGGGGCTTTATTCGGTGGGCTGGGGTGTGTGCAGCAAGGCAAAACAGCCCTTTACTTGGAGGAGAAAGGATGAGTAAGGTGGTGAGTTTACAAATCTATCGACACAAAAATATCAGTCAGTACAAAAAGCAGTTTTAGGATGTTTTGGGGCAAGAAAGTACCCCTCCAAACGTCATCTCCACAGTCCGCTGATCAAAGTTATGAGCCAATTTTGAAACTGTTTTTGGAGTTGTCAGAGCTCCACTGACAGCCTGGTCTCACCGCGGAACTATACTGGAGAAACCCCTGTTGCTGCAGTGTTTAGTCGGCCAGACAGTCTGCAATTTCCTGCAGACAGGATCCGTTTGTTGCAGCTGAGAAGCTTTCTCTCTTTTTACACACACTGTAAGCTATTAAGTTTTGTGTCTGGATTGCATGGCCACTGATCGAATTGTGCGTGCGGGACAAAGCAGGGTCTCTGCTTTCCTGCAAGGCAGCAGTGGAGAAAGCAGTGGAAAAGTCGAATTAGTGCAGCGCGAATATTGAATATTCAAACGATAAAAATTGTTTCACTTCAGTAAAAAAAGTCTGTGGTTTTGCACTTTTGAGTCCTTCTTGTTGTACTCACCATGGCAGAGGCAGACATATCCTCATAAAGCCCTAAACTTTAACTCTAGATAAACTTTGGAGAAGATCAGACAGTTTTGTCTGACACAGGCCTCTGGCTCCTGGTATCCCATGTAAGGGTCAACGTGTAGCCCAGTGGGCCGAGGAGGTTCTACCTGCACAGAAACAACAATCTCACAGTATGATGGAACACTGACATCTGCAGACACAGTGACGTTACAACATTTTTGGATAAGGTCAGCTGCATGTAGCAGTGGAATGTCAACTTCTTGCATGCGACAGAAGCCATGGACAAAGCCAGGACTCTTTGTTTTGCCCCCCTTCCAACATGCACAATGTGTTCCACATGCATCTCACCCAAACAAATAACAACCAACGTTGTTCCAAGTGTGCCCAAAAGATGTCCATTCACTTCATGTCCACAGATGCAGGCATTGTCGAGTGCTCGCCTGTGAAGTGCAGGGATTGACATCTTAAATTCCTCCAAAATCAATGAAACATTTGAGCCTTACTCAATCAGCATCGCCGCACCTATCACCTCAATCAGTCCCCTTACATAGGATGTACATTAGGACTCATTCACTAAACCGTAATCCATAGTAGTGACATCCACCTCAGCTGTTGAGCACCCAACATTACCCTCAAATGTAGAAACACCAGTTACTGGTATTTTTCCTGGTTTTGTCCAGCCAGGGAAGGAGAAGGCAACCATCGGGAGGAGAACAAATATCTCACACCCAGCATCCACTGTGTTGCTTCACTAGGACTCGGCCTCTGGGGACTCCTGTCCCCCTGGCAGTTTGGTTGACATACCACGGGGCCCCCGTGTCGCCTCTGTCACACTGTCTGACCTGGGGAGATTGTTCTCTCCTACGAAACTCTTCCTTGGTAATCCATAGCAGCAGCTTTGTACCCAAAACCACTACAGTCGCACATACACGAAAAACATTGGTCCCCATGTTTTTCATAATCTGGCTGTCAAGTCCATCTGCCTTTCTCAACACCGCAGCTCAGGGCCCTCAGGTCCTTCATGTCCATTTGCAGTCTATTCAATCGTGCCGTCAGGATCCAGTCCAGAAATACAACACCTAAACTTCTCTCCCTCTCGTGCTACTGTATCATAATCAGGAAAAGCTTCAGCCACTAGCCTTGATATATCTGCTGGATATAGCGCTAAGCTCTCATTAGCCGGCCAAGAGCAAGCAGAAACACAGTTCTGAAAGTACAGAATGAATTGTTTCTGTCGAAAAGCCTCATTGGGTCTGCAAGAAGGCTGTACCACAAGAGCATCCAGCCTGGTTGTCAACAGTGCAGCCAAGGTAGCGATGTAAGTCTGTCTTCATGCCCCTTGGGTTTGGGCACGCATGGCACCCTCGAACTGTTTGATCCAGGTGGCAAAAAAGTTTACTGCTGTCCCCACAAAACAGCAGCGGCAGTTCTACTTTAACGCTGTATACATCGTCAGTCCATAACCGGTCGTATTTGTCCTCTTTGTACGCACCGGCACAAGAGTTTCCATGTGATCCTTCAAACATGGTCAGTCAGCTGTAACAATTGCCGCTTTGTGACCACATCCCAGCGGAAAAGAAAAAGAATGTAAAAAGCGCAGCTGGCACCAATATCACATGCAAGCTATAGGGCAGAAGTTATCACCCTGGAACATTGAGAGATGCAGAATATCTTTGGAGGATGGGAACTCGTCTCCATTTATTCAAAGCTCTTGACAACAACAGCTCATCAACCGCTAACGCCATTGTAACCCCGACAAAATGGAAGTGTCCCCCCTCTACTTCAAAATAAGGGCACATGAACTTAACATAGTTTACCTGCTTACAAGACCAAACTGAGTCTCTTGAGCAGTATGAGAAAGTTACTCAAATAGAACATGTGTGACACAAAAATGTGACACAACTTGGAGCCAAAATGGCTTCTTGTAGGGTTTGGACCATATTGCCAAGTTACTTTTTTGTCTCTGGTCAAAGCATGGCATAGGGCTGATGGTTTTAATGCATTGCGTTGGCCGTTTTGCCATGCCCACAAAATTTCAACACAAATAAAGTCTCAGTACTAGAGACCAAGTTCGATCAACTTCCATGTTCATTATGTTAAGTGGGTCAAATATGAAAACTTCTAAGATAAAACAAAAGACTTCCTCTTTGCAGGAGTTGGGACTTTGGTGATATCAGCATTTGACCATTAGGTTTTCTAATGGAGCAGGTGAGGATTAATCGCAGAAGGTTTCCAGTTTATGTTACTTTCTGTATGGGCTGTTCTAAGTTTTATTTTCATGGAGATAATTCAAAGTTTGAGGTCTGGCCACGCCCCTTAGATATGAGCAAAAGGTTGGGATTTTGATAACTTTAGATAACCCATTCCTTTTGAATAAACTCACCAAATTCCAAGCCAATTCATGAAAAGTGTTGGGAAGTTCAACATGTGTATCAAATCCATTACCTCTACAATAAAGTAGATGAAGAGATTTTCTTGAAAATCTCAAGGAGACATTGTGGAGATAATCTATTGGAACTATTGTGAAACCCTGGAAATACTTATTTGGTGAGTTTTTGTAAATGTACGCCTTCAAACAGCCAATTTATTTGATTGGGGAATAAACATTTGAATTCCCATTGGCCTTCGCAACACTTTTGCTGCTCAGGCTTAATTATGCCGTTGAAGAAGGAGACCTTGAGGCCAAGTGACATGTTAGAAATAGCTTTTTTTCGACTCCAATCATTATTCTAAGTGTAGTAGGACCTTGTGCAACAAAGAGTCAATACCAATGTTTCACTAGAAGTGTCAAACTAATTAAAAACTTGATTTCCAAACGTCAAAGAAAACTGATAATATCCATAATGAATTAGACACGTTAAATGGGGGGTAGAGTGTCTTCAGAGTAGGATATTTGCAACTTTGCCATATGTTTTTTTTTCTTGTTGTGAACATTGTTATCATATATCAATTTAGCTATTACTGCCATTAATGAAAAAATAAAATTATTTTAGCTGTCACTTGATATCTTTTAACATTGTATGTGGAAACACATACAATGTCCAGCCAATGACACAGCCAATTACACACAAGTTGCGTAATTAAATGGATTTTAATGTGCACAGCTAGAATCATGTGGACATCATGTGAATTTCCATGTGATGTGTTTACTAACTTTACCTTTAAAATTATATGCATAAAACACATATTGCATACCGTATTGGTAATATATTTAGCATAGCAAAATTAAAACACAAACCTGCTCAAATTATGAAATTATGAAAATTCTACTCTACTGCAGTGAATACTGTAAATACATTCATTTGCATAATTATTTGCTCTGTTAGTGTTAGTTCTTTGATTAAATACTGTATGTAAATATAGAATTTTATTACTGTTGTATTACTGTTCAAGTTTATATGACTATTATATTACGTACACCGTCAGAACCATGCAAATTGTGTTGAGTACACTCTTGCACTAATTGCTGTGCATGCTGTGATATGTTAATTTTTCTTAAGAGATTAATATATCATAATTAATCTAAATTTGGTATAGATTAATAATATATACCAAGCGTATACCAAGTTTAGTCCATAGCAGAATTAAACATAAAGTTATTAGTGGTGTGATGCCCATATTTTGAAAAAGAAAATTCTAAAAGCAAGGTGAAGTAAATTAGGCATGAGTAAGTAGAGCTTGTTTGAAGAAGGATTGTTCTTTTCACAGCAGCTAATTACTGGTTTAGTCAAATAAAGTGGCAACTTGTACAAGAAGGCTTAATTCTGGTTACATTGCCTAATTGGTGATTTAGATGGCTTCGCTGTATCCTGACCTTGTTTCTGTTAAATGACCCAAACCGTTTACAATTGCTGCAAACGTTTATCTTGAAACTCTGACAATTGTGCAATTCATCATGTCTGTGTTTATTTACGTTTCGTGAATTAGCTAACATTTACTGAACAAATCAACCTTGCACGCCTTCATTTATCTTCCTTGCAGGTTTTCCTTTAATAAATATTCTATATTAGCTCAGAGATGATTCTGTGGTTTTAAAAAAAAGCTGGAAACTTGTTAGTTTCTCAGCAGCTGGAAATCTTCAACTACTTCACTACGCGACTTTGAACTTTTATTTTATCTTCTGTTTTCTGTGGTTTTAATTTGTATATTGGGCCATAGCAAGAGAAGAAATATTTTCTGGACAGAATACAGAGTCTAATATATCCATAAATTCTGTCCTCAAAATAGCAGATAAGTATCATTTTTCCCTATGGCATTGTTTTTTTTTCTGTCATGCTTTGATTTTATGAGGAACCAAGCACAGAGAGTGGTAAGGCAAAAATGAAGTTAAATAATTAAAAACACTTACAAATTATTCTTACACACAGGATCAGACAGAAAACACAGGAGCTGAACATCGACATAGAGAGAGGAATGGAGAAACGGAACAGAAAATTGAACGGAAGAAACCAGCAGGGGGGATAGAGAGAACCAGAGAGAATATATACAGAGGAGAACAGACAGGCAAAAGAAGAGCTAATCAGGAGGGAAGAGGATGAGCTGGGACCAAGTGAAGGTGGGAATGAGGAACTGCTCAAACTAATGAGAACAAAGGAGCTGACTCTGAGGTGTGGTGTCTAAAGGTCAAAACACATGGATGCGTATGACTGTTCACTCTCCGATCCAATGTATTCAAAAAACACAGGCTCTGACCAGGGCTGGACCTGCTTCTAGCCCCTTCACCCATCACAGAAACTGCAATTCTTCCAGCCGCACAGTTGTCCCTAGGGACTCCTTGTTACTTCAGGAGTCCCCAAGGTCAACCAAACCCTAAAGATCTCCTTCTTCAACTTGACAGCTTCCGTTACCACTGTTGTCCACCAGTGGGTCCTCTGCTTGCCACTGTGACAGGTACAGATAACCCTCAGGCCACAGCTGCTGGAGGCTGAGAGAAATTCTCCCGGAGGTGTAAATTAAAGATCATTTGGTGATATGTCTATGTCACCCTCAACATTCATTTGGGTTTATTAGGTCTGTCCAGTAGCTTCCCCCCCCACCCACCCACCCCCACCCCCCCCCCCCCCCCCGCCACCATATCCAACTCCCTAACAGGTGGTGGATCAGTTGACAGCTCTCCCCCTCTCTTCACCCAAATTTCAAAACGTAACACCCCAGATCTGCTGAAAAGATGACAAAATCAATCAGCAACATTTATGGACCACCTTTTCAGTCCAATATGGTGTTTGTTATGGACATGTTGTGCCTTGTATAGTAATCCAACAACAAAACGCTGCTCTGGTTTGGATCAGGAAAGAATAAAAGTGGCCTAAGAATGGGTCCTTTGAGGAACCTCACACACAATCTGTATTTACTCAACATTAATTGCTAAATGAGTCAAAGTTGTCCTGGTTTGAAAAATAACATCTAAAGTAATCTTGGTTAGTATCAGAGAAAAAACACATTATTCACATGATAGCTGGCTTTAAATGGTATCAGCTCCAACTATTCTATTTTGACAGAAAATGGGTAAAAATATTAAAGACTTCATTTTTATGCATTAGTCTTCTGCAAACAAACATTCGAGTTGTGACATTTCAGCACTGATGCCAGCCACCTGCAACTTCATTTTATTATGTGCCTGACAACATGGGTAAACACTTTTTTTTCCCCCCCGTAAGCCAGATAGTGATTAAAGAAGTCGATAAAGATGTAACTCTTTGCTAAATATAGCTTCTTAACAGAAAATAAATATGTTGGGATTCGGTATGTAAACAGACTCAGAGATGTTTGTTCCTAACAGGGATGGTGTAAGCTGCTGAGGTAGAGAGCAAATCTATGCACACCACAGTTAGTCCTTTGCATTGTCGCTTTGCGTGACCACTTGACCTCATCAAGAATTTACACCACTGAGAAACACTGCTTGAATTTTTACGGGCTTTTTTTCCTGCCAATGTGTCCGCCTCACGGTCTGCTCATGGAAGAAAGGTTCTGACACCCTCATTACCACGATTGATGACCAATATTCACAAAACTGAATAGGGCTCTGGTGAGAGGGGAGACACATGCCCCGAATCTCACCTCTCATATCCAGGGTGATTGTGCTGAGAGTTGAAAACAGGTGGAGATCGACGTTTAAGTGCACCCATCAAAACATGAATGGGCAATCCGAACAAATGTAAATGCTACTGCCATCACGTAATGCGGTCTTTTGAATTCAGGTATGACACCAGCATGTGGTGAGATGATAGACACAATGATGATAAGTGAAAGTGAGCATGTACCTATCAGGGGATACAGAGCTCTTATTCTTCTGCTTGAACCTAAAGAACTATAGCCAAATAAAAAAAAAATAGGTACACATTTTAAGAGAAAATTACAGTTCTTTACTTTTTGCCTGAGTAGGTCATATTTACTAGATTTGATCCCTGTTTTCATCATTTGTTACGTATTAGCTTTGTAGACTAAACAGAGGGATATGTTTCAGTTCTGTTGGGGTTCAACGTGGTGGTAATGCTTTGCACTCTAGACAAAGAGGTAAAACTCTTGTTAATCTTAAAAACAAGATACGGAAACCCAAAGCTTACGCGGCCAAGTCTTTGTATCATCAACACATTAAATAGTGGGAATTTCAACACTTATCCACACTGGTAAAACACTGACTCACTGGTCACATAACAAGTCGCTGTGGGTGAGTGGATATGTTCTGATGTGGTTTTGCAGCAGGAAACCTCTGCAGCACATCCCCACCTACAGAACACGCTTTGCTGTGTAATAACATGAGTGGTGCTCATTATTTTTCGCAGGCTTGCTATTTAACTTTACATTGATTTTGTTTTGCCTTTTCTTTATTTGTTAAAACTATTTTTAATTGCTTTAGTATACAGCCAACTACTTCATTAGATAGATTTTTTCGGAGCACATCAGAAACTAAATGTTCCTCCTTTGTCAGGTTAAAAATATGAACTTTAATAGTTTTAATTTAGGTCTAGACCTTAACTGAGCCAGTTTAACACATGATTGTGCTCAGATTTTAATCATTGTGTTGTAGCTCTGGCTGTATATTAAAGGCTTTTGTCCAGCTAGAAGGGGAACCTCTCGTCCTGGTGGTCTCAAGTCTGTTGTAGCCACCGAAAGGTTTTCTTCCAGGAATACTCTGTATTTAGCTCTATCCATCTTCCACTTAAATCTGACCAGCTTTCTTGTCCGTGATAAATATTTTATGACAGGGATGGTGTGTCCGGGAATTTCTGCTTTGCACGCATTGCACAGAGGACATAAAGTATGATTTTGTTCTCATTTGACAGTAGGACCTTCTTTCGCAAGTCTGTGATGTTGCCTACTTGGCTTGTGGCAACCTTTAAAGGGGCCAGATCATGCAGAATCCCCTTTTTTAGTTCTTTTCTTTTCTTTCAGGAGAGCAGAAAAGATGAAAAGCATGTTATGTCTCCTTTCAGCAAGACTTTTTATAGATTTCTGGGGGAAGGCACCACTCAAACAACAGAAAACAGTAAAAATTTTATTTTATCCATGTATTTATCTTTAGTACAATTATTTACTGCAACTGTGTCCTCACAGGTCTGCCTAAAATATTCATCTGACAGCTGCGACTGAACCAGAATAGTCATGCTTGCATCCTAACTATAGCTAAGAACTTAGAGTACATCACCCCAGTTCTAAAGCCCTTACTAGGGTTTCCTGCATCTCACAGAATAGACTTTAAAATACCTCAATTAGTTTATAAATCGTTGCATGGCAAAGCACCAAAATACATTAAACATTGGTTGTCATCATACCAATCTTCCAATAACTAAGGTCTTCATGGTTCACGTCTACTCCATGTCCCCCGAATCAGAACCAAACACGGAGATTCAGCATTCAGTTTTTATTCTCTGCTTTTCTCCAAGAACTTCCAGAAAACTGCAAACAATGCTAAAACCCTGACTTATTTTAAATCCAGGTTCAAAACCAATTTGTTCAGCGTTCCCTCTGTCTATTCTTTATAAACTATTACCTGAGATATCATCGCTAAACTATTTTATGTATCTAAGTCAGACAAGGCGGAATATTGTCAGCTACCCTCTTCACTTTGTATCTGAATTACTTTTCTGTCTAGTGAAATTATTGTAGCATTGGTGGTATGGTAGTTAACCTTCTTGATAATCATTTAATGTATGCCTGTGATTTGACGATTCTGTCACCATACAGTGATGGTTTGCAGTAACTAGTTAGAGTTTGTGCTGGTTATGATGCCCAGTTGGACATTTTTATAATCTTAGTGTTGTAATCGCTACAACCTAAGTGGGGATAATAGGCAAACTTTTTCCAACGTTTTCATTTAGCAAGCTAAGTGTTACATGTGGTAAGCAAAGTTAAAAACTTAGATCATGTCATAGGAAATTATCATTATGGTGATGACAATGTGCAGCAACAGTGTAGCAGGTTGTTTATGCAAAGTAATATGCTGGCGCATAAATATTACATGTACACACATGTTAAAGCAGCTCAAGGGTTTTTTGTTGTTGTTTTTTTTAGGAAGCATTAAGAATCTTCCTTCGAGGATTTAATATGAACCCAGGTCAACCCAGTTTGACTTCCATTTCATCTTGCCTCATAGCAAAGGAGAGCATAATAACAATACTCCACTTTCTTCATAGCAGCTTGAGGCTGAATTTCAGATATTTTGTGTAATTGAAGTAGCTATGTCTAGCTTCAAATGCCCTTTTGCTCTTATATCTATGAAAAATCCCATTTAGTTTTAGATGTTTTGTCCGCCAAAGCCAATTCTGCATTTCCATCTATATGTCACAGTCCTTTGCATACATATAGCTCCTTTTGTTTTATTTTTTTAACATCAGTACATGAAGTTGTGTAACAAAAAACAGTGTGAGTAATAGAAAAGGATATTGAATAGCAAAAAGGTTATTTCCTAGTTCTGTTTCACCTGACCTTTATATAATCTGGGCTACAACCTGAGGTAACACCAACAAAACATATGATATATGATTGAGGGGGAAAAAAAGGAAAATGTGTGCTTTGTAGCTTTGCGTGTCACTGTATATTGTTATTTTAGCAACTTGTTGCTCCGATTCCACATTCATTCAAAATAATGTGCAACATATTATTTTGCTAATAATTGTGTATAACTGTCTGTGTGTTTGCCACTGTCACACCCCCATCACACAATTTCCCCATTGCGGAACAATAAATGGTTTCTTATTGTCATTCTTAAACTCTGCATAAATTGCACAGGTCTATCTTTAAAATATCACTGGTTCTATATTAAAATAAGCCTCTTAAACCTGAACTACACATCACAAGTTTGCAAAATTATATCTTCATCCTCTCACTTCCCCTTCTTGTTCTTTTCTCACCCACTGCGGCTTCTAAGTATCAGGACACATAATTTATCCCCTGACAATGAACCAAAACCTGTCTCCATGGATATGAGGCAAAACGGATAATACTGATGGCTGGCTCCTCTCTAATCTCTATGTGGTCTTAATTCTGTTATCCAACCCTTTGTGTAAGGGTCTTGTTGCCAACAGCTATAGAGAGTGCAGTGGTATGGTTGCTTAGTGAGGCAGATTATGTCAAGCTTCGTTTTATCGATCACATCTGGCCTCTCTGTACGGGTATTGGAGCCTTGCACGCTGGATCTCTGATGGCTTATATATATGCAGATAAAATCTCTTCGGGTGGTCTGTCTAATTAAAGGATTAAGGGTAATAAGTGACCTTTGTTAAAAATTAATACAGGCTCCCACATTATGCTGCAATATCCTCTACATTAACCTCCACTGCAAGCTTTATGCACTGCACACCCAGCCACTACACTTTTATCAAGCTCTGTTTTCTCTCAAGTACTGATAAACCTTTCCAGTGGGTACAAGACACTAAATATAAGCAGATCATACCAGAGTGATCGTTGTGTTTATAGTATCAGAATTTTTTGTCCATTGGAAAAAAGGAGGGATTAGAATCAACTCAGTGAATAACCCACATAACATCAGTTACAACAGTATTTCATTTTACTTTGGATTAATAAAGTATTTTTTAATGGAACTAAAATAAATAGGCTGTCACTTGTGTAGCGCTTTATCAAGCCCGAGGACCCCAAAGTGCTTTACCCTACAACAAGTCATTCACCCATGAATACGCGGTGGTGAGATGTCTTTTAGCCACAGGTGGTCTGGGGCAGACTGACAGAAGCGATGCTGCCATACAATTGCCCCCCCCCCCCTGGTCCCTCTGACCACTGGCAGCAAGCAAAGCAGGTGAAGTGTCTTGCCCAAGGACACAATGACCGATATGGTCAGAGTTGAGGCTCAAACTGACAACCCAACGGTTACAGGATGAACTCCTGCTCCATTGTTGCCCCTAAAGTTACATCCTTTACTCCCTTTTTTGCAGGTGTGTGGTTCAGAACAGTAGAGGTGTGTGGTTGTTATTCCCATCTTTCTCCTGCAGGGTGCGGCAGGCAGAAGCTGGCAGCAGGTATTTACCATAATCTCCAATCATTAAGAGACTTAAAGGTGGATAGAGACAGATGGAAGTTGTCAGAGCATTAGCTCACCTGAGGCGTACCTAACCAGAACCTTGCTTCTTGCTCATCCCTTGTTCCATGTGGTTTCTTCTCTCTAATTCATCATTTTCCTTCCATAGAATCATTCGTCCTCCTCCGAGTAGGAGGAATGTATCTATGTATCTATTTCCAGTCGACCTGAAGCATCACCAATTCTGCTGGCGCTATTCCGAACATCAGGCCTGTCCACCCTCTATCAAGGAACATCCATCAGACCTGGAACTGCACCTCGGTCTGTCCCTGATGATCACAGCCCAACTAACTCCTCCCTACATCAGCCACATAAGTCTCCTCCAGCTCACCAATATTCCAACCTGCCTGTTGTCAGTGATCATCTTCTCTCATTCCCCACAGTCTGTGACCAGAGTTTTCCCAGCTGGCCAGATTCAGCATCACACCCATATCCCCTCAGCCCTCTACTTTTCTTCAATAAAAAATCCTAAACTGTCTATCTGTCTCCGTGTTTATTGCTTTGGGGTCACCATCGTCATGGCACTTTTCAAAAAGTATTCTTCTCTATCCAGGATGATAACACCTTCATCCCTGAAAGAGGGACCGCTGGCCTGAAGATGACTGCAAACTTTCCTGGGCCATCCTTTTGGCCAGTGGCTGCTTTGTTTCGCCAATCTATAACTAGTCACAGTCTCCCTGACATTTAACAGCAAACAGAACACTGCTCTGTTTGTGCCTGGGGAATTAATCTTTGGTGTAAACCAGTTTTTGCCCTAATGTGTTTTGGGGTTTGAAGGCCACTGGGACTTGCTGATCCAGCATGCATAGGTACTGTTTATAAGGATGAGTTAAACTAATCTGACTCTCACCAGATGGATTCGGTTCCGCAGAGCTCCCCACATCCATCTGGGATTGCTCCATTGGAGATGTCTTTCAGAAGTAGGGGCCTTACTAAAAATCCTTGCATTTGATTGGATAAACCATGTGTCATCTTTACTGACACGCTACTTTAACCACTCACATCAAAACCAACCCGTGATGCTGACGAGAGCGAAGATCAAGCTCTTGCCAAATCCAGTCGGGAGAAGGGGGAAAACATCGTTTCCACTAATGAAAGCCTTCAAAGCCATTTTCTGGTTTTCTTTTCAATAATTTATATTTGGTAGATTGGACAACACTGATGAAGTAGCAGCATCAATGTTCCCGCTTTCCTCCTCGCTGTGAGCCGCCATTGTGGTCTGAATCCAAACAGTCGCTTCTCTGATAGGTCACATCTACGAAAATCCGGGGATCCTGATTGGCTCGGCCATTTTATGCGGTATTGAAATCCCTCCCAATGGCAGCGATTCCAGATGAATGTGTGGAGCCGTATGGAGCTCAGCAGAATGAAATCAATCTGGCGAGAGTCAGGTTAGAGTTCAACAACAACTCTACAGACTGAAAAAGTCTCTAGGAGGAGAGACAACAATTAAACTATGAAAATCCTGTCCAGAGGACCGATCCAATCTCTCTTTTTTGTATTTTTCGACCTGTAGTAGTAGACGGTAGTAGTGACTGCTTTAAAGCCTGAAAGAACATAAAACTGTTGTGTCTTAACCCAACGAATGATAACCAGATGCCACAGAGACCCACATACGACTCCTCTAACTCTAGCAACACACCATTGTGACTTACTGTTGCAAACCACACGTCTAAAATTAGATCCGCAGAATTTCCCGCTGAGATTAAACAGCTGCTGTCTTTTCAGCATGATAAAGTAAACAACCCAGGAAAATATTGATTCAACAAGTTCAGCACAGGTTGTTTGCATAACACCACTAAAGCAAATAGTTTGTCTCCATTAGAGCCACGTTATTGCAGTAATGCGCAAGTGGCTTCTGGTGATTCAATCAATAAAACGCATGTGTAGGGGGGAGGGGGTCACCAAAGAGCTGAACAGGCTTTTAAATATAAAAACACAACCACTGTTTTATTTTTAAGAATTGAATTACTGAAGTTAAACAGGGTTTGGTAGCTGTTATTTAAGTTCATAATGATGAAGAAAATAGAAGATTTCTTTAATCGAGGGCGTTGCAATAGTATTCATCCTGATTTTATTTATGCCTCGTCACGTTTAAAACACAGTTTTATGTGAAAGACCAAAGCAAAGTAGTGCATAATTGTTAAAAGGAATTAAAAGAACACATGGTTTTTCCGGTTTTCTTCAAACTAAACTTTGAAAAGTATATTAGAGCATACACTAGCAGTATAACGTTTCAGCACATCATTGTCAGTCAATGGTTTTTCCTAATTTTTATAAATTTCTGCAATGTAAATTTTTAGTGAAGATATTAAAACTACGATGCAAAAGTATAAATATTATGTATAAAATAAAAAGAGAAACAATTAAAAACATATTTTAGATTTTGAATTATTTAAAGCAGCTCTACTTTGTTTTAAATACTGCTTTGCTGACTTTTGCCATTGTCTCGATGATCCTCATGAGGTAGTTACCTCATGAGGATCATAAATAAATAAAATAAAAATAATAATAAAAATAAAAACAAACCATTGAAATAGAAGATGTGTCCAAACTTTGGACTGGTAATGTATTTACTGATGCCCCCCCCCCCAGCTATTTTGCAAACTCTTTGCAAAATAGCTGATCCAGAGCATCCATGAACATCAGTTTTCAAATATGGCCACAGGTTCCACATTTGATGTATATATGTGCTTTGACTGGGCTAGTCTAAAACATTAATATTTTCTGATCTAAACCATTCTCTCTTTTTGGATTAGAAGATGGCCAGAACTTGGCAACATACCGCACTCCTTCCAGATAACGGACTGAACTATAAGACATTTAAAGCTTGGAATATTGTTTTTTAAACCAGCCCTGCTACACAACAATAAACTATTCACTAATTCCACGATTTATTGAATTGGTAGCGCTAGATTTGATTTATGTCTATCAGGGGATGAATTAATAAATACTACACTTTTAAGATTCTTTTGTTTAAGAATTGAAAACTATGTATAATTTCCTTTACATTTTACGATGATGTGCTACTCTAAAGTTTGTGGTTATTAAGATGCAAAGTGTGAAAAGCCCTCCAAATGCAGAAATACTTTTCTCGTTAACCCTTTTGGGATTTGATTTAATGTTATACACGTGAATGCAAAAGTACAGTTTTGTGTGCTTTTGTAGTTTTCCTCCAGATCATAGTCATCTTCAGAAGTAACTGATATTCTCATTGCGTATAGAAACCCAGCTCTGTCTTCAGTTTTTTTTTGTTGTTGTTTTTTACTGATTCACTGTTCTAGGACAGAAGTTGCCCACAATAAGAAACGCGTACTACTGTCAAACAGATGCGGAGGTGGACTATAGTGGCAGCCTGGCTTCAGGAGCAACACCGCTGCTGCGCTCTTTTATTATAGATGCTAGTCTTCCCTTTTTTTATTTTTATGAAATATGTGCAATATGGTGTAAATTGTTTCAGCTTCAGTTTGCAGCTATTATTAAAATAGAATTCTACCGTAACAATTATATGTCGCTGTCCAATTACAATGGGCATGCAAGCAAACACTATCATCAAGTGTTAACTTTACTAGGCAATCGGGTTAGACATGTGCGATATGCTGCAGCCAGGAAAATGACACGGATCTTGATGTTGTTTGAGTCTTTGATGAGCGTGTAAGCATCGCAAGTGAAAATCCTTCACTGCAAAGATGTCAACCCTGAGTGTGCATCTAAAATGCAATTATAGCAACGCAAAAAGCTGCCACTCACCTTACGTAGACAAGATTGTCTCTGAAATGGTGCATTTTTCTCCAAGGACTGAATCCCTAGCTCTCTCTATCTCGCTCTCCCTGTGTGTGTGTGTGTGTTCTTGTATTTGCAGCTGAGCGAGACATTTTTTTGCTCATTTTACTTGTAAAGTGAAGACTACGGGTCTAAGATGTCAATTAAGTTTAGGATAGGGTTAGGGCTAAGGTCAGGGCTAGGGTTAGGCCATATAAGATTAATGGATATCTATGGAAGACAAGGCACGGTCCTCGCTTTGTACATTAAACAAGGATGTGTGAATGTGTGTGTGTGTGTGTGTGTGTGTGTGTGTGTGTGTGTGTGTGTGTGTGTGTGTGTGTGCCTGTGCGTGTGTGTGTGTATAACTTAAAGAGTGAGCAAGAGGAAGACAGGCACATCCTGAGATAGTTCTCCATCACTTCAAAATAGCACCTGCAGTTTCTCAGGTCAGTCATCCATTAAGAGTCTGATTACTGACGGAAGCCAAGGGTACACTGTGTACTCGCACTCTGGTGCAAATAATAGCAGGTTCATCCCCAAGTTCTTGGCAGCTTCAACTGCTTTCCATTTTGTTTTTCTCATTAATGCATCTCATTAGATTGTATGATAGCCTTGGATATTTTGTTTCCCCACAACATTGGTGAATGGGCTCTAAATGCATTCTTTCATGGAAGAATACATTGGCGGACTGATTATTCTTAATGTTTATATGTCCCTAAACACTTCCTTGAGAAGTGATTTCATGACACATTTATCAGAGCGCAGTCAGACTTCCATGATCCAAAAACAGAAAAACGTTGCAGTTGTCGCCCTTAAGAACTGCTTTTATTAACTAAGAAAATGTTAATTGTTGAGTATCTGTTAGAAGTCCTCTTCTGTAACTGTACTTTTATTAAAAGTGGATCTGCTCACTTGTATTCACACCAGAGTTCTTGCTCTGTCTTTCTACCCCTTTTGAACACTCACACATAACTATTATTTTTTTTGTAAGCGTCCATCACTCCAAGGATTTATTTTGTTTTCACAAAGCTACCTGTGGTGTGTGACATGTTTTTTCTCAAAGGTAAGACTGACTATTACTAATCTTCTTAGAAGCTCAGATCAGAAAATCCAAACTCACCCATATTCTGATCAAACTGACATGGAAGCGGTTGGCCATAATGACCATCATTATCTTATGGGCAATAACAGCAAACTTGCAGAGCTTTCCAACCATGAACATAAGGGAAAAGGATCATGTGGTTTTGTTTACTGTTTTTTCTTTTTTTGCTCCAGGAGGGACTGGTGCACTCAGTAATATGGAAGACATCATATGGAAACAACATCCAAATACATCAACCAGGAAGTTAGCGCTTGGGTAAATATTGATTTTACAAATGGATAAGTAACAAAGTAGCATAAGGAGAGCAAAGTCAGTGTTTTAGTGATGCGATCACAAGCCGCTGATCTCAGTCCCTTAGAAAAGTTTAGGGCGGATCTGGAAAGGTGTGTGAATTTGAGATTATGAGATAACAAGGCAGCCATTATATGTTCTTTTAACTTCCTTTTCTATACGTTTTGTTTCAAAGCATGTTTAGTTATTCAGAAGAAGTGCACAGCTACTGATTAAAACAGTTTTAGTGCTTGGAAATTTGTATCCACATGTTAAGACAACCGTGGGATAAAATGTGGAAGGGGAGTATTTTTTATTTTTAGGTTAGTGGTCAAAACAGGTGGGCTGTTGCAGAGGTAAGCACCGAGAATCGTGACTGAGATTAGAGCTTAGAGGCTGATCAGAGCATCCTGAGCTTCTGCAAAATGATAACCAGGCAGAGGGGATCAGAGAGAGACTATAGAGAGTCAAGAGAGACTTGGAAGTCAAGGTGGAGTCACTAAAATATATTGGGCCAGGAAATATTAAGGAAAGATATATCAGAAAGAAATCCTGATCCATCTGATAGATAGATAAATAAATAAATAAATAGTTGATAATGAGCCAAGCTTTGCTGGCACAACCTCCAAAACAACATTCACTTCTGCAATTAAGTCATTAGTAGATTTCTCCTAAAATGTAAAATGTGAAATATGTTTGTTATAATTTTTTTATGAAAATCTCACAAAACTACAATATTTTACCAGATTGTCTCATAAAACACAAATATTGATTTATTTATTTATGTTTTAATAAGGCAGAAGCCTTATTTGCTCTTGATTACTCTTCACAGCAGCTGGTGCTGTAAAGCAGCTGCTGCCTCAGGTCTGATAAGCCAAGCTGTGATATTAATTACAAACAATGGTGATTTTTTTTTTTTTTTCAAGCTGATGAGTAGGAGAGAACCATGTGCCTATATGGTTCTGTTTGTATATGTGTAGGAGATGTTCTGAGAAAGAGAGAGAGAAAGATAGAGGGAGAGAAAGAGAGGCAGCATGCTGACCATCTGCAATGATTGGCTGCTGTTTACATGGCAGGAGGCATAGGGGAATTAGTGCCAGATCAAATAGAGCAAAACACAGATGCTTTGCCATTAAATGGAGTTGCCAGTCCATCACCACCGAACTGCACTGAGTTCCAGCTGACAGTGAGAGTGCTCCATAAATTTCCTGCAAGTCCAAAACATTTGTCTGTGGCACAACATGATTAAAGACTCGTCTGCAAACACTAAAAAACAATTTATTATCTTGACATTTGCTGATGTATGTTTGGGTTTCTCACAATTGCTCAGAGGAGTGACTGAACAATTTAAACCGTTTATAACACCATTGGTCATTTTACTGGAAAGCAACACAGACAGCGCTTTGGAAAATTTATGCCCGGAAAGATTTCTTTACTTATTGCTTGATTTGTCACAATTATTTCTGGTCACCAAACAAGTTTTAATATCAAATCAAGATAACCTCAGTAAATACTAATCTTTGGAAATGTTTTTTTTTATTATTATTATTTTCAAATTTTCAGTAGTTGGTGATGTTGCTTGGGTGCGGGTGGCCGGTTCTGCACTGGGAACAGTGAGCTGCTTTAAATGAGTTGAATAGAATATGTTTGACAAACTAAGGCTCGCTAAAGATCGTGAAAAAAAACAACACATTCTTCCTGAACCTATAAGAAAAGTCATGAACAGGTGGGAAGCAAAGTCACTGACATTTATCAATCTAGAAAGGATTAAAAAGCTGTTTCCAAGACGCTGGGTCACCAGGGAGCCACAGTTAGAGCCATTATCCGCAAAAGCAGAAAACATTAAACAGTGATTAGGCTTTTATACAAGGGCGTAACCGTAACCTCACTTGTAATCTCACAAGTGAGGGGGACACATTTTCTCAGTCTATTGAGTTATTTATCACCCTCTCGCTTTCAATAGCACCTCTCCTTAATGGCTAAGGAACCACATAATCACCAACAGCCTGAGTACAGCACCGGGGTAATAACTAGTTCTTTAAACTAACAAATTCAAAAGTTTTAGCTGTCAAACTCTAGTTCAGTTGACACAATGACCCACTGACATCTGCAGGGCAAGTATCTAGATCACAAGGTGCAAAATAAAAACATGGAACATGAGATATTTAGTAAAAAAAAAAAACAATAACATTCCTGTAAGCAAATTATTGCAAATTCCATTAGCAATTGAACATGGGAGAAATGTAACACATAATATGGAATGGGAGAAGCAAGTTAATGCTCATAAGCCACATCATTTCATTTATTGGCATGAACATTGAAAGTGACACTATACTAACATCCACATTTTAGTCAGATGTGCAAAATTCATCAAGATCAAGAAAAATGGCATGATCTACTCCTGATACCTTTAAGAAAGTAAATAATGCAGAAGTCAAATAATATCTGAGAATAAATATTTAACAAATAAATCAACAAAGATCCATCCACTGCTCTGTAACATTCTGCAGGTTATCCTGCTGCAGCCTGGTCTCTGTCCTGACACATGGCCTTCTCCCTGGGCTACCTACTACAGATTAGAAATATTTTAGAATGTGAATGAGAGTTATTTTGAAATAGCTGTGAAAACCTTTCTTGATAAATGTTTGGTTCCTCCTTGCAGATAGATATATTTTAGCAAGTAGTAATCTTTTCTTACCTGTGAAGACCCAGCATCATCAGTCTCTACTTCTGCTCTCCCTGTTGTGGCAATAAATATGTTTTTTTATATGTGGAAAGCCACCATAAGCAAAAGTTCTACGCCGAAATTAAATATGGTTGTGTCATGATTGTGTTTCTTGCCATGAACTAATTAGCAAGACATGTAACACAAAGGTAACAAACACATTCTTGTTAAATAGCTTAACATGATATGTGCTGGCATGTATGACCAAATAATCATTTAGCTAACAGTATCTGCATCAAGCATGCAGCAGCATTACTCAATGTGATAAAAATCACATTTTGAAATATGACCTGCTGGAATGAAATAATAATGCCTCAGTAATACTTTTTATTCTGAAGAAATTAATGTGATATAAATGTTTTATTACTATACACATTTTTAAACAATGAAAAAATGTTTCATAATAATGAAATTATAATTTTACAACCATTCAGTTATTTCACAATTTCACTTTAACTTTAAATCTTTTTAATTTTATTCAAGTAGATAATTATTTCATAATATTTTATTTATTTAATTTTGAACCCTTTGGTGTTCCATAGATTTACCTTTGAGGCAGACAGACACTAAGGATACACACAAATGACACATACACATCAGACTTAGTATTTATGTTTTTTCCCCCACATTGGAGCATGAAAGTTCATATCAGAGTCCGAGGGCTCTGATATCAGTCCCTTTGCGGGTGATATGAGCCTTGTTACATGGATTAGTCCCTCCTTCATAAATCTCAGGTAATGAGGTAATTTATATGCAGCGATCATGAGGCTTCATTCACAGAAATGTGCTGTTTGATATTCCTGAGAATAACAGTAGTGTGATTGTAACATGATGTACCCCAAACTTCTCAGCAGGCAGGGATAGCCTTCACAGCTCTTGGAAAGCAGCTGTTTCTGCGTTTATTAGTGCTGGATTTGAGGCTTCTGAAGCATTTACCTGATGGGAGAGGGGCAAACAGTGCATTGCCTGGGTGAGTGGGATCACTGGAGATGGAAATTGAGTCCAGATGCTGCAGACGGCATCTCACAATCCCCTGCGCTGTTCTCACCACCTGTGCTAGATCTTTCCTCTACTGAACTCTGGGGCTCCCGTACCATACAGTTATGCTGATGCATAACACACTCTCTATGATAGCTCTATAGAAGTTCTTTAGCATCCTAGTGGAATGACCAGTCCTTTTCCCTTTCCTGAGGAAGATGACCCATTGTTGGGCCTCCTTCACCAGGTGGGAGGTGTTCACAGTTCAAGAGATGTCTGAGGAGATGTGAATGACCAGGAACCTAATGCTGTCCATTCGTCCTCCTTAAATAATCCCAGTCTGTGTTTTCAAAGCAGCCCTGTGGAGCTGAGGAGGCATTCTCAGTCCAATTGTGAATGGTTTTGGTCATAGGTCTGCAGATCATTGGTTCGTAAGCAGGGATCAGTTCCATCAGAGATGTAGTCTGAGCTGCAGCACCTTTATATGCTCCTGGGATGTTGCAGTAAACTTAATCCAATATATCATTGCCTCTGGTCGGGAACTTAATGAATTTATGGAACTGGGAGAGCACAGCTTTTAGTTCAACATGATTAAAATCTCCAGCAACGATCATAGCTGCTTCTGGGTTACTGTTCATTTGACTGGTGGTAAAGCTGTATAGCTCCTCTATGTCTAGATCAGCTTTCAAAAAGGGGACAACAATGTGTAATTCAGCCTATTTCCATTTCTTTCTAACCATGATATTATTTATTTTGTAAGTGTAGGAGAAAGATGGAAATGTTTATCCTTCTTATTATTAATGCTCAGTTTAGCGTTCATTGAGGCGCCATCCATCAAGAGAATGCTTCATTGGACTCCACGTCTGGATAAATGAAATGTCCTATCGTAAAAGACTGAGATTTATGAATGCCTTTTTTAATTTTTAGCCACTGACATCTAGCAGAGTAAACTGCTCGCTTCTTGTTTGGCTTATGAAGAAAAAATATTGATTAGAGGTTAGTGGTTTGATTTGTTGAGTACATTAGCTTAGTTTCAACAATAACTGAGGCATTTAAAGTATATTTTTTGTGTCAGCAAAAAAAATCTACTTTAAAAAAAGGTAATTATCTGCTTTAATATACAAAGTAACAGATGAAAAACTCATTGCTGAAAGTCAGAGGTACAGAAAGTGTCATTAAAGCAGAAATTGAAATGAGGCTCTTGTGAGGTGTGTTAGACCATTAGGCCCTCTGCCTTTGGGATGGAATCTGTGGTTGGTTAGTTACAAAAATTATGAATAATGTAATATTCCCCATACTCCAGACGGGGCAAATTGCATGAGTGCATTTCCTCCTGATTTGGTTACATGACCAGAAATGGTGCATCTGAAAATGAGTCATAATCAAGTAGCTGAAAGAGCAGATTAGCTTATGTTTTATAAAACAGATATTACATTAAGGCAGACCAATGAATAGGGCTAATAAACTAAAACCTATAAAAGTCAGATACTAGTAAGTAATAGAAATGTAATAAACAGAGATTTGTTTTTGGCCCAGATTAATCTCAAACTCACCCTCTGCTTTGGAAGAACTAACCTTTGTCGCCACCCATTAAGGCAGTTAGCTTAGTGGTTATCTTCGGTGTTAGCCATTCATTGTAGCTCCAGCGCTCTTACCGTATACTTTGAACATGGCTGAGAGTCGCAAGAAGCAAACCGCATACCCGTTTATGGGAGGAAGAGGAGGGCCTCTGTAGAAAGATATCAGACCAGAGTGAATTTGGGAGATTTTGTTTATGCAATCCCCCTGAAGAGTGGAATTTCGCAGGTAAAATGATCTTGTACATGTGCCGTTATTGAAAAATGGACTTAGGGAAACTTACGGAAACAAATCGCAGACTCCTTTAAAGGTCACTCCATTCAGTTCATTGCTTAGGTCATTGTTGGTTGACAATTGAAATGTGTCCCTTTAACAATGCCACGTGAGTTGTCTTATCCCGAGGTATATCCCTGCTTGCTGACATAAGGCATTGTGATCATACAACATGGGACTGGGTTTACCACAATACTGGGCATATCATTTTCCCAAAGAGCCACGGTCATAACTGTTAATGTTCTCAAGGTCCAAACCAACAAATTCAACTGCATTATTCTAAACCTGAATTTGTTACTAAACAGTAAACATTTTCTTTTGTCTGTTGCTGATACTAAAAATTCAGGAAAACCATGCTCCAATAGTTATTTTTTGTTCCACCAAGGGATTAAAGATTTGACTGGTTATCTCAGAATAAAAACACCAAGATTTTATGAAGATCATTACCCAGTAAAATCTGTAACAATATTAATTCAAGGATTGACAACACTGAAGGTGGAAGCTTTGCAATTCAATAGGAAAAAAAATAAAATAAAAAATTGAATGATGAAATGGGGCGGTGTGGGCGACAGAGATTGCACAGCCCAGGGGCTTATGCACACCTTCCTACACTATAAAAACATTCTACAGCTATGGCTTCAAAATACCAGCAAACACTCTTAGAGATGCCACTAATGCACATCCCAGACTAATTGTGGTACTGAGTATTTGGCAGAGACATTGATGTTCCCTCTCTAAATATAGAGGTCCTGGCTATGTCTGTAAAAGCGAGTTTAATGACAGCAGAAGAGGACTGAGCTGTAATCGTAGATACTCTAATTAATGCTTCAGGCCTCATCTTTTGAAGGCAACTAAGGCACAAATAGATGCACTGATCATGCTTGCACACAAAAATACATGCATCATCTGGGCACATGCTATTAAGCAAAGAAGCATGAGGGCTGGTAACTTCCTAAACATCTCGACCACTGGGAGTTTGCAGACTAAGAGGTTGAGAATATTGATGATCAATTTATGAATCGCAACCGTCTCATATAATGTCATTTGTATTGATTTTGGAAATTCCTATTACTTTTGTTAGCCTTTGGAGAATGTGAGGAGGAGGAGAATGCCAGTTAAGGCCCCCTGCTTGGTGTTATGCAGCGACTATTCTGAAAGACTGCTTTAACTGTGAGCAGAGCAGAGCACTGGGTGCTGCTCTCTGAAGAAGGATGAGGGAGAAATAAAGACTGCAAATGACAAACTGGGAGCTGAATTCTGAAGATAAACTGAGACAAAAGGAGAAGAGTTTAGTGCTAAATCTGGAATTCAGTAGCAATATGTCAGCATGGATTTGTTTTTAATGATGCATGGAGAGAAATGGAAGGGCAGCAGGTACCAAGATGGCAGTGGTGTGTAATAAGAGGAAGAAACAGTGAGAGTAAATCATTTCAAAATATCATTCTCTTATGTTTGTTCTCTATGAATACACGCATTTCCTGTGATCATTCACTCCCCCCCCCACCCCCCACCAGGTTAGGTTTATTCATTTTAAATAACTTTTGTTATACAACATTAGCAGTGATACCAACGAGGGTATATAGTAGGTTTGTGAAAATAATCCATGTGTCATGTTTGAGAGCAACATAAAAAGGTTAGCAAACATCCTGTCTGTTTAGTAGTAAACCTCCCAGACAACATAAGCTAATGCTAGTTGTAATTAGCTTGACAGACAAGGACAGCCCAATGATTCAAGTATATCCAGTTGCAATCGTGGATGCTGTGTTGTAGTGTCTAAAAATGTAAGATATAAAATTGACAGAAAAGTTTACATTGTTGAACTCAAGCGAAATTTCGCTTCGCTCTATTTGTGTGTCTACCGTGCTTTTTGCAGTTTTGCTTCACTTTATTCATGAAATTTATCACTTGAACCACTATTCACGCAATTTATCACCTGAAGCACATTGTTTGTGGGCTGTTAATTCGCTCCTGAACACTCCTAGGGACAACATGTAAATAAAACATGCATCACATGCTTCATTCGCCTTGTTCATGTTCAGTGTGAACGTACGTTTAGAAGTAGGTTGAGGAGTTTCATTATTCGAGGGGAGCTTGAAGTAGACCCCTAATTCTCCACATTGGCAGGAATCCTGATCTTGGTTGGCAGACGACAATGTAATGATGGATGGACTGGGTATTCTTAGATTTCTGCCATGAAACTGCATAACTTAAGTAACATTGGCATGTTGTATTGAGCATAATCATGGTCTTATATTACAGATTCTTAGTACTTGTAGTAGTACTAGTAGTAATAATTACTTGGAGGAATTGTTTAAGTTTAAGTTTAAAGGGACTGCAATTTCAAGTTGTGGATAATCTGGCAATCAAACCAAATTTGCCAAGCATATTATCATAATATCATTGCCAACTCCATTTGTCTCTTTTCTGGGATTTGTTTTTATTTCAAATGTAATTATACATGCTGTTATATGATAAAAGAAAACATAACACAGGTCCAGTTAGTTAACTTTTTGATGTGGTTGCTAGCTAGAACCTTTTTTTTTTCCCTTTTTAAACACACGTTATGGTCCCCTAAGGCAGTCTAAGGGTATATAGGGGGGCGTAACAATAATAAACCAGGGAAAGAAGACTCAGCAGGAAGGTCGATAACTTATTTCCAAAGGTAAAGGAACTTAAAAAAAAACATAAGGAGAACCTAGAAGAAAGCAGGATGTTAACTGCAAATTAAATGACCAGTTTTAAGATAACTGAACTCCAGTAAAGACATAAAAAAGGGACTCACGATGATCTAAACCTAAAACTCCCTCCTCAACCTGAGCCATATGCTCAGCTACAACACAAACTAAGATTAGTTTTCCCCTAATGGAAGTAAAACACCACTTTGAGGACAACAACCTTGACTAAAGACTATTTAAGCACCACTGGGCCAACCAAGTCTTCACCAGCCTCGGACAGCACACATGCTGCCCAAAATGGCCAACTGGCAATGAGACCCGCTTCTCTCCCCAGCTTCATGCTGTAGTCGTTAAGGCAAACTTCAGTCAGCTGCACCCTCCATGCAGTTGAGAACACAACTCAGGGGCAGCAAAGAGCCACCCACTGACATGCAGGCACTGCAGCATATAACACATGTAATCCAACTTTTCTACCTTTTTTTTCTGTTTGTAAAATTTCCAATCATCTTTCCATAGATGATGTGTTTAAGTGCTGTTGGTGTTGATGCTAACCTTCACGTCGTGTATCATTGCTCCTCTGTACTATTAGGTGTTGATAGCTTCTCCTAGCAACATCTGATTACTTTGGAACGAAGCATGTAATTAAAATGGATGTTTGTCTCCACTTAGCCGTTGCCCTTTGCTTTGCTTCCACGCTGACATCGTTTTGACACCCCTTTTAGTCGGCTGGTGCTTGAGCACCAGCCTGTCAGTAGGAATGATACGCTGTTGACGGGAAATTACAGATGTGCGCAACCCATGAAGAACGGAGGTCGGGCTGAGTTTGGATATATCTATTTATTACAGAGAGGAATTGTCATCCATTGAGGGGAAATACGGTTCATTACTCATTTAAAATGATATTTTGTCCATCAATAATAAATCACTGAGCAGGTTGCGTTTTTTTTTTTTTTTTGTTTGTCCTGAACCTGTAGAGCATGCACCAGATTTAATTATTTTTCCCGTGTATCATTAGATTTTGGTGATGGTTCGTGTCGGCAGAAAGTGAAAGACTTAAAATTATGACACATTTCCACTTACATGCATGAGCAATTCATTTTGGGTTGTGTACATAGCCAGGGTAATATTTTGTCTCTTGAGAGGTGTCTGGGGAATGCATTAACAACAAATAGGTTTTAAAGCTCCATCAATAACATTAACTGCAGAGCATCAAGTGGAGCATTCTTGTCAGTGTGTGAGCCATTCAGTCAGAGGGAACATCTACCATTCCACTGTACAATGTTCCCTGGAGAAAGGTCTGAATCTAGTTTAGAGAGCTGCTTCGGGTTTTGTGCTTCTTTTGCCCTCTGTGTGTTAACGCGGCCTAAGCGACTTATTACTGAGCTCAAATTTAATTAGAACTCAGTATGCAGGGGATTATGCAAAGTAAGTAAACATTAGAAGAGTGACGGAGGGGGGTCAGCGCCTGAGGTGTGTGGTGCTTTTTACTTGTGATTATTCCTCCTTATGTTTCATAAAGCGTTAAGGGCTCTTCTACCTGTTGTGTTGGGGTCGAAACTTCCTGTGCCCAATTATCAGCGCAAGCATTACAATAATACACTTGAAATATATTACTAAAGAAAATGGACAAATATAGACAATAAAAGAATTACCCTAAGCTAACCATCAAGTTGGTCACAGAGTTCTGATCTCAATCTTAAATGAAATCAATTGGTTTACTGTCAGCTGGAGAGAAAATAAAGTTGTCTTCATAGTTTGTGTGGACATCTGGTTTAAACTTAAAATAAGTTTTAAATTGGGCGTGCTCTGGTGTAGCCATGTACGGAGGCCTTAGTCCTCGTCACCGCTGACCTGGGTACGATTCCGGCCTGAGGTCCTCTCAAATCCCCTTTCCTTTCAGCCTACATTAAAAAAATTAGCCACTAGTGCCACAAAAACCCAGAAAAAGAATAAAAAGAAAAATAAATATGTTTGTAAAGTATGTCATTTAGAAGGTTGATTCCCAGCCCCTGTAGCTGAAGTGTCCTTGGGCAAAACAAGCAACACATCAACTCTTAGCAACACAGGGCGTGACTGTTAAGGTGCATTCTCAGTGTTGCCACTTTTGCGTGCTGTCGCTCACCTGACATTGTGGCTGGCCGTTTACAAAGGGTTAGGGGTAGGGTTAGGGTTAACCCTACCCCTAACCCTAACACCTCAGGCGTTGACCCCCCTCAGTAAAATTCTGTTTATAATAGTATTAATCTCTATATTTATTCAGTAAAAACCCATGTCCTGTACTTATGGAACCATTCTTTATCCTGCACTTGCTGCCATTGCACTTCTGGTTAGACCTAAACTGCATTTTGTTGCCTTGTACCTGTACCTGTGTAATGACAATAAAGTTGAATCTAATCTAAAAAAATATTGCACAATCTCTAGATAGTCCTGAATCCTGTTTTCGCTCTCTTCTGTTCATCCCTCTGGTTTTCGATAAGAGTCAAGTCGACAAACTTATATTGGCAACTAAAATGACCAAACACAACCAATTTTTAGTTTTCTGGTGCATATTTTAAGTATGTCAAATAGCTCATTGTGACATACACACTAACAAGGTTACTGAGGCCTTTGGAAGTGAAAATGGCCTCCATCCATGAGGGATTGCAGCAAAGCCATGTACAATGCAGACGACTCTCCCTGTGGCTCTACGGTTCCCCAGGAGTGACTGCTGCTTGTCGGGACTTTGATGCAATCAACTGGTTTCCTTATATAGGACATTTTTGACCAATCTGTATAATCTGACCCAATCTGTATAATATGATTGAACTTGACTTTGTAAAGTGCCTTGAGATGACATGTTTCATGATTTGGCGCTATATAAATAAAATTGAATTGAATTGAATTGAATTGAATCATCACAGATCCTCCACTCTAGTCAACTGTGGCCATGAGGTGCTCTTACACTAATTAGGAAGGTTTGTTTCCAAATAGCTTTCCAAAAACCCATTAAGACAATTAATCAATTAATACTGATTATGCTGAACAACAATTTCCTAGATTAAATGGACAGTGGAAGACCATACAATCGCTATGGTCTCTCGCTGCACTCCTGAAAAGTGCTTCTGTGGCTGCTGTGTTAGCTTTTTATCACTTGCTTTTGTATAACAACGGTACG
This sequence comes from Fundulus heteroclitus, assembly GCF_011125445.2. NCBI lineage: Eukaryota > Metazoa > Chordata > Actinopteri > Cyprinodontiformes > Fundulidae > Fundulus > Fundulus heteroclitus. The sequence continues at coordinate 18,630,026 of NC_046371.1, forward strand.
TCATTTCATTCAAGTTAACCCTAACAGCTCGCAGTCGTTAGTCTATGAATTTGTCCCAAGTTGTATCAGCGGCATAATACAATTGCATGGACTAAATGTCCCATTCCTTGAGATCTTTCAGCTGATCTAGATATTTTTAAAGTATGATATAAAAGTGGATATTATTGTATCATCCAACCAAACAACATGGCTCCAGTTAAAATCCCAATAGTGTTTAGAAATTGCAGATTATTAGTTTTGACATGTATTTCTACTATAGCTGTGGGAGGGGTACTTTAGAGCTTTTTAATCATCTTTATCAAAAAGGCACCAATTTTTGAGGGAGGTGCTGCATTTCTGTTGCGTAATATAACAGAGGATTTAAGAATGTGATTAAAATCACAGCACAGTCCACTGAACTAGCTAGACAACAGGCTGGAAGAAATGCAAGATTATACTTTTATTTAGATAAAGTATATCACAGATTTCTCTTTCTACTAACTATCTCTGTATACTCTGATATGAGTTACCATCTAGAGACACACAATAAGCTTATGCTCCAGTGGGTGTGTTTGTGATAAGAGGAGAAAAGGCTTTAAATCGAATCCTGACTCCATTATTCTTTCAACAATAGAAGAGTCTGAGGAGTTTAAAGGGATTTATTGCTGAAGTATAAATCTAAGTAATGATATGTGTGCCGCAGATGTCGTTGTGGGTTCTGTATATTAAGTGTTAAATGATATATATAAAGCTATAAAAGTGTTAAATACGCAGCTTATCAAGCAGACTCTCTGAAAATGTTTGTTTCAAAATCAATTTGAATCAGATATAGTGGGACAATTCTTAAACTATATAGTGATCACAATGTACCGTTCTGGTCAGCAACTTTAGGGGTAGGGTTAAGGTAACATTACACATTACCACATACTTTCAAAGTCAACTGGAAAGTAAGAACTCTAAACAGCTAAATAAATAACTGACCAAAAAGCAGAAAAAATCATGCTAACTAGACACAAGGGCACAGTCTTGTTTTGTTTTTGAAATGTGTGTATTAATTAGTGCAGATCTGCCTTTGGCCTTGTCCACACATAGCCGGATATCTGGGGAAAACTAACACATTTTTATGCATTTTCGCCTTTTGTCCACACAACAACTCAGTTTTACATCACTAAATACGATTTTGTCTGAAAACTCTGGCCAAAATTGACTTCTGAGATAACGATGTGTTTGTTTTCGTGTGTACATGACAAAACAGTCTGCGACAAATAATCCGCCACTGACGTGACCTGTTTGACCATTGTTATAGACTTGGCCATGTAGAGGAGGAAAAAATTAATCCTATCAGGCAGGTGCTGATTTTTATGTATAATATTTGTTTACAATATGTGTTTAATCAATGTCAAACTGGACAAATTCAAAACTACGAAATCAATGGCATCTCCGATTGTTTATTTCCAACTGACATTACCCTGGCAAAAATGCAGTTTTTTCAACTCCAACAACTGTCACTTCACATCCATCGCAGCTGTCGTGTCGCTCTGGCTTTGCTTTAATCGCCAAAATCGCACATTTTGCATCGCTAGAATTGCCTCTGTGGCATCGCTTAGTGTCTCATTGCTCCTGTGTGGCACCTATGCATAGGGATAAAATGTAAATCTGTCGCTGGGCCTGCCACATTCGCGGTCAATGTGAACGCACCTTTAAAGATGCCCTTCACAGAATACTAAATATATATTTAAATGGGTGAATGACAAACACAGGTGCTTTGGAAATATAGCCAAATGAATCCCTTCAAAGAAAACCCAAACTCAAATACCTAAGGATTGTGACACGGGATGGTTCTGGATTTCTTAAGTGATGATCTTTTAAAATGAAATACCATAACTCTGTTGTTGCTATCATTTTGTATAAATTAATTTTCAATTGCCCCCCCGGGCCAAAACTAACAGCTAGTCTGAAAAGAGCCAAGACCATCTCAAAACAACACCAGTCTAAGAAAAACTACACAGCTTACACACACACTTTGCTATAAACCTTTTTATTAAAACTGTTTGCATAATTCATGTTTCCATTTGGTGGTTATTTACAGCAGAGCCAATGATAATTCACACTGTAAGTCAAGGTAGAAGGCATGCGATAAATACAAACTGAGAGCATGCATGTCAAGCATTTCCGATCAGAATAACTTTCTGTTATGAAGATAGGGTGTAAAAACCAAAAGGCTTGTATCGATTTAACTTAACCTTATTTGACTGATTTTCTCATCAGGCTTTTGCTCTGTCCAGAAACGCATGCATATTTTTACTTCATGCTTTATGTTCAGAAACCAAATGGGGGTGGGGGGTGTGGTGACCTAGTGGTTAGAGCAGGGTGCTCATGTCCGGGGAAGGCTGCAAGTTCCCTGGTTCAAATCCTACAGACATCCAATCCCTTTCCCTGACCAAGATCCTTTAACCTTAAGATGTACCCAGGCGCTGCCCACTGTTTATTAAAGGACGGGTTAAATGCAGAGGACAAAATTTCATTGGAATGTACAGATGTTGCAGTGACAAATACAGATAATGATTCAGTGCCTTGTGTGGGTTGGCCACAGACACAATCAATGATCAAGATGATTCTTTAAAAATAAGTCAAAACTTACAAAGTCGAGGAACTCATGAACCCAACATTATGCTTTGATAACTTACAGGGAACAAGACAGGAAAGCCTACAAAGAACAACAGCGGTGACGACAGAGGGAAAATGAAAGGAAAACACATGTTCCTTCTGGCTTTGCATGCAACAAAGGTTAATACTATATTCTCCATGAACCACATAAAAAGGTTTATAGCAAAGTGTGTGTGCAAACTGCACTTAAAAAAGTGGTTTAACGTTTTTGACAGTTTTTGACAGTTTCTGTCATGTTCTTTGAGGACAACTGTATTTGAACAATGTTTTCAAAGTGCAGAACAGCTTCCAGTGCATCATGCTGGCTCCACTGAAGGCCTCTGCTTTAAAATCAGATCGAATCTGAACAAGAGTGCAACAATCTACAGGTGACATTGCAGTGCAGCTGTCTATGTTACTTAAAGTTTGTAAACCTGGCTCAGAAGAATTTAATGCACCAACTCTTCCTATGTTGTATGCAGAAGGATGTGCACTGTATATTACACTACATGCAAACTGTATGCTGCTTCTATATTGCATTGTTTTAAATGCAGAAGCACGAGTATTAACAGTGATGATGGTGTTAAATTTTAGAAGTATAATTGGCATTGGCATTTTGTCTCTTTGCCCACAGGACTTGCTTTAGATATGTTAATGCGCTCTTTCTGTGCAGGCTACACAATGTACTCAAAGCTGTGTTTCTGCACTTTGAACACATCCTCTGTCTGTCTTAAACCAGATGATGAACAAACTGTCAAAACATTACAAGCAAGCAATTCTTTTGCCAGAGCTGTGGATTAAGTGCAAAAAAAAGTGTATTTCTTTTTTTTTTTTAAATGGTCTGCTCATTAGGCGGGTTTGTTTATGATCAAAAAGAGTAAGATCAGACCAGTAAACTCATTGTGACCACTCAATTATAACTGTGTCTAATTCGTTCATCTTATTGTCTAAATGTGTTTATGTCTGCAATGGTTTATCACAGTCTAAGTATACTGTTTGGTAATATAACATTTTCAACTACATGCTTCCATGTGCTGCAGCAAACACCAGTTACTTTCTTCTTTTTTTAGTCCAAAGCCCCTTTCTACTCCTTTCACTCCTTTTTTTCTGGTCTTGACACTGAAATCCCAAAGGTTGAGCCTGAGTAGCTGTGCTTTATCTCTGAGTCATCAGCAAGAGTCTGCACCTCTTCTATTGGTGCGCTGGTATTAACTGGCCTGCACTGCATCATGTCTTCTTCAGGAATCATATTAAGAAGAGCTTTTATACACATCTAAAAAGTAATACTTTATGTTTTCCGATTTTGTAAAAGTTTGTAAAAAATTAGTCCGGCAAAGATAATCTGTTGTTATTCATCATTAATCTAACAATGGTGGTTTCTGGCTCTCCGTGTGGTTCACAGGAGCCCCCAAAGCCTTAGAAGTGGCTTTGTAAATTAGACTAATAGCCAATCCCTTTAAGTCCTAAGTGGTGTGGATAGGACTCTATTTATCAAACTTGCATATCCCACAGGTGCTTGATTGAATTTGGATCTGTAATAATTAGAAGGCTGAATCAATACCTCAAACACTTTGTGCTCTTTGAACAATGGTGCTCCTGAAGCATTTTTGTTTTGTGGCATTGCACATGAAAGAGGCAGCAGCCATCAGGGAAACTGTTTTCATGAAAAGGGGTACATGCATGGTATCAAAAAAAGGCTCAGATGGGTATCAAATTAAAATTTGCATTGATTGTATGACCTAAACATGGGAGATTTTACAAGATTTTACACAAAGCATCTAAATGCTTCAGCCAGCTTGCCTTGTACCCAAAGTCTGTCCTGATGCCACACGTTTACCAGGTGAAGGACACATATACGCCATCCATGTGATGTAAAAGAAAATGTGATTCATCAAGCTCGGCCACCTTTCTCTGCTGTGGTCCACTTAAGAAGCTAATGTGCCCATTTCTGGCACTTATAGCTGTGGGCTTGGGGTCAATTTTCTGTCAGAACCATGTGGTAACAGCTTCAGCAATTTGAGCTACAGTAGCTTATCTGGGTAAGTCTTTGCATCAATCACCCTGATACCGGATCCACAGTATTTGTTCCTTGGATCACTTTTGACAGATCTATGTACAATAGCGGGCAATTTCTGAGGTGCTATGACCCGGTCATCAAGCTGTCACAATTTAGCCCTAACAAACTCACTCAAAGCCCTACAATTAGGCCATTCTTGATGCTTCTAAAAATATATTTTTTAGGACAAAATGTTTATTTATTTTATTTATTTAACCTTTATTTCATCAGGAAAATTCTATTGAGATTAAGAGTTTCTTTTACTAGGGAATCCTGGGTGTTTACTTGCTCCCACGTGTCTCACCCACTTACAGTTGAAAATTATAAGTAGATAATTAGTGCTAATAACTGCGCCTGTTAGAGCTCATAATACTATGATTGTTAATAAAGTTTGTGTAACATAAGATAAGAATAATTACTCCCTAGCATATTCCCTAATACTAATGGGAGTGATTTAAACCAACTGTATCCTATATAAGCCTTTTTTTCATCTTTAGACATCATTGACACACTTCCAAGTTAAACATTGATACCATTCATCAAATATATATTTACCCACTTTTTTTAGCCCACTGTCTCAAATGTGTAACCTCACCACCCCGGTGTTCTAGAAATCATTAAGTGATGGTTATTCCATTGCTATTGCAAACCTATTTTAAACCTGAGAATTTTGGTCGAAACATAGGCTTTTGGACACTTAAAAATAGGCTGAAAAACTCCTCTTCAAACATATATGTTTGACCAGCTGTAAACCTCATTTATAGATCTGTCAGGAGAAAGAAAAATATATGTTTGAAGAGAATCATATCTTTTTTAGATATTAAAAAGCCTATGATTAGACTAACGTTCTTGTATCCTGAGAAGTTAATACACCCAATAAAACATTTGAATATGTCTTACAAGTCTAAAAACGTTTTTTTTGATCAAATAAACATTACATCCAAATGCATTATTATTATTATTATTATTATTATTATTATTATTATTATTATTATTATTATTATTATTATTATTATTATTATTGTTGTTGTTGTTGTTGTTGTTATTATTATATAAAGCTAAAACAGTTTTCTCATCTTTTTTCTCCAAAAAATTATGAAAACATGAAATGAAACATGGAAAAGTGCACGTAATATTGAATGTTTCTGCGCACTGCTGTTTATCTTTACGGTAAAAGTTAGTAATCCGCTATAAATGCCTGTCAGCTATGGGAGGGAGGAGAAAAAAAAACATTATATTTGAGCCTATTTGGAGTGCCCTGCAATAAAATACTAGAATGTAAAGAAATAGACTTATTTTTTTTAGCTTGGTGACAAAAAAAGCGACACTACACAGTGCATTTCACATTGATGACGTGTACGTACGGGTCCTTCAGACTTCCGGGTGTGAATAAACAGACTGCAACGGAGCCGCCTCACCTAAAAGATGTGAGTTTATCTTCTTTTTGTGAGACATTTCTTCGCGGGCACATATCGTCTGTAATAACCCGTGTTTGTATTTTAATAGCCCTGTTTTCATTCCCTTCGTTAGGTCCAAAGTAACGTTCAAAATCACCCTGACGTCGGACCCCCGGCTGCCATACAAAGTGTGAGTTCACTGACAGCTCAGCACTCACTCAGAGGTGCTAATCACAGCTGCGGCGTTTTGTGCTTTTCTTTTACTGAATATCTTCATATAACTGCGAAGGTAGATGTTGATGTTTGTTTGTTTTTTTCTCTCTCATTTTCCTGGTAACACGTGCTGAGATATCTAACTCTACGATCATGTTTCAGTATTATGTCGTGATTCACTGCCTCGATTAATCACAGATAACTTCCGTTTTACACTTAGCGACAGTTTCTTTTAAATTTTAAAATCAATGACATGGAATCATCCCAGCGTGGAAGTTATGCTGCTTTGCCATTGCAATAGTTTACCACACAGTGTGACAGCTGTTTTGTGCAGACATCGGACAGACGTCTGAAAAAAGAAATGCTAATCAGGGTTATCTACATAAAGTATTGCAAGTGTTCTGACTTTCTTGTGATCCTTTGAGATGGACCTGAGTGCAAGTGGGTTTCTGAAAAGGGATCTTTTGTGAGCAAAATAAGCAATAAGGTATTGATCCCCATTCTGCTTGACATGGGAAAGAAATCTACTGCTGAAATTCACTCACTGGCTTGAAAATGTATGTTTAGGCAGGTTGTTATACGCTATTAGGGCTGCGTGATGTTTAGAGAAGCAAATGGTTGCAATAACGTTGCTGAAAATTGTTATGATGACGTCAGCTGTGATTAACTTGCATTTATTTACACTCTTATCCTTTATCTCTTCACAATTTGCCCACATTGTTGTGTGTGCTTAAGCATTTTATAAACAAGTGCAAGTTCATCCAGCGGGGCAAATTTATTCTCTGAAAGCAGAACATTAATGCATTTGTAATATAATGTATTACCAAATATTATCTCTTTTACAGATGTAGCACAAATAGATATTGTGAAAACGATTGCAATTTGGTATGTAATGCAGCTCGTCCCACTTCCAGCTGTTTCTTTATAGGAAAATCTCTATTTAGAGAGGTTTGGTTTGGAAAACTGTTATAAAGTTTATCATTCATCAGCTTCCTACAGTATATAAGTAGGTGTAAACTTTGTTGACAAAAGCTATATTTGAATAACTTAAGTAAGTGCTTTAAATTTAAATCAAAATGGCCTAAAAGGTCTGAAAAGTCTTTGGTTTAATGTACTGGAACTTACATTGACCCTATTGTGATCAAGACTCAAATATCACAAATGTGCTTCAACAGATGCTATGGCTAAAGGTCAGGTTAGCTTTAATAAAGTTATATTGGCTTTAATTAAGCTGTTATTGTTTACAAACACTTGTGTGTAATATTTGTTTTGGTTACAAAGACAACAGACAAGACAATACATTTTAGTTTAAAAATACTAATGCTCTTTAAAGTAGGGATTGCACTCATATAAAAATTTGAGCCTGTATCAACATCTAAACATTACTATGGCTGTTTTGGCTGATATTTACCAATATATGCATTTCTCTGCCCTTTCGACACAGTAAAAAGAAGAAGAAAAAAAGCAATCACTGTGCAGACATTGCTTCTCTGCCTCAGTTAAACACCCCACAATCCTGTGTTGCCTCACTGTCACATGCCCAAACAAATGCCACATGGCCATTGGCCAACCCCTCCTCTTTCCCAAACACATACACAAGTGGCAACAAAATGGAAATAAACGTCATTATCATTGCCTCAGTTTTACTTTTTGGACCGATACAAATATGTTAATCTATCCTACCTGCTAACGCCGACTAAAGGTCAGCAAAGCTCCTGCGTCTGTAACAGTGAAGTAGTAAACCTCGGATGTCATAAGCTAATGCGGTCTGTTTTTAAAGGTTAGCTTCACAGACAGTCCAATGACTGTGTTCTGTCTGCTCTGAGCTCCCCTGTTGAGATGCACTTCCCATGTGTTTGGTTCTGCTCCATCCAATGCTTTGTTGTAATCAGACAAACCTCAGTTTCACCGCGGTATGAGTTAACGCAGGAAAATGTTTACTACAGCTGGATTCTAAACAGTGGAGCAATAAAAGAAACCAGTGGGCCCAACCTCTGTTACTCTTCTGTGTAGTTAGGAAGCTATTAAATGCTAATGTGGCTTATAAAAGGCAGGTTATGATGGAGCCCGAAGTGGACAGTTAGAGCAGAAAAATTAAAAACCAGTAGCAACATCCTCTGATGTTTTAGTTTAGTTAAAGAAAATATCATGCAAAATTATCTGCAGTTTAGAAATTCAATACACTGTAAAAAAATTCTGTTTTCTATGCATTAGATCGATGTTTTTTTTTAAAACAGTTTATTTTTAGTATAGGATGATCCTTTGTGTTTTCTTGTCTGCTGCTTTTGCTAAACCGCAGAGTGACACTTAAATGATACGTTTCTCTTAGGGTTGTCACAATACTAAAATTTCAAACTCGATATCGATGCCCAGGAAAATCTTCGATACGCGATATCATTTTCGACACCACAGGGATAAAAATATGACAAATAATTAAAGGCACAAAAAAAAAATTATTAGGATGGAAAACTCACCTTTTTCAATCTCAACACGGAACCTGCTTTCTCAACAGAATCACAAATGCTAGTTAAATAAGTGCGCAAATAAATGCTAAATAATAACCCAAATTATGCCTAGTTGCATGCTAGTCACAGCTAATCACACAACATTAATGCAGACAACTGGTAAGCAGTGATGCGCTTAAGGTATTAAATTCAATTATGAATGTAACTTTAATTTATTAACTTGTTGGATTTCAGAATGAAGGCCAGGGTGTCTGTGCTTAAGATGTTTGGCCAAGTTTGTTGTGCTGCTTGACTTCGCTGCCACCACTATAAAGCACTGTTTGCTCACAGACTTGTCAAGATGTTTGGGTTTTCCTTTTGCCTCTTATGCTACAATATTTAGTGTTGTTACCATGCCAAATTAGTATTGTATCCTGATACAGCATTTGAGTATTGATACTTTTCAAAGAATCAATATTTTTGACAAACCTAGTTTCTCTGAACGAAAGCTGAATTGTCCCCCATTCTACTTAAAGGGTAACTCACCCACAGATCAACTTTTTTTGCCAATAAGCTGCTAATATGGTGTCTTATAGTACTGTCTACATTTCCTGAAACTTGGCCAGACAGATTGATAATGTGTAGCGCTCTAGTCTGGCACATGACAAATCTGAAACTGCTCCATTTTAATACTTTTGGGGAAAGGAGGTAATTTCAGCAGAAATCTCTGAGCTGATTGGGCGCAGCAACATCTAGTGCCCGCCTACTAAAGGTTGGTTTTAGCCAATCACCGTATCAAATGAAAACATTAGCAGCAGACGTCATGAGAAACCACGAGAAGGAAAGCTAGTCAAGGTGCTTCTTGCTGTTCTTCTTTTCAAAGATGAAGTTGTGGATCCTTACAAAACAGATGCAATAGCAGCAGCTGTGCTTGCGTCCCCCTGCCCTGTCATGTTTATTTTGGTTCAGCTGTGGGCTCGGCTGCTCTTGCATTCATCGCACCGGTATGTCCCGCCTTAAACCTCAATACTGCAACGTGATTGGCCCGCACCGCTTTTGGTTCAGACACAAACGGTTAAAGTTGGAGCGGCACAAGATGGTTGCATATCCTGGTCATTATTTTGACAATTTAGTGCATATTTGTTGAAATCCTGGTGACATCGGCTGCTCTGCTGCTCTGGAGTATAAAAACAGCTCAATGTTGTGCCTCCAGAGCGAGCACTGTTGCACTTTTAAGTGACTAGCAACAAATATAGCGAGTTGTTATGTGTTACTGGCAAATTTACATAAAAGCACCAATTGTGCTGCAATTACTGTCTTGAAGGCAGAAGCAATGCTGCCGTGAGGAGCCTTTCCTACATCCCTCAGCACTGTCTCACAGGCAAACAGCTGCTGCATCATCCTGAAACCTGCCTGCAGTCAGAGCAAAGAGAGCAGAGACGAGATCAACCACACACCGTTTCCACATTGCAAATGAATCATGCATGTGCAAAGCGTTCAGTGATCCCACTCTGGATTACAAAGCAGGAAATAAATGTGATAATATGTTATTGGACCGATCCTGTCCTCCACTACCTCGGCAACACCGGCTTCTGGCATTGCTGAGTCAGCACCTTTAGCCAGCGGCTCAAACTGAAAAGGCTCTGGCCCGTTGGTCTCCACAAAGCCTCCCTCAACCTCTTGTGACGAGGGGAGTGAAAAATCATCTACTTCACAAGACCGAACCGTGGCGTAACTATCAGTGTAACTCTGCTCACTCTCCATGGTTCATTAAGGCAAACCAAGCTAGCTTCTGCGTTCGAACCCATCTTGAACATAGCCCCACCCTCATCCCCCCTCTCCCACTTATCCTCGCCCACTTTGGTGGAATTTTTCTAATTTGTTTAGGGATGGGATTATGCTTTTACATCGGGCTGAGTTGCGCTTTAGGGAAGTTGAAATACTGTTATATTGTAATTAATCATATCTAAAAAGAAACCCTGTGCCTTCAAAACAATGTTGCCACACTATTAAAAATCATGTTGTTTGTCTTGGCGTCTGTGTCAAGTTGGAAATTTTAGTATCGGGACAACTTTAATGCACAACAATTCTTGGCAGCTGTTTGTGTCTTTTGAAGTATAAAGCCTAATCATAAATGTCTGAAACATACATATAATTGAATTAATGATCTTATGTCCTCCTGATTTTGTATGATGTTGTATTTCTGTTGTTTGTTTTTGTGGCCCATGTTTGTCCAAGTTGACTCTTTAAAAATGTGATACTTCTAACCTCTGTGTGAACCAGAATAAATCTTGCGCCACTTTCTGCTGACAGATATTAAAAAAAATTTACCGTCACTTCACCATCTTTCTTTTGCTTGGATAGGAATAGATCATTGAAAATCTCTGTATTTTTGTAAAAGTAAGGTATGAAAGCCACCAAACTGTAAAAGTGCAGAGTAAAAGGGTAAAATAACCAATATCAGCGGCTGAAATTGGGAAGGGAAATAACTGGTTGCTCTTGCAAAACACAAGCGAGTCATGGAAATCACTACTGTGAGTCCTTTTTTTTTTTTACTTCTCTTTGAAAAACAGCTTTTTCAGTTTAGGTTCACACCTCTTGAACGTTTGGTGGGTTCTGACAAACACTTTACACCAGGGATGTAGCTATTTAGTTCCTCCTGTGCTAATATAAGACATTTAAAAGTGCTCATGTGTTAGCTTTATATAAGGGTTCAGTGTAATCGTTAAGCTTTGTTTGATTTGATGCAAACCTTTCGGATAATTACCAACCTCCCTGTCCGTGTTGCAACTAAACCCCAAACTGCCTGTCCAACACCCTTCCTCATAGCTGGGATGAGGTAATTTCTGTTAATTCAACATTTCCTGCTGCCGCCTAACAACTCAGCTACAACTATGGTTTATCTGGTTGGTTGATCTGCTGAAGATTTTGTTTTTCCAACGCCAGCAGGTAAAAATCCTTTTAATCCTGATGCGATTGCTGACTCGGGTTTATTGACGCACGCAGCAGCAGAAGCTCCCTGCAAACCCTCAGATTAAATCCTTGGTATTGAAGAACATGTTTTGCTTGGTTCACTAGTTCTCACTGGTTTTTGATGTTCCCTATAATTTTCTCAGTATTTTCCTTTGAGTTAAAAATTGAATTAATATTACAGGAGAGAAGGCTTTAATCTTCACATGAAGATACAGAGTTAGTTGGTAGTTGGGAGGGAACATAGCTGGAAATCAGTGCAATAGTTAAAGTGAATGCTTCGTGAAATTAGGAATTCACTGACATGAAATGTTTACTAATTTTTTTTAAATGTTCTGTTGTAAAGTTGTATGTGTGGGATTTATATAGGTTTTAGCCAGCTTTACACATCAAATGTGCATCGAAAGTATTTACCTCCTTTCAGATGTTTCTGCTTTTACTTTTTGTCACCCTTTAATCTGAAAGTAAAATGTGTTTTGATTTAAAATATTTAGCCATGTGGTGTGGTCTGAGTCGGAATCCTGACTAAGATCTGATGAAAATCTGTGGAAGGGGATAGAGATTAGGGTGATGGCAAGGAGGCCATCCACCCTCAGAGACTTGGAGCTCATCATCAAAGAAAACTGTATAAGATACGTTTGAACACAAGCAATAGGCTGCTCTTTCAAGATAAACTATCTAATTTCCAATCAGAAAAAAAGCTCTTAAATGAGTGAAAATTATTGTAACCCTAAATCTGCCAGGGGTATGAATGATTTTAACTTTAACTCTAGGTCTTCCCTTTTTTTTTATCCTTTTTTGTTCCTTTTCAGTCCCAGCATTAGCTGTCATGGCTCAACCATTCTCCGCCTTTCATGTCATGCACTCCGTTTGTTTATATTGTCTTTGCAACACAGGGTTCTGCAGATATTGTTGATAGTACTGCAGGGGCAGGGACCATTAGTACTGTAGGCACACCTACAATCTCACCAGATTATTTCATCTGATGTGAATCTCAGAAGTGATTCGAAGTTCATGGTTTCACGTTTATCAAAGAACCGGGATCTGAAAAGTCCTACTTTCATACTGAGACAGGGATATGTTGGATTTTAAACGACCTCAACCTGCTTTTATGCATCAAGCGCTGCTGAAGTTTTCAGAGCGGCTTCACTTGAGGAGTTGTTAGCAGTGACATCCTCGGGCCAAGCGGAGCATCCTGACCTTTGTTTTGAATGGAAGCCATTTAACACACGAGGTCAGATCAGGTCTCAATGTGGCTTTTTTGCATGAATAAAGGCAAGATGATAATGAAGAACCATATTAGGTCTGTAAAAGAACTAAGAGGGAGTCTTTCAAAGGTCATTCTCTGTTTAAGCTTTCTATTAGCCTTTATTATCTGACCTGCTCATGTTTTTGTCAAAGTGCTGCCTTTCTTGGTGCTTCGCCCCGCTCGCTGCTTATTACTGCTGCTCTGACCTCGCTAATTGATTTTGTCCACCATGACAGCAGCTCTCTTTGTATTACCTTTTAGTTGGCTGTCTCAATTTAAGTCTTATACATTTTTAAAGACCTGTTTGTATTCTGCTGTACCCTCAACAAGTCTCACAACTGATAGTTTTGCATAAGCGTCCAACTGAATGTGCAATGTCCCTAACATAATATATTTAGATATGTATACCTATTATAATAGGTATATATATATATATATATATATATATATATATATATATATATATATATATATATATATATATATATATATATATATATATAATGAAAAAATTGCACATTTATCATAACATTATATATAATGTTATGATAAATGTGCAATTTTTTCTCCTCATCATTAGGGTTAGAGTAAAGTGTGTTCACCTGGGGCTGTTTAAGTCTATGTGCTTTAAATACTTTTGTGGTTATTTATCTGTCAATCAAAAATGGAGTACAACTGTTTTTATACTAATGTCTACTAGGAGCTGTAAAATGATTTAAAGGAAGAACAAACATAAACGTCCTGAATTTGATGTAATTTTCTTGTCTTTGCTTTTTTTTTTTTTTTTCCAGATTAAGTGTCCCAGAAAGCACACCATTCACAGCGGTTTTAAAGTTTGCAGCTGAAGAGGTAGGCTCCCATTTTGCCTGAAATATTTGCTCACCAGCAGGATGTGAAACTCCCCCCAAAAAAATAAAAGACTTTCTCCTAAAATCTTTGGGACATGAATTAGTGGTACATTTCAAGAAAATAATCTTTAAATGGCTTTTTTTGTGTCATAACTTTGCTTCTTGAGACAAAAAGAACACAGTCCCAGGTTATTATTCAAGATTAAACAGTGATGTGCAGCACCTTTCGCTAGAGTTGCCACATTTAAAGTGGAATTAAATATAGGATGCCTGCACATCGCTGCTCCTTTTTTTTCATTTCTTGTTTGTTTCATTATGCCACTGATCTCATTCATTTGTTTTACCCGTAAATGAAACGTGATTACTCTTCAAGCGACGCGTGCCTCCAGAGGTTGATACGAGCACAGGGTATTTTCTTGCGTTTAATGTTTGACGCTAACTTTTTTTTTTTTTTTTGCCATCTTCAGTATTGTGTGTAAGCATAAACACACGCGGGTCCTATGGCTCAGAGAATCCCGAGAGAGATTAAAGAGCCACGTGTTTGTATCGATGGGCTGTTTTCACTGAGTGCCGGCAGGGTGTTAATTTAATTCGGTTACAAGCCAGCATAATGATGGAGCATTGTTTTCGTAGTGGATGTTTTCTTTACACACAACACATGCTGCCCCCAGAGAGGGATGGCATAAAGGACATTTATATTAAGTTAAGCTCTTTTAGTCACTGTGGGGAAACTCTCTTTGCAAAGTTAGATATTGTGTTTTTTGGGATAACCATGGCTAAATTATTGTCGAAAAATGCATGAAAATCACAAAAGCAGTTGTGACACAACAACCTTATTTTGAAGCTTAAAGCTTGAATAATTGAGTTTGATCTGACCTCTATTTCACGCATACTCACCTTCATATTAGCGGGCAGTGGTGTGGTGGACGCTTCTTGGCCAACCTTATCTTCCTGGTGCCAGACTGCTTCTTTCCACCGCCCCTCAGCAAATCCGGCCAGCTCACATCCTCTTTCTACTGAGTGCTGAAGTATGGCCCTGATTGTGTCTGGGTTGACTGATTTTTCTCCCAGAAACTCGAGCCTGGCTTGCTTTCGCTCAGCCTCTCACACCAAGTGTGTTAGCAGGATTCTTGTCTTCAACAAGTACAGGGTTTGGCTAAGGAATTTCACAAAAACACATTTTCTTTCTGCATATTTCGCAAACTTTGCTTCGCAGGACATTGTTACAGCATCTTTTCCCCCCAAAAACTGTTTCTGACAGAGTTTTGTTGCTCAGAAGCTTTTTCTTTTTTTTTTTCTTTCCAAATTTATTTCTGTGCACGTTTCAGGTTCAGCAGTAGGAGTACGTCCTATTGCTGCTGTCATTTTGATGATAACCTCTGTTTTGAATTTCACTTCTGAGGATTTTGTGATCATATGAATCTTTTTTTTTGCCCTTTCCTTAACAGTTTAAAGTTCCATCAGCAACCAGTGCTATTATAACAAATGGTAAGTTCACAGGATGAAAACTTAATTTATTTCAAATTATGCTTCTTGATCCTTTTCAAAACACACTTGTTACAAATTTCCTTCTATCAATATATTCTATATGAAAGTTGTAAATTTATATAAAATAAACAGATTTTTTTTTGTTTTTGACCATACTGGACAATGGTTTAAAGGTTTTTAGTGAAACGTTGTATATGAAGATTAAATGTAAATACATTATCTGGGTCTTTAACTAATACATCTAATGGATGTCTACACTATTTATTATCTTAAGTGTATATAGAAAAGACTAAATAAATAAATGTCATTATAATTAATCATATGCTCCAACAGCATTTAAAGGGAATACATGGTGCAAAATCCACTTGTTTAGCTCTTAAATACATCTTGTTGCACTTAAGGTCTCTCGGGTGCAGGAAATGTGAATTTATATTGTCCAGATGCTGTGTAGATATCTTTATATTCTGTTTTGTTCATATTTTTCAAACCAGTCGGTTTTCTTTGTTCCCTATTATGCTTTTTAACAATCATCTCAAAGTATTTGCTGCACAGCTGCGGAACAAGGTTACGGACTTCTGGCTTATCAGTTTCACAAATCCGCCATTTTTATTTTTCGCTGCGCTTTTTGTAGTCCAAGCTTACGGATGCCAAAGCTAAAGTGGATGAGTGAAAATGTGTGGTTGTTGGGTGTATTAACCCACAAAAGGTATTACACCTTCCCCCAGCGTACGACAAAAATGGCCGAACGGGGTGGAGTGGAAAGTTCTGCAACCTGGAAGGGGTGAAGTGTGAAGTGCCTCCTTTGCATTTAAGGAGACGGCACCAAAATTGGTTGCTTTCAGATAAGCCTCAGAACAGGGACAATAACGAGGAACTCAGACCAAAGCATTGCAGTTGCACTTAATATAGACCACAACTGAATAGATTAAATGTGAAAATGAAGGCAATAAAAGCATGATATGTGTCATTTAAACCAATTTTGTAACCATGTCTAATTATCTTGGAGAGCCTGACCTATTATTGATTTATTTTAGCTTTAGCCAACCCCTGGCTAATTTATTGCAAACCTTTTAAAACCACACAGATAGGTCTGTGAAGTTAATTATTATTTGTAGCATTTCAATGGAAAAAAAGATATGCATGTTTTGCCGGTTCAGTCATAAATAAAGATGGAAACAAACATCTGTAGGAAGTGTCAGTTTAATATTTAATTGGGGCAGAAATTGGGTGGGAAATGTTTGTTGTCAGTAGAGTTTGTGGGGAACAATTGGAGGCCATAGTTTGGATTGGCTCGTCAGTAATCTAAATCAGACTAGAAAATTGCAGTGGGTGCTTCACATTTCTGGTCATTTTGTCCTTCCAAATAATAATGAGGTTAGATTTGCATTGAAATAGCTTCAATATGATTGATGTATCAAGCATCATATTTAGTTTGATCCGAATGGATGTTTTGGCCTTCATTAGTCCAGTAGAATTGCCCGTTGCTGCTGTGTCTCTTTCTGTTGCAGCTTATTTGCATGTCAATGGCCGTAGCTTACATTATGTGTTTCTTTGCAGATGGAATAGGAATCAACCCTGCCCAGACTGCAGGTGAGCCATGATGCTGTTTACTAGCTCTTGTTTCAGGTCTTCGAAAAGCTAGTCCCCCCCGCCCCCTTCTAATTAAACAAAACAAAAACACATTTAGATTACTTTGGGTCTCCTATTAAAAGCCCCGTGATGAACATTATGCTATTACTTTTTATTCAAGATAAATGTTTTTTGGAAACCATGTCAGTTCCTAGGCTCTCTTCAAATGTTTTTGCCAATTCTTAATGATGATAAAGGACTTTTTGATGGATATTCTATCACAAAGACATTCATTAAGAGTGGACAAAATAATTGGGCAACACATTTCGTGGTCAAAGAAATAAAAGGCTCATCAAAAGTTTCAGTTTCAAAAGTTTACTAATTGGTCTGTAATCTCTCCTACCTAATTCTATACAAGGTTTCATTACAGAGAGATTCTCTACTGCTTCTGGGTGTATTATGTTGAATATAATAAGCTAATTCAGCCAAATTTAAATTACTGTTCTTAAATTTATGACCCCAAAAAAGGAAAATACAGCTTGGATTTCAGTTTAAAATGCTGTTGTTGTTTTGAATGAAAATACAGTAACCACTTGTTTTCTTTTTTCCTTCGGCTTTTATGTTTCATTATTAGTTTCTGATGAGAAAATGCAATTACTAACAATGTTTGTTATTTATCTTCTGGGTAATAAAATTAAATTGGCAATTTGGAATTCATAAAACAAATCTGGAATTGGATCTCAGTAGCATACTCAAAGGTTTTGTAGGCAATGCACTATGCAAGTAACACTGCTCTTAAATAATCTATATTTAGCATTTTAATTTGGGACAGGTAAAAGTGTTAGAATGAGATTGGATGTATCACAAAGGGTGTCCCAATGGAGATGTTTTTTTTTTTTTTCTTCTTTTATGGTTACTCATCTGAGTAACTGAAAATGTGATGTGATGAGGTTTGAGTCTTTTGATGGTTCATTGCAGAGCTATAAACTCCATATTAAATGATTAAAAATGTCACTTTTGTCCTGTTACAACCACAAACTTCAGTATAATTTATTGTAATTGTATGTGATCAATGTAAAGTAGTGCGTAATTTAAAGTAAACATGGTCTCCCTTTTCTTTGGTACCCTCAAATAGAATCAAGTGAACCCAGTTGCGTTCAAAAGTCAGCTAATTTGTAAATATAGTCCATCATTGTGAAATTTATCCTCAGTATCAATCCAGCTGTTTCGTGTAAGACGCTGACGTTTGTTGGACGGCATTAGACAACAAACAGCATTTTGAAGACTAAGAAACACAGCAGGAGAGATTGTGGAAAAGTTTAAAGCTGAGCGATTTTAGAAAACATCTGAGTGCTGTTCAATCCATCGTCACAAAATGGAACGAGTATGACACAAATGCAACATATGACCAGGGGCGGTTCTAGACAGGGCTCAACAGGGGCCCATGCCCCTGTAGAAATGGCCCTGGCCCCTGTTATGGCCCCTGTACTAAAAGCATGATGTTAAATAAACTTCTCATAATTATTCGCAATGGCAAAGAAACCATAACTGATTGGTCACTTTGACCAATGTTAATCTTTTACCTAGCTTTACTCTAAAAAGAATTTAAAACTTAAAATGTTTCACCTTTAGCTTTAGCTGTATTGAGCAGGGGGCAAAGTTTTCAACTGCTAGATCAGGTGTCTGAAACCTGCAGTTCCAGAGCCACAAGTGGCTCACTTAATATCATTACACAGTTACACAGTTAACCATTTTATTGTTTTTAAATTTTTATGTTCTGTGCCCCTGTGAAAAAACACTGGCCCCACCTTGGCCCCCCTGGTAAATTTGGTCTAGAACCGCCCCTGCATATGACCATCCCTGTAAACTAAAAGGCATTAAGCAGAGAAGCAGTCAATAGGTCCAAATTAGCTCTGAATGAGCTGCAGAGATCCAAACGTTAGGTGGGAGAATTATTTTCACTTATTTCTTGTTTACCAAAACATAATATCCACATTACTCTCTGTGAGCTTTAATTTCTCAACTGAAAATATTCAACAGATGTGGTCATAACGAGCCGTTAGGCCTGTCTCAATAAGCAATAAATCAATTAATTGCATGATAAATTCAAATGAGCTCAATAATTTCCATCATCGTAGGGAGGAGTGAATACTTGCCAGCTGCATGGTCTCATAACATAGCTCAGAGTGTAGCATTAGAGCCCCGTGAGGAGTAGCAAGCCAGAGAAAAGCTAGTTAAGATCGGGGGAAAAAACAGAGATGGAGCTGGTTTCATAGCTGATGGTGAGAGCTGCCGTGGACGAGCACCTTGGATTCACACAGAATGACCATGGTGAACCACTTAACCTGTGCGAGCCGATATTTGTTGTAGAACAGTAGCAACTAAACGTGGCAACACAACAAACATGGATCTACACATAAAACATAATCATCTGATGTAGTTTTTTTGGCTGGGGAAAAAAAACTACAACCAAGGGCCCTTTCTGTCTTCCCTCCAGTTCACAATCACTGGAGCGTTTAGTCAACTAACAAATTACAAACAAGGTCAGTGCAAAACGTTGCTCACTCACACACAGTCTAGTTTAGGGTGACTAGACAGCCCTGATTTCCGATTACAGTCCCTATCTTGGACGCCCTGTCCCAGGCTAAAG
This sequence comes from Fundulus heteroclitus, assembly GCF_011125445.2. NCBI lineage: Eukaryota > Metazoa > Chordata > Actinopteri > Cyprinodontiformes > Fundulidae > Fundulus > Fundulus heteroclitus. Next base: position 18,649,535 of record NC_046371.1, read on the forward strand.
CTGTTCCTGGAAATGTCCCCTAATTCAATGTTTTATGTTCTCCTCCATAAAACATTTACTACAGTAGCTGGTCAACAACAGTTATTACGGTTGCTGGTCACGCTGCTGTTGGCGTTACTGATGGAAGATTGTCTTCTAGTCTTTGTGTTAAATCTTCTTTAGAATTGAAGGTCTATTGATCTTTGAATGATTGTACTTGCATTATTATTCTTATTATGCCAATATAATCATATTAGTTGAAAATGTTTTACGAATGACAATATTATCGTTAATCGCGATAATGTCAGGGACAATTTCTCGTCCAGCAAAATATGTTATCTCGACAGGCCTAACCTTTAATGTGTCCAGCTGGCTGAATATGTAATTAATGTGTGGACCACCATGATATTTGATCTAACCAAAATATTAGCACCATAGCTTTTTGTGATGTTGATATTGCACCCACCAATGATATTGCAGTGAGGATTGTTGTTGGATACAGAGGGCAGCTTCTGTTTAGACCAAAGCCTATTCTTGTTAAAAATGTTCAACTCAAAATCAAAGAGTTTCACTTAATTGTGAATTTGTAGCAACGTGACTGGATTCATGTTCAGACATTCTTCATTGAATCTGACCGACCTTGAGCTGTTATGCAAAGTGTCAAGGTGTACAAAGCTGATGTCACATACCAAAAACAAATCTGCAGCTGTTAATGTCAGCATAAACTGGTTCAACAAAGTATTGACTCAAAGGGATTGAACACAAATGCAAAGCACACTTCCCAGATTTTTATTTTTTTTATTTTATTTTGAAAACTCTTAAAGAGCACATGCGTGTTTACGTCTACTACTACTTTGGGATGGTTTATCTCATAAAGTCCTAATAACAAATATGTTTATGTATACGTGGAGACAAAAAGTGAAAAAGCCAAATGGGCGTCAATGCTTTTAAGCAGTGGATGGCCAGAATCACTTTTCCTCATCTGATAGTCGGTGGTTGGATTGCTCAGATGGTCCAGTTTTAAACACGCTCATGTCGCTGGGTGTTGTTTAGGAGTTCCTTTTTTTTGTGTATGTGTGTCCTGTCTGGCAATGTGGCAATAAGAATTGTTGTCTTAATCCCAAAAAGAGCTCAACAGAATTTATTTTCACAAGTGGAGCCTTACTGCTTTCGCCATAGCGCTCCGCTTGATTTATATGTGCAAGAAGCTTTATTAGATTTTATGTGTGTATAAGTTCCTGCCTGTGGCTGACACAAAATGGGCATCGTCCTTTGCGTGTAGACTCAGTGATCCTGAAAGTCATTCGAAATGCTTTAATTCAGACCCAGTCTGATGATCTCTGCTCACATCTCACTACTTTGCACTAAATTCTGTCAGCTAATATTTCCAAATGCAAAAATGTTGGAAGTTCAACCCTGTCCATCGTCACCAGTGCATCATACAAAAAAAAAAAAAATACAAACTGTCGGAGTTAATAAAGAAAGAAGTCAGAAATCAGTTAAATGTCTTGATGTTATGAAGGTGCCTTCTTCCCTCCAGAGATCCATCGGGACAACGGGAGACTGCAATCTTTCAAAATAACAGCTTTATTGATGGTGGCTTCTGAATTGTCCTTCCTCCAATCTCAATATGTCTTCCACCAAAAATATATGGTCCATCATGAGGAGGTTATTTCAGACTCCTCTTTCAAAACAGCAACAAACGGTTCCTTTCAGGTCGCAAACAGTAAAAAGTCTAATTGAAGGGATGCGTAATGTCGCAGAATTAAGTTAGAGGAGCTTAAGGATTTTAAATTATGCATGCTTAAAAGAATCAGACCCATATGTTTGAGTTAGACTCGTAGTTATTTTTTTTCTCTAAAAACCAGGAAGCTATAGTGACTCATGAGTATAAAGAAAAGGCACACAGACAGCATTTAAATCTAACTTACTCTGACGTCTCACTGCAAGAGGAGTAGAGGTACCAATCAGTTTAGTTTAAATTCACTTGAGCCTCTTATAATAATATTATCCCCAAATGAATCATGTTATATGTCTCGGCCTCCATTGCAGCTCACCTTTCTCCTTATTCAAGTCATCATCCTCATTAAACACTAGTTACAGATGACTGGGTTTCCAGCACAGAGCAGGGTGAGATAATGCCTGTTTCCACCTGAGGCAAAATTTGGTCTTTTGTGATAGAAACAAAAAAAAAACAAGGTATGTTATGCTGGGCTTTCACAACATATCCCCCCCCCCCCCCACACTACACTGTTGTGTGTGCTGCCAGGAATAGCCTCAGTTCAGACACCTTTGTCACATTGACTTTTTTTCACCCACCGCAGCCGCTTTGCTTCTCGTTCACACAACGGAGTGCACAGCTGAGATTGATCGAATGTAATTTTAGTCTGTATCTTACACTCGTCTCTCATATCAGCCTCGCATATCTGTACCGGGCTTCTTCTCTTGGGCATAACAAAGGGCCTACCAACGTTAGGGTTCGACCAGTGGGGTATTTTGCTGCCGGTGCAAAGTCTCAGCATTTTTTTTTACTGTTTCAATGAGGATGTTAATGAATAAATGTTACTATTTGTCGTTTTCTTGTTGATGTCTCATAAAACTGCAAACTATTGCGTGTGCAGTGCTTGGAAAAAGTATTCATATGCCTCAAATTTGCTCACATGTCATGTTACAGCCACCAACCACAATGTATTTTAATGGGATTTGTACAAAGAAGTAATTCTTGAAGTAATTCAAGAATGTGGAGGGAAAATTGTTAACGTTGATTTCTGGGGAAAAAAATTCACAAACATAATTCTCAAGTCAGGCGGTCATATGGATTCAGCCCCTTTTTAATGTGATACATTTTAATAAAATCCAGTGAAACCAAAGGCCTTCAGTAATCACCTGATAATGTAAGTAAATATTGTTCCTGTAACTTATGCTGCGTATAAATCCAGATATATTTGATGAAGGACTAAGGGATTTTTTTAAATTGAAAAAAACGCCGTCATTACATTTGCCATTTACCATGAAGACCAAGAAACCCAGGAGACGGTTCAGGAATCGGGTTGTAGAGAAGATTGAAGCGGGCAGGAGAACTATTATGATGAGCTGCAGATATTTTCATCTTGAGTGGGAGAACCTGTGGATGATGACCATAAGACCTCAAGTTTACTGTTTGCCACAAACCACGTAGGGACTACAGCAAACGGAGGGGGTCTAATCGGTGACATTGAATTTGGAATAAAGATTTTTGGCCTACCATCCCCACTGTTGCTCAGACTTCTTACTTCTAGCCCCAGGTTTATTTTATTTTTTTAGCTGTTTCTCTCCTAGATGAGGCACCTAAAGGAGCCACCACTGACATTGACTTGTTACTTTTTCTTAAGCGTCAAAACTACCCCAGGGACAGTGCTTCTGTGCTTTTTGTATGTCTGCCCTGTCTTATCAAACCTTTCAGTCGTGGTAGCAGATGGCTGCTGACTCTAAACCTGGATATGCAGATTTCTTCCTGTTAAAAGGGGAGTTCTCCTCTTCACTGTTGCCACAGTATAACTTTGCCTGCATACAACATTCTGACAGTATTTGCGCGTTCACAAACATACGAGAATCCATCTAGTCCCGCTCTGCCTCAAGCGTTCAATACTGACCCCACAGACCCACCAATCATGTTGCAGAATTATGGTTTTAAGGTGGGACATACAGATGTGACAAAAGCAAAAGGGTCCGAGCCCACAGCAGAACCAAATTAGACGTGGCAGCGCAGGACAAACGTGTAGCTGCTGCTTTCACATCTGTTTCGTCAGAATCCACGGATGTCACGAGTGTCACCATCCACATAAGCGTAACTTGTGTTTTCTCATGGCGGCTGCGCTTACGACATTGTCATTTGATACCATGATTGGATAAAACCAGTCATTGGTAGACGAGTGCTTGGTGACGCTTTACCCAATCAGCTCGGAAATTTCGGCTGAATGTCCCTCCTTTCCCCGGAACGGATTAGATGGGAGCAGGCCCAGATTTATAATGTGCAGAGCAGAGAGTGCTGCACGTTATCAATCTGGTTTGGCATGCTAGCCTCACTAGGGATCGCTGCAGAGTTAACGACACAATAAAGTTGACTGTTTTCTTCAATAACAAACTGAACAGACTACATCGTTTTACAATTAGGCTTAAATTAAAATGTATGTAGTTGACTTTAACTGTTTTTGTATGCTTGGATTGACTTTACTGTTTATTTCTGTATAGAAATTAGGTCATAGTGCCTTGCCATGGCATTTGTTTTGAATATGCACTATATAAACAAACTGAATTGACGTTAAACATGAAGGTGGCAGCTTTTCTCCTCCAGGGACAGAGAAACTGGCTAGATTTAGAAATGAAGAAAACAAGTTAGCAGCTGCAAAACAAAAAGGTTTAGATCAGACAGTTCAGACCTAAATCCAGTTTAAAAATTGGCAAAAGTTCTTCCTCTTCAATCAAATCTAACTGGACTTGAGCTATTTTGCATTGAATAATAGGCCAAAAATGTCATTATTTAGATGCGCAAAGCTAATAGAGACCCACCACAAAACGTTTGCAGTGAAAGTTGGTTCTGAAAAAAACGTTGATTGAATGAGGAATGAATACATATGCACATCATGCATTTCTAATCTGAAAAATATTTCCACTTCACACAAATATGCACTAGTTTGTACTGATTATCACATAGAACTAAATTGCATAACCATTTGTAGCTGTAACATGACAAATGTAAAAAGGTTAACGGTTTATGAACAGTTTTTCTAGATCCTGTCTGATTAGCTTGAATCTTTTGAATTCATCCAAAATGTCTAAACCCAACCTGTGTTTATCTTTGAAAACAAATCTATAACTCTGAAATAGTTTGGATGTCGTGTTAATGTTTAGATGGTAAACCATATCGTGATAAAAGTATCTTTAAAATGTGCTCAATGCAGGTGAGTCAACACGTTCTCTCTGGCTTCAGTGACGGTAAGAAGACTTTGTTCATCCACAACACGAACTGTGATCCTCACAGCTCTCCGTCGTGTTTTTGCAGGGAACGTGTTTCTAAAGCACGGCTCAGAGCTTCGCCTCATTCCCAGAGACAGAGTGGGAGGACAAGGAGACTGACTTATGCAGCGTTTCCCCGTCGATGGCATAATGACTCACACCACGGAAACGCACAACACTGATGACCCAGGAAACACCTCAGCATGTTTTATATTTATTTTTTCTGGCCCACACAACTGACGGTGACTCACACGAGACGATGCATATTTGAAGTTACCAGTGACACAGAGTTGAGGAGTCCCTGCAGAGATGTAAATCAGAAGGGAGCGACGGCTGGAGAAATTCCCATTATTGCTGAGTAATAATTATAAACTAACAAAGCAGCGTCGTCTGTGGGTTTAGCTAGGATTAACAAAAAAACTGAATTAAGAGTAACTTTTGTATTATTTCACATGTCAAATAAACAATACAGCAAACAGAACTTCATCCTTTGTTGTTTAGTTTTACCTGCATTGTAAATATTGCAGCACACGTGGTGATTTATTTTATTTTGTCAAATGCATTAGATGCTTTTAATTAACCTTGTTGCTTTTCTAAATAAGATGACCTGCTGGTGTTGGGTTTTATTTCTGTAAAGTTCCTATTCCTCATATTCAAAAACAATCTGCATTATGGATGTGCTCTGTGCTGTGGACCAGGTGGAAACCTCTTCTTATAAGCATTTAAAACCATTAAATTGAGCTCTGCAAACACATGGCTCTCTGCTGCCCTCTGTCTCCTTAGTTCTAACCATCCAACTGTGCTGGACCCATGGTTTTGTCTTTTGAATTTAACGATATGCATTCTGCTTCCTCACGTATTAAATTGAGAAAATTACCGACTGCCCACCAGAAGTGTTTTCATGTGTACAGCTCAGCTGGATTTATTAGGATTTGGTCGGCAGGTGCTGAAGAAACAAGACAGGCGTTTACAAAACCTGATTATTATGCAGAGGCTATAAAACGTGTCATAATTGGAGCATCATTAGTCATGAAAAGTAATGAAAGATTTAGATGACATATTCCAAATTAAATTCCTAAGAAAAGAAAGTAGTTATGAAAACTGAATAACACTGTCGCATAGCTTCTCTATGTTGATCATCTGCATTAGTCCCTCATCTATACCTACTTAATCCTGTTCTTATTCGCCGAGCTTTCTCAGTCCTGGACAGGTCTCCATCACAGACACCAGGGTACTTTATTTTTTTTATTTTTTTATTTTTTTTTCAATAAGTTACAGTTTTTTAGCCCAGGAAAATAGGACAAACACACTAAGTAAAGAACAGGCCTACAGAGAGCCGTGAAGAGAACCCGATGTTGCCTTTCCCTATCCATTAGGATGCAGACCCAGATTGTGGGGGTGGGGGAGGAACAGGAGGGCCATTGCAAATGGATTTTCTAATTTATTTTAATCAAAGTCACTGCAGGGCAAATTCATCAGAAATCTACTTATGAAATGGCAAAAAGCCACAGAGTGTCTTGGGTGCAGCGGATGTTATCTATTGCAAGGCTGCTGTTTTGGGGCCAAACATTTATTACTACCGACTACTTAGTACTGCAGATAGTGGCAAAATAGGCTCTTTAGTCCCATGCATACTCTGGAGTAATCAGATAGTTTCACAAAGAACTATAATCTGAAAATATCCAACGGGATGCTGACAGGCGGATGGCGGCAATGTGGATTGATTGCAGTGATTCAGAGAACAGAGTCCACTTTCCACCAAATGGCTCTTCCCACATATTCTTTTGTGCTCTTTTTCTCACTCTGTTGTGTCCCCGCTGGTTTATAAATGTCACTGCGCACTCTGAGTCTGCACTTTGGCCTCCCATTAAAGGAAAGCCAATCTAAAATGAGATCTGAAGATATTTCCTAGACTTCGGGATAGAATCTCTGCTTTAGCCACAGGTCAGCGGGCCAGAAAAAGAAATGCAACTTAGATTTGTGGAAACAGACTTCCTCTGACAACACTGCTCACTAATTCTCAGTTCTCTCTCACAGAAATGTATTAGTAATATAACAACGCAACGTTTTTCACATACAGACAGCCAGGTAGTATATAGCCTTTGGTAATAAAAGAACAGCAGTTTTCTCATCTTTGTTTAATGTTCTTAATGACCTTATTCTGCCCTCTTCTGTCATAAATTCAGTATCGCAACAGTAGGAATACACTGCAGTGCTGGACTTCTTTTTGCTGATGGATAGTTTAAAATGCTGCAGTTTTGGCCCATTTAAGAGCGAGCTGCACACAGTTTACTTATCCCCATTAGTTGTCTGAATCCGTTTTCTTTTTCTTTTGTGTATTCAAGTATCTGATTTCCATCAGACTGAAATTAGATCAACCGATCTCAAGCAATCTGAAAAAGTATAGAATGTGATTTAAATATTTTCCTGGTCAGCGTAAGTGTGCAAAATGAAAATAGAATGGAAAAATAGTTTTCCCAAATTTTATTCTCTGTCTCAATTTCTAAATGTGTCTCGTTTCTTGAGCCCTAACATCTCACCCTCCTTCTCTTTCCTTCCTTCTTTATTCCTTGTATCCTGCCTCTTCTTTACCTGTTCTCTCTTTCCTTTCTTCTACCCTTCTTGTATTCTTCCTTTCTGGCATCATTGTTTATTTTGGTCCTTCTGTCCTACCTGCCTTCATTTGTGTCCTTCTTACTTTTTGTCTTCTTTATTTACTTCCTTCCTTCCATCTTTTCTTATGTTGTTCCTCTCTTCTGCCTTCACTTGTTTCTCCGCTCTGACCATCACAGTCGTCGTATCCTTGGGCAAGGCTAGTTTATATGGAGTATGCAGTTGACTGGGAACTCTGAGAAGATGATTCTAAAAAAAATATGGATTTTTTTTAAATAAAAAATGTGTTCGAACCCTGGGAATCAGATGTATGACTACCTTTTTACCTAAAGAATATATAAACTTTATTTCCAAACACGAAAACAAATCCAATATGAGGATTTATCTGAGTACAAATGGGGGTTCTTTTCATGCTCCTTGTGTTTAGAAAATACAAGTTTCTGTTAACCTTGATTATTTTTACTGTGATTTTCCACTTTTCAAGGTTCTCAACCAGCATTTTGATGTGTCTTAATTATAGCAGATAAAGAAAATATGCTGAAATTTTTTTTCAAGGAATTTATGTTAATCAACATTTGTATTTTCTTCTCTCTAAAAGAAAGAAAACTAGACTACCACAAGTTGGAAAACTCTGGTGATTTCTAAAACAGCAGATTCTGAGATCATTAGTTCAGATCTCAGCTGTTGCCTCGGATGAAAGGAAATTAGCAAGAATGATGAGCAACAACCCAGAAGACGAAGACATTTTATGTTTTACATTGCTTTGCACCGAGACGGTGGAGGAAAAAAAGTGTCTAATTGAAAAGGGACACCTTCTAACTCAAATAAATTTGCATCTCCCCATATGGGAAACTAAGTGTCTTCTGGTGAAAAGGTTCGTAAACAAAGGAGACAGAGATTGAGGTATATCCCTACAGACACAAGAATGCTTAATGGATTCCACGGGGGGCTTTCAAACCTCAGAATCCTAAAAAAAAAAAAATGCAGAGTCTGATAGTGGCAGCATCATTTTATAAAGATGTATGACTACCTCGTTACCTAAAGAAAAAATCTTCAACTTCACCTCAAGACAGCTGAAACCTGGACATACTTTAGTGTTCAGAGAGAAAAAACATCCCAAACACACATCAAACTTGTTTTATGATGCATAACGTGCTTCTAGGATGGCCTTACAAAAAGCCCTGAACGAATCTTTAAGCTATATTAAAATGACAGGTATGTGGCAAATAAGCAAACGTTTTAAATGACAACTACCAAGTCTGCCAACTAAAGTGGCAAAATATCAGAATTGTGTCAGATGCTCTTGATGACACAGAGAATGTGTGATTTATCTGTAACAGTTATTTAAAAATAGGTAATTAAAAGCCAAAACACTAATTCCATTCATGCTGAGTGTAAACAGCGTTGATGTATAAAAAGTGTTAACTGGCTCTGGGGGAGAAGGCAATTAATTGCATTAACATTTTTTTGTTTTTGTCATTGATTGGTATCTCTTTCCATAATGTATTTCTCTTTGCCAAGTTTCCTGTCCTCTCCTGAACATTAAAAAGCACAGTCAAGTCATTTTTTTTTTTCTGCTTAAACTCGGCAAGGCCTGGCACCCAACAGAGGATACCGGACAACTCCACGCATTTTAGTTTCTTCATTTTCTTTTGTTTCTTCGAGTGCTATAGGTTGTTACATACATTAAATTCCAATTTAGGTTTCTGCAAACACGTTTGATAATAACAAACCAAATAAATATTGATCATAGTAATCTAACTATACATCCTCCTACGGCAACGTTCTGTTCCTTTGTGTATCATTTACCTCTTATGAACAGGTTTGGGCCTGCCAACTGAGACCATTTTTTCCCCCAGAACTTGACGACTTCTCTTTGAATGTTGTGGGGTCTTTTGTATGCATAGCCCTCAAATAGAAAATCTCCTGGATCTCCTTTCAGGCCGGCTCTTCCAAGTAAGAGAGTGTTACAACTAACATATTCCACAATGTCCTCGCAGCTCTGAACTCCGGCATTGATTGGGCTCTCATTCACCAAATTTGCAGTCATGAAAAGAAATGTCTGAAATTACCCCAGCGTGAAGACTCTTTTGCCCCCCAGATTGGTTAAGGCTCGTTTCACTATTCAGTTTCTGCCACTCCATTTCTGTGAGGGAAGTCTGCAGGATTTATCTTCCATGACCTCTCAGTCCCAGTTTCTGCAGCTTTATTTTGAACCTCAAATAACCTCAAATAACCTCAACCTTTCTTTAACTCTCCTAAGAATGCACGCGGTTCTTCGAGTGCAGGCTTGGCTCCAACTATATTTGAACCAGGGCCAGACCACAATTTCCTGGGGTGTCCCCTGATTGAGGTAAATCTATTGTATGCCAAGAGGAATCCCTCTGATGGTTGATTGCTAACATCAGCATAAATGGTTCTTGAAGCCATGCAGCAAAATATACTTCCCCTGACCTTCAGTTTGGTTCTTTTCTTCACTTCATCCTTCACCATATAAGACCCAAATATATGATCTACAGTTGTAAATTCAAATGGATTAGCAGGGTTCACTCTCTCATGCGGAAGGTCACTGTTGGCATAGCTTTGCCTTGAGTTTTCTGCAGGTTACACAACTGTCCACCACTCTTTTTGCAAGTCTGGGTCCCTTACCCACCCAGGCTTTTTTCCTCATTCTCAGAAGAGTTCCTGCTACATCTTAATGGTAGGCACCAACAGCTCCTCGTGCTATTAGTGTAAATATCTATGCGTTATATGGAATAATTGGCACCGCTGTCTTGTCTAATGTGAACATCTGAATCCTGCCTCCACGGACTAAATGCTCCAAATTTGGTTCTTTTTACACTACTAATCTGTTTAGAGTTGTGTCTGGGAATGTATGCCCTCCTGGGCAGCTGTGTCCTCTGTCACACTTTAGTTTTGTTCTGGCCTTCTTTAATACCATCCATCTTCTTGCAGCACAGTAACTGTACCAAAGAGAAACCTAAGATTATTTTTTATTGTCCTCTATTAATGATAAAAAATATGCTGCTCTAACTCTGTGAAGGGTGTTTTTATACAACGATAGACTGTTTTTCCAGATTAGGTAGGATTCCTCTAAATGGGTAGAGTGACATCTTCTCTCCAATTTTCTAATGTTGTGCTTCAAAGAACGCAGCTCTATATTAAACCAGGGAGCCAGTTTCCAATGAATAATTACCTCATTTTTCAAGGGGGCTATGTTGTCTAATCCAAAACGCAATGAGGAAGTAACACTAACAACAAAAGCATCCATTTGTGAAGGGGAAGAAATAACATTGCCACCATCCACTGGGCATCTCTGTGATACTGAGGAAATTAAAAGGGGGACCAGACTCTTTAAAGTTTGATACAATATTATCTGATAAACATCTACTATAATGAAACCTTGTTTTGCAGATGGAGAACTCAAAGGATATTAAAAATTGTCAGATAGGACAGGGATGTGAGTGAATACTGTTAATTCTTCACAATTAATACCATATGTCAGCACAAGGTCCAAAGTATGAAGGCTAGAATGCATCGGTTTATGCAAATTTTGAGCAAAACCAATTAAATATATATAAAATATATATTGAATATAAGATAGTATTAAAGGTCACATTAAGATTATCACATTTCGTGTCAACATGAGTGTTAATTCTGTGAGTGAGCACTGTGAGAGAGCATGTTCAGGGTAGGCCAGCTTTTAGACCATTAAGGGTGCCTACCTGCTACCAGAGCTGGCTGATAACAGAACTTAAAGTCTGTTTCTGACTGCTTATCTTTGGGATAGATTCAGCAGTCAGTTTGCTGCTGCCTGAGTGAGTCCTGACCCCTCCTTTTTTTTTTTTTTTTTTTTAGTTTGCACATTTAATATTAAAAACTCAGCCTTGCTGTACTTTTTTCCATCTTTCCTCTTAAAGTGAAGTGCTCTCGCTCAATCTGTTAAATCGGGCCTGCAGGAAAACCCATCTAATCCTCTTGAGTATTTGCATCTCTTTGCACCAACTCTCTGCAACCATGTGAATTAAGGTTTTTGGGGTATTATTAAATCACAAGGAGAGTGCATTGTAAGGACAGCAGTTTCAGGCTAAGTCAGTGTGAGTGGTTAAAAAAAAAATAGAGCAAAGTTTTATCTGATGTACTTTTCCAGCAGTAGCTTGTTCAGTCTAAGTGACAGCATGCTGTGAGAGTGTGACCTCGCTGTGTGGAGATGTCATTTAGAACTCCAGAAATACTCCGACAGAGATGGAGCACTTACGGTGCCCGCTGACAGATAATGAATCCTCTGGTCATCATCTGACTCTCACTGAAAAACAACAATTATCTTAACAGGTTGGTATGTACTAAGTCCCTTTGCAGCTTCCCGAAGTTAACATTAATCTCCAGTGATTGCTTTTCCATCACCACAGAGGAAGCATCGTCCTATTGGTGAGTGCAACATTAGCTCGGCAAAACAGCCAAGGACAAAAGGAAGAGTCCTGCTGTCAGGTAAGTTTGCGAAAAGCTTTTTGGTTTGTCTTGAGTGTTTGTTGTTCTGTTTTGTCTTTTTGTTGGAGGGGGGGGGGGGGGGGGCGTCTTTGCAATAGGTACAGTTACAGTCATATGTTACAACAACGTGTTACATCTGACTGGAAGTTACATTACGGTTTTGGAGTGGGTCAGACCTGAATCTGATGCGAGAACTTTTACGATTAAGATGATGGCAAGGAGCCCATCAAAGCAGATGAATCCTTAAAAATAAACATGCAAATGGTTGGCAATTAAAAGCAGGGTTTGACTGCTGTAATCCCAAAAGGGTTTTCCATTAATCATTACCGCCTTACCATATTTCCTCTCTGTGCACTGCATGGAGGTCCTTAACACATCATAAACATCAAATCTACAACTTCACTGAAACTTTGCTCTAAATACATTTTATTAAGATGTATTAGGACTGGATGAGTAATGGGTTTCTCCTAAATGATGGTGTTTACGCAACTGCTGGAAGGACTGCCACTATATCCCTTGAGCTTTTTCGAATTTAATTTCATTACAACCACAAACTTTGATTGTATTTTATTGCAGTTTTGTGTGACTGACCAACCCAACATAGTGCATTATGATGGAGTGGAAAGAAAAAGATGCAGGTTTTCTAAATGCTTAAAATGTTTGTACATTGTAAAAAGTGAAGCATGGATTTGTATTCAGCCTCCTCTAATATTGTAAAATAAAATCCAGTGCAAGCAATTGCTTTGATACATAACTTTATGAATAAAGGGTTAGTAGAAACCACCTGTATGTCATTTCAAAGCCGTTTAAATGCTGCTGTGCAATGAACCTCTCAGAGGTTTGTTAGAGAACATTAATGAGCAAACAGTGTCGTAAAAACCATGTGTCAATACAGCTAGGTTGGTGATAAAATTGTGAAGTAATTTAAAGTAGGATAAGATTATAGAACTTACCAAAGTTCTATAGGGGGATAAAACTTTTTAACAATGATTCAATGATTTTGCCTGACATCGATTGGTCAAAAAATTGTGACAGGGTTCCACAGCTTCTATCTCACCTGTCTTGCAGCTTGGTCCAGAGCTGCACATTTTCAGCTTCCCGCAGGCTGTGCTTCTCGTATTACTGATGAAAAGAGCTTGCAGAAATGGACTCATTTGCTGACTGGTGCAAGAGCAATTGCCTAGACCTCAACACATCCAAAACTAACGAAGTGGTTATAGATTTCAGAAGAGAAAAACACACCACCGCACTTCACATCAACCATGAGGCAACGGAACAAGTCCATTCATGCACATATCTTGGTACAATAATCCATCATAATCTCACATTCCAATTTAAAAATGAGCACACCTTCTCTTAGTGCTAGCAACGTCTCTGTTTCCTCAGAAAACTTTGGAAACTTCAAGTTGGCCAGTCAGTTTTGTCTGCTTTCTACAGACCTTCAGTCAATCATGACATTTAACATTACAGCTTGGTTTGGGTCACTCAGCACCATCCCCTGTAACTCGCTCAATAACATGATCAAGCTCAGCAGTAAAATCATTGGTCAAGAACAGGAACCCCTCACCAACACCTACAACAGAAGACTTAAATCAAAAGGAGTGCAGATAGCCGCTGACAGCACTCACACACTCCGCAGTCAGTACAGCCCCCTCCCCTCAGGTCACCATCATTCAGGACAAAGAGAACAATGACCAGCTTTGTACCTACCTCAATTAGACTCATGATTCTTTTTAGATATTTGAATGATATTTATTGTATAAGTATAGTCTTAAGATGTATGTGCAGTGGTGACTAATGTTTGTGTGTAAGTCACTGATGTTTCTTATGGTGTCTTTCTTCTCTGCACTGTATGTTGACGGCGCTTTATACTTACAGTTCCTAACGGATAAATAAAGTTACTTGAACTTGAACTTGGAACCAGACTTATTAAAACAAATAACCCAGCTGCCTCTCTCACCTTTACTGCCATGTTTTAAATCTCTCTCTCCTCCAGTGCTCTACTACTGCTTTACCACTAGAGAGCAGTAGAAAATAATAATAAAACACCACATTGACGCTTCTTCTGGTAATTTAAATGTGAAGGAAGGCCACAATTACCTCAGTAAGTAACCCCATTCAAACATTGAGGGAAGAATATGATTTACCTAATGTTATTCCATTATCAATGTAAATTGTGTAGTACCAATGTTATCAAAACGATGCTGAGATCTTGTGTTAAATGCCTCTATTTCCACACATAAATGGATTCTTATATAAAGTAGTATCTAAATAGGGGCTTTGTTTTTATCAGCTGCCTTTTTCTCTTACTTTGATCATATGACAATATAGGTGAGAAAATACTAAAAAAAACACTATCAATCAATAAAGGAGAAGATCTGACATTAAGGACCACAACCTGTCTCAGCCTGCAGGGCTGAGTGCTTCGTCTGATTGATGCAGGCTCGTTCCTCAGTAGGCTGATCACCTTTGTGAAACCCATTAAACTGAGAATAACCTCCAAAATGAGCACAACAGACAAAACAAAGGAGCAAAGAAAGGTTTTGCACATGTTCTTATAGACTAATCATTAATACCTGTACAGTTTACGATCTCTAGACTGAATGTCATGATGGAAAACAGCACACTTTGAAGACACATGAGGGATGTATCATGGGAAAAAGCTGTAATTAGATTCTCCCTTTGCTCTCATTTTTTTTCAGGTCAGTGAACAGTTTTTGTGGCAAAGTTCTCACAGTTCAAACAGGTACTTACCCAATCCTCCGGTGATTGGTAATGATGTCTTTGTTGCTCTGAATGAAAGGCAAAGATCTACAGGCTGATCGTTATCTGCGACCATTTCGGAATGTGTGAGACACAGGAACAAACTGGCGGTTTCCCCAGACGGTAAACAGTACCCAGAAAGGCGCTTTGTGTAAACTTACATGGTCATTGTTTTGATGATTACAGAGCACTGACGGCACTAAAACCTCGGTTCAGACGAAAGAGTTCTCTTACACACAGGCGTGTGGTAAATCGTTGCATTTCCCCAACTGTAACATGGGAACAAAGAAAGACCAGATGTGAAGCTTTGTGTGAAGTGTGTATGTATGTGAAAACTGCCATTGGAAGGGAGGGTAATACCTGTGACTCCCATTACATTTTCAGTTGACCCAGAGAAAAAGTAATGTCAGCTTGCTGGGAAATACAACCGCTGGTTGTGTATGTCAAGCTATTGCTTTCATGTGCTTTCTTCCAGAAGAGACGGAGTCTATATGGGAACGGAGATGGAGAGGTTTGAGTGGAGAGTGGCAAGAGGCCTGATCCTTTTTTTTTCTTTGGTGTTGAGTGCTGAAAGAATAAGTGTTGCAGCTGCTCCATGAAGTGACAGAGATACTTCACAAGAGTAGAAATTATTAAAAACATGGGACAAAAGTTTAAAACTAAAGGAAAAGATTCTTGAATATAAGCTTTATTTTGAAGCAAATCTGCTGTAAGATCCATCGTAAAATATGTGACCGTGAAGCTTTAAAATGAAGTGTCATGGTTTTAGGATTTAAAATGCCAAAATAGAGGCAGGGGGTAGGCGAGATCCTGAGAAGTGTGGCTATTTAGTACCATACCATACCATCTTTATTTATAAAGAGCTTAAAACAGCTGAAACAAAGTGCTGTACATTGCAACAAGCTAAAACACATCCATTAAAAACATAAAATAAACAGATAATGCATGAAAATGCTTAAAAGAAACAATACAACCAATTTAAAGTGAAAACTAAGTCTCACTAGTGGTAAAACCCAAAGAACAATATTAGATTTTAAGACGAGTTTTAAAAGTGGGCGGTGGAGGAGCCTCTTAAATGTGCAGGGGCAGGTTATTCCCCAATTGAGGACCAACAATAGAAAAATGATTTAAAATGGGTAAAAGACTTCCACACAGAAACATGGAGCGACTAGGAGCAGGATACTGTACTGTAGAAGATTTCCACAAATACTAACTGAAAGCTTAAACGCTTAGTAGGATTGGTGGGGCGAAGAACCTGTGGTTCAAAGTAACAGAATGTGGAACAGCTGTGATCTGGAGAATGAATTGGGGGGGGGGGGGTCATTAACACAGGGATATGCAAAAGCAACAGGGAGCTTTGGGAAATAACTGAACACAACATGGCTTAAGATTAAGGCTAATACATTTTCTGTAGGCGCAGAGAAAGTTGTTTCTGCCATGGTGGCTAAAACAAAATGACACAAATCTGTTCTTGCAGCCCTGCCTCAGGAGTCCTTGTTGCTTGTTCTTGACTCATCATCTGTCTGATAAATATTGTATAATTGGTAAGAAATTCAAAATGGCCGTGACTATAACACTGGTGTGTTCTGCAGGGACCAATGGGGACTTCCTTGAAGTTCTGCACTAGCATGTATTTGGCAGTTACAGTTGTTTCTGCAGGAAAAGCCCATTAAAGCTGCAGAACCTGTAGAAGCAAGTAAAATACTGGGAGAATCTAGTCTCGTCAGATGGAGGCCAACCATTCCTGAAAAAGAAATGGCACGGCTCTTCACCTGCAAAATGCCAACGCTGGAGTTAAGTGGTGAGAACATCACAGTGTGGGGTAGGTACTGGCAGGACTCATAGGACTGGAGGAGTATAAATGAGGAAATATATCAGGACATTCATGATAGGATCCTCAAGATGACTTTACAGCAGCACAGTGCTCCCAAAACCATGGCCGAGAAACTTTTTAGAGCCAATCATCTGCTTTGAATCCAAACAAGTACCTATGTAAGCAACGGATGATCAGAAACCACCAGAACATTCAAAACTGGAGAACAGTTTGTGTGGAAGAATGGGTCGAAATCACCCCTGAGCAATACATGCAATGCAAAAATATTTACCAGTCATTACCGAAATAAAAGGCTTTTTGACAAACTATTTAAGAAATTTCGGTTGATTTCTTCTCAGCATACATTTGCTGTATTTGCATTTAATTTGACATAACTTCATTTCTGGATTTATTTGTTTTGATTTCTTCCTGTGTAAAATATTTTCATTATGTCACGTCAAAGGTATATTTACTTATTCATACGCTTGATTACTATATCCCTGCTGTACAGTATGTGGTTAAAGACCATTAGATCTTTTCTTTCTCTTATATATAATGTCTAAAATGTAATATTACTTGCCAGTATAACACACTATGTAACCTAAATCTCCCCTTACATCATCACTCTGTGTATCATTCCTACACTGTTTTTATGTATTCATTTTCAAGCTCATTTTCATTTGTGTGTCTTTTCAAATTCTTCATACTGTTGCTCAAAAGTACTCGACAGGTTGCTTCATATTTAATATTCTCTCTGCTACGTATTTTATAAAACATGCCTCTCCCTTTAACTCATTAACCCTCTTTCTTTCTGTGAAGGTTGTTTTTAGAAATATACATTTTCTGGTATAGGTTTATTTTTTTGCAGAGTATATTATTTGAAAATTTCAGAATTTGAGTAGAACTCTACATTTCATCATGTTTTACCTCTGGATATCTTACTTCATGAGAGATCCTTATTGCTTGCTTGTGATGTGCAAAAGCTGTAATGTGCCTTTGCATGCGCTGCTGCGAATAATGCCGATAATTCAAGTATAATAAACCACTGATATACTCCGTGCTATTTTTACTTTTACATGTTTAACTTGAGACTTTCAATTGATTTCATAGCCTAAATTGGATGAGCGTAGTAGGCAAGGCAAGTTTATTTATAAACTTCTTTCAGTAACAAGACTATGCTGTACATGAAAAAGGAAATAAGACTGCAGAGGAAACAAAAACCATTACAGAGACAGAGGGGAAAACATTACAGAGGAAAGTACATTAACGTGGAATGGTAGCAGCAGGTTAAGATATGAGACAATTTGGACTGCAAACTTCAACATTAAGGCAATTCTAAACAATTGGGTTTCAGCCTTGATTTAAAGGAATTCAGGAATTCTAGCACTTTTACAGTGTTCTCAGAGTTTGTCCCAGATAAGTGGAGGATAAGAAGCAAATGCTGCTTCTCCATGTTTGGTTCTGGTTCTGGGTATGCAGAGCAGACTTGAGCCAGAAATCCTGAGTGGCCTGGAGGGTTGATACACTGACAACAAGTCTGTGATGTATTTTGGTGCTCCTCTGCATAAAATTCACAGAGCCCCAATAACAGCTCATCCTGAAAGGAGCTAAAAAAGTAGGTGAAAATGGGGAGGTGCAATTTCATTATGTGAGAATTATTTTGTGCAAAAATGTTATTGTAAGGGTCTGTAAACATTTTTCACGTCACAAATTGCCAACTTAAAGATACTGTAAACACATGTGAGCCATTATGATTTGGACTTAGTCGTCCCGTTTGTAGATTTAGCTGCATTGTTAGAGTCGTCCTCCTTCAAGGTGAACCTCTGTCCTAGTTTTAAGCCTTTGAAAGGATTTATTCCACGCTCGGTGCTGTTTTAGCTTCATCCAACTCCCAATCAACTTAGACCAGCAACGTAGACCATGTGAAAAGCAATTTCACATCATGATGCTGCCAAAAGCCTGTTTCACTGAGCACCAAATTCCAGATGTGCTGTGTCCCCTACATTGCTTGCGGCAAACTGGAAAAGGCCCTTTTAACGCTACTCTTTCAGCAATGGCTTTCTTTTTAACACTCGGATTTAGGGAGCGTAAAACCAAGGGGTATACTTTAAAAAGTGCTGTGAATATATTATTCTGTGCATAATTGATAGGATTCATTTCGGATCACTAATACAGAGGTTGTATCGGTTTTGTTGGGGGTGCGGGAGGGGTTAGAGGCCATGATCAGTGGTTGGTTAGTGTGCAGTGTTAAAAAATGTGGCTCATCTGTTCGTTGTGTATTTTGTAATGTAATTATTACCCGTATCTTTGAAGACTTTGGCTTCATTTGTTTCCATGTTGCAAAGCGTAATCCTTGCTTCCCATGTGATGAAGCAGTAAAACCAGCTTAAATCCATTCATTTAACAATCTATATTTACCCTCCTTTGAATTGACCATAGCAAGCAAAATGTAAAGTCCTCCAAAAATGAATGCATTTCGGTGTGTTTCTGTCGCTCAGCGGGCTTTCTGCTTCTCAGATCATCATCAAAAAATAAAATAAAAAAATCATCCCTCTTCAAAGGATTTATGGAAAATGTTATAGCCATTCATGGCATACATGCCAAGGTTTTATGCAAATGAAAATGCAAAAAAAAAAAGGAAAAAATTCTGTATATCTGACCCCTACAATGTCATTAGTTGGCAGTTTTGGAATTTCTCTCTGAGCTGTGCAGTCTCAAACCTCAAAGTCTCCATGTGAGGCCTTATCACGGCACAGCAGCTGCCGCGCAGAGGGAACCCCACAACCTGCGCTGTGCGAATGTGCCATAAATATGCGGCTGAGCTTTCCAAAACTTCCATTGTACCTGTTAGGTGATAGAGAGCTGCAGGGATTAGCCAGAGTTTGAGTGCTAATTGGTCACATGGGAACAGAACAAACGACTGTCTGTCCAGAGGGTCGGAATGACGAGAATCCCATAAACAAGTGCTCATCATTTATAATTCTTTATGTTGTTTAATCTTTTTTTTTTTTCTCTTTCAAAATTAAAAAAAAGCTGGAAACAATCGTCGCAACCCGAAGTTGCAGGTGAAACAGTGCACAGGTATCTAATTATGTCTAGCTTGCCATGATCTTCATAACCTGACTTTGTTCTGTCTCACAGTTTGTCCCTGTCCTCAGGTTTCCAGTGTTATCTTTTTTATGGATTCGCATCAGAACCATTCTTACATGCAGAGGTATTTTTGTCTTGTAACATCACAAGAAGAATGTGTTTGTGCATTTAGAGTGAAAAACAGCTGGAAAAGGTAAGGCTGTTCTTTTGTGTTTGAAAATAACAAGCCTCTAGAAGCCCTCTAATCACCACACATTTTAAATGTAGAGAAGGAGAATGGAGAACTAAATGTGGCTACAAGCACTACTTCATAGCTCAGGGTTATATCTTAGAGTCAAGGCTGTCTTACTTGTGAGTTTGGAAATTTTCAAATATTCAACTTATCAGATTTTTTTTAGCAAAGGAAACATCTTTGCAGAAAACTGTCTCACAAAGGCTTACGAATAAAAGGTCATAAATAGGCACGCATCAATAAAATAAGGCTTGTAAACAGATGCTGATTGAACTTTCTAAGATATCCATTGTTTTCTCTAAATATGTTCCTAATTTTTTTATTGACACAACATTCACTCCAGATGTTGGCAAGAGCCCAAGTAATCCACGTCCAAGAGAATAAAACCGACCTGGTCCACAAATTCAGTAAATTCATAATGTTCATAATTCATGCAGAAACCTATTAAATACTCAGTGGATAAGCCTTTCGGTAATGATAACTGCTATAGCAGAGTGATAAAAAAATAGATCTGGATGTCCTCCAGCAGCCTAAGCCTATACCAGCACAACTATAGATATACCTCAGGATAATCTAAGCCACGCTAACTATAAGCTTTATCAAAAAGGAAAGTTTTAACATTAGTCTTAGAAGTATACAGGGTGTCTGCGTCACGGACCAAAACTGGGAGTTGGTTCCACAGGAAAGGAGCCTGATAGCTAAAGGATCTGCCTCCCATTCTACTTTTAGAGACTCTAGGAACCACCAGCAGACCTGCAGTCTGAGAGCGAAGTGCTCTGTTAGGAACATACGGGGTAATCAGAGCTCTGATATATGATGGAGCTTGATTATTAAGGACTTTATACGTTAGAAGAACAATTTTAAATTGTATTCTTGATTTAACAGGAAGCCAATGAAGGGAAGCTAAAATCTGAGAAATATGATCCCTCTTGTTAATTTTCTCTGTGTGCAGAATTTTGGATTAGCTGAAGGCTTTGAACTGCATTTTGTGGACTTCCTGATAGTAAAGAATTACAATAGTCCAGCCTTGAAATAACAGACAGACAATTTTTAATTTTGGCAATATTCCGGAGGTGAATAAAGGAGACCCTGGAAACCTGTTTAACAAGACAATTCAAAGACACTGGTTTGAATTTCAAATCGGTGGAAATATTAGAAATATATTTACTGAGAGAAAAGTAGAAATGTTGGCCGCTTTTACCTGCTGTTTGTTTTTGCACAGCTGTCAATGGGTAATTGCAGGTTTTTAGGTTTATGAATGCTAAAAATGATCCAGGTTACCGTGTAGTCTCTAAAAGGAGCACCGAAGACCAACGAGGTTGGGTAATATATTTTGTTTTTTGTTGATGAATGGCCTGCAGATCTTTTTGTCCTTGTGAAAGCTGATTATCTGGTCCACATGACCATATTGCTCCTTGTGGCAATGTTTCAGCAAATTTAACTTTGAGCTTTCTAAAGAACCAAAACAAGAAAAAGGCAATTATTCCTCATGCCTACTGGGTATTGGTGAGGTTGTTACTGTACCATTTTCTTCCTTGAGGGGAGGTCAGCATTATTTACAGGACCATAATGAATACTTCAAAACAAACAGCCAAATAAGTTAGGGGACAAATGCATATATAAATAGATTCATATTCACATTCTAGATATTTACAGTTATACACAGATGAGCAAATGTGAAAGGGGCATGACAGAAGCATAACAAGCCGAAAACTGAATAATGACCACAATCCTTTGATTAAGGAATAAAGCCCAAATGTGAGCCTTTATCTCATCAGGGATGACTTGCAGCAACACGGTCAGACCACAAGTACTTATGTTCTGTTGCATTATGAGTCTCAGTGAAAAAGCACATTATTATCCTGCTCCTATTGTCTAATAGCAGATTGTTTAAGAGACACTTTCTGTTTCCTGTTACCTTGGGTCAAGCCTGGGTTTCACATTGGCACAAACCAGGCCTCTTTTTGCCTCTTCAATGTAACTCTATTTTCTCCTTTTCTATTGGATTTATCCTTACTCATTTTCAATATCTGTATTTTCATTAGTAGAATGACTGATGTACAATATGATACATTATCTCAAGTAAATGAACAGACAAACTAATATTATTGCCTTTTTACAATTTATCATGTTACAGTTTCCAACTACAACCTATGTCATATGGATTTTACAGCACCAACACTAAACAGTGTATAATGTTGGAGTGGGGGGAAAAAAAAGATACATGTTTTTCAATGTATTTCACACAGAAATATGTAAGAGAGGCCAATTAACCTAACAGTCATGTTTTAGACTTTGGAAGGAAGCCGGAGTACCCGAAGAGAAAAATATGTTTGCAGTTCCCAAACATGTGAAATAGGGTGCTCAAGTCAGATGACAAAACTGAGCTTTCTAGCCGTCATGTACCACATCTGGGGGAAAACTAACACTGCACATCACGCTATAAATAAATCCCAATTTGAAACAGGGTGGGGGGAAGCCTCATGGTGTGGGGAGGCTTTCCTTCAACAGGGAGAGGGATGCTTGTCAGAGCAGGATAGCATATGTCCAGTTGAAATGGAATGGTTTAAGCTTATTCTAAAATAATGGCCCCGATGACAGACCTAAACCCACTTTTGAATATGTGGCACAACTCAAATGGTCTGTTCGCAATCCAATATGACTGAGCCTGAGCTATTTTGCAAATTATTGGCTAAACTTTTAGTCTATATACAGTGGCTTGCAAAAGTATTCATACACCTTGAAACTTTCTCGATTTTGTCATATTTCAACCACAAACATAAATATATTTTATTGAAATCTTATGTGAAAGACCTACACAAAGTGATACACAGTTCTAAAGTGAAAAAAATTATACATGATTACATTGTTTTTTTTTATGTTTTTTATTTTTTTTTTCAAATAAAAAACTGAAAAGTGCGGAGTTTTCACACCTCTTTTCTCTGAGTGGCACCAATGGCCTTCAGAAGTTGCTAATGACTGAATAGAGTCCACCTGTGTATAATCTAATCTCAGTACAAATAAAGCCGCTCTGTGACAGCCTGAGAGGTTGGTTAAGAGAATATTGGGGAGTGAACAGCATCAGAAAGTCCAAGGAACATGCCAGATAGGTCAGGGATAAAGTTGATGAGAAGTTTAAAGCAGGCTTATGCTATAAAAAGATTTCCAAAACATTTCACGGAGCACTGTTCAATCCATCATCCAGAAATGAAAAGAGTATGGCACAACCGTAAACGTACCAAGACAAGGCCGTCCCCTTAAAAACTTACAGACTGAACAAGGAGAGCACTGATCAGAGATGCATGAGGCCCATGGTGACTCTGGAAGAACTGCAGAGATCAACAGCTCGGGTGGGGGATTCTGTCTACAGTAAAACTATTAGTCGTTCACTGCAAAAAATGTGGTCTTTATGGAAGAGTGACAAGAAGAAAGCCATTGTTAACAAAAAACTTAAGAAGTCCCAGTTGCAGTTTGCCAGAAGCCATGTTGGGGAGACAGCAAACATGTGGTAGAAGGTGCTTTGGTCAGACGAGACCAAAATGTAACTTTTTGGCTAAAATGCAAAACGCTATGTGTGGCGGAGAACTAACACTGTGCATCACTCTGAACACACCATCCCCACTCATCATGCTTCTCCTCAGCAGGGACAGGGAAGATGGTTGGAGCCAAATACAGGGCAATCAGGGAAGAAACCTTGTTTGAGTCTGCAAAAGACTTGAGACTCGCGCCGAGGTCCACCTTCCAGCAGGACTACGACCCTAAACATTAAGCCAGGGCTGCAATGGAATGGCTTAAAACGAAACATATTCATGTGTTAAAATGGTTCAGTCAAAGTTCAGACCTAAACCCAATCAAGAATATGTGGCAAGTTTTGTAAATTGCTGTTCACAAACATTCTCCATCTGATCTGACAGAACACTCACAGTTTGTACGGAAAATACAGTATATGCTGAAGTATGAAGATGTAAAATGAAACATGGAAAAGGATATTGGGCAATAAGCATTGTCCTTTACTTCGTATTTCTATATGTTTATCTAATGATCTCCTTTAATGTACACATGTTTATAGCAATTTCATAATTCTTTTTATTTTATTTAAATCTAAGTCTTTGTAAAGGTAGAACTTGAATTACATCTCTGTTGATCAAACAATAAAAAAACAGCAATTACATTTAAAGACATCAGTATTTTAGTCTGAATTTTTTGCATTAGCCAGCAAAAGATGGTATGGCTAATTAACCCATATGTTTACATGTGTTTTATTAAGAAGAATAAAAGCAATTTCTTGATCACAAACCATTTATCATTTCTCTAAAACATAGAGGACAAACTGGATGACTTTGAAAATGAAACAGTAATGGTTGTTGTTAATCATCATTTCCTTGCCAAGGAGGACCCTGTCGCAGTTTCTTTTGTGAAAGAGGGGATCATTTGCATTCGCAAAGTTTGTTTGCGCTGATGACTGCAGCTTTTCGCTCACTAATTAGGTATATGTGGCACTGATTATCTCAGTGATGTTAATGTCAGAAAAAATAATTCTTGCTTGTAAAAGTTTAAAAACGTGCTATTATCCAGTTGTTTATGAAATGTCGATTAGTTGTACAGATGCCGCATCTGCCATTCAGTTATTTAAAAACAGATTGACAAATTTTACCTGTTGTGACCAAAGTTTAGGTCAGTTTCAAACTGACTTAAACTAGTGAATGAGTTAGAAACTCACTCATTTAATCAATGGCTTGAATTTACGGATTTAGTTGAAATTATAAAAAAAAAAAAAAACACTGGAACCCATTGTGTAAGTTAAATTCAAACTCTCCAAGAACACTCATTGCCACAAATCAGTCCCATTTATTAACTTGAACAATAAAAATACATTGACTAATAATCTTAGCCTTGGTAAAGAAGTTGGCCCCCAACATATAGCACACACGTAGTTGATTGTTTTTTTGTTTTTTTTTAACCGTTCAGCAATAGATTATACATGCAATATTTTAATGAGCCAAAGAATAAAGAATGGGTTAGGTCCAAAAAAGGAGCTCAGGAATTTGCATTATTTAAGAAAGATGTGCAGTTTCCTAATTATTTTTGGTCGAACGCTTCCTACTTTGTTGGTCTAGAAAATGTTTTCAGACTATTCCAGTAACACAAACAAAAACCCATTGCTGTAAGTTTAATGAATAGTTGTTGACCAAGTCTCTTTTTTGAGTAAAGGGTCACTGGATGCATTTGGTCCTACAGTTTAAAATATTAAAATCTAGACAGGGGCCAACAGGGGCCCATGCCCCTGTAGAAATGGTCCTGGCCCCTGTTATGGCCCCTGTACTAAAGACATAAGATTAAATACACTTCTCATAATTATTTGCAATGGCAAAGAAACCATAACTGATTGGTTACTTTGACCAATTTTATTTTTTTACCTATACAGTTTTACTCTAAGAAGGGTTTAAAAATTAAGATGTTTCACGTTTAGCTTTAGCCGTATTGAGTTTTCAACTCCTAGATCAGGGGTCTGAAATCTGCAGTTCCAAAACCACAATAGCTCACTTAATATTATTACACAGTTAAATATTGCCATTTTAATGTTTCATTTTTTGTTCTGTGCCCCTGTGAAAAAAACACTGGCCCCACCTTGGCCCCCCTGGTAAATTTGGTCTAGAACCGCCACTGATTAAAATGAAGGGCTAAATTTGTGTCACTTTTGAACTGGAGTGGGAAGGGGGGGGGGGGGGGGCGTAAAAGTATTCCAATGGCTACAAATGGCCCCCGGGCTGCACTTTTGACATCCTTGGTCTGAGGTTTACAGCTTAGTCATAGTATATTTCAGGTCAGCAGTCCTCATATTTAATTTGGTACCCATTTTTTTTTTTTTTTTTTTTTTTTTGTGGTGGATGATAACATGTCCTCTCCTGACTTGTCCTCTTGGCTTCTTTAATATCAAATTATTTCCTCTAGTCAAACCTCAGCTGTGGTGGCAAATTTGTCTTGCAAACGGTAGAACACTGGTCAAAATTAGATTATGTGTTTCACATTAGACGTTGTGTTTATTTTGGATTCGTTCAATTTCTTTTTTCAGTTTTTGAATAAAAAAAGGTTCATCTATTATTAATCAATATTTGTGCCGTATTAAGTTGAATGAGTTTGATATATATATATATATATATATATATATATATATATAAAAGGTTAACAGGAGACAACGGGAAAAAAATTCTAAACTTAAGGCTTACTTACATCTGAGTTCATACAACAAAAACATGTTTTAGAGGCTATTCTATTAACAGAAATGAATTACGTTGTGGTAACTTAATAGATTTATTCAAAGAATTTTAGGTTTTGCTGTGTGGGATATAACCTGTTTCGTTCGAGTACTTTTTACCTCATTTATTTAATTTCTGCTGTTCAACGCACATTGTTGCTACTGAGAAAGCTGATTAAATGTTGATTAAAATCTACTCAAAGTCGAACATCTGTTTTATCAGTGTACTCAATGTGTCTGTCTTGCATAGCACAAGAAAGAACACACCTTCCGCGTGATATTTCATATTTTATCTTATCGCTTGTGCACAACGTGCGTGCACCTGAAGAAAGTAGATAATGGGTGATGTTGTGCCAAATCAATTATGTTAGCTGGAACTAATTCAACTCATCTTCCTAATCCAGCCTCTTTTTTGTGACTGTCAGCCGCGTTGCCCACTGGCGATGCTGCTAAACCCACAAGCCTTCAGACATCCTCCAATATGTGCAGAGATGGGCGGTAGCAGCTCAGTCGGTGTGTCTAGCTGGAGCATGAAGTTAAACTCCTGCGCGCTGTGCAGGCTGAGAATGTGGACGCCTCGGACGGATAGGTGCGCGGGAGTCGCATCCATCTGACTCCCAGTCAGTTCGTGGGATTTGATTCTTCCCGAGTGGACCGGCCAGGGTGGGCACTGCACAGCGGCACCTCGGCGGCGTCACTGTCTTTGGACGCGAAGATGCTGCTCCGCGGACTTCTCCTGTGTTTTTCAGTAACAGGTTTTGTTTTCGCGCAGCCCGACAGCTCCGGGTTGTTTTACGCGCTCCGATCGGAGCTGTCGGAGGACGCGATCCTGGTGGCCAACAACGGAATACGCGTGCCTTTCGGGAGATCGATCTTCATCGACCCCATCAACGATCTGGTGGTTCAGACGCAGCCGGGAGACCGGTGCAGCATCACCGTGCTGGACAACGACCCGCTCACGCAGAGACCGGGGCACCTCTCCCCCAAAAAGTTTTCCTGCGATTTCGGTCCGAGCGACGTGACGTATTCCCACTACGGCTCCAGGAGTCCGGCCAGGGACAGAGTGAGGCTGCAGCTCAGGTATGATGCCCAGACCGAAACTGTTATTATCCCGTTCATGATGGAGGTGGAGGTACTTTTTACGCAGCTGGAGTTACTCACAAAAAACATGCCTCTCACTGTTGATCGCCTTAAAGGGATCAGCAATCCTATTAATAAGAAGATCCTGGAGTTTACTTATGATAAAGCGTCTTACAAATGCGAAGTGTCATCCCTTGCCGGCGCCAGCGTGCTGCCCAGATATGGACAACTCATTGATGGAGGTAAACTTGACACGGTGATGGACTGTAACGAATTTCTGCAAGCTGATATCCGCTATGAGCACACGTCTGATCACAAATCCCCAAACAGGGACAACGTTCCAATGGCTGTAGAGCTGCGTGATAAAGAAGGGAACCTGGTGAAGCAGGAGCATTTTCATCTCATGGTTCGCATCAAAGATGGAGAGGAAAACACTCCTCCCAAACCCAGCTTTGTTTCCATGATGATGATGGAGGTTAGCCAGTTTGTGATGACTGCCCTCAACCCTGACATGCTGGCTGCTGAGGATACAGAGTCAGACCATGAGGAGCTTATTTTCAACATCACATCTCCCTTATCTTATGAGGAGGGCTACATAGTCAGCACGGATGACAGAAACTTGCCAATCACTTCCTTCTATCAGAGAGACCTGCAGGATTTGAAAATAGCTTATGTTCCACCTTCACTGGACTCGGACACAGAGAGGATTTTCCAGCTGGAGTTAGAGGTGATAGACACGGAGGGGGCTGTCTCGGACCCGTTTGCTTTTATGATTGTCGTGAAGCCGATGGACACTCTGGCCCCTGTTGTGACACGTAACACGGGCCAGCTGCTGTACGAGGGCCAGTCGCGGCCTCTCGTCAGCTCGCACAACTTGGAGATCAGCGACGAGGACAACCTGGACTCTGTCACAGTCACAGTGGTGGACGGCCTACGGCACGGGGAGCTCATGGTGCTGGGCTCCAGGAGGAAATTCTTCACACCCACTGACCTGACAACAGGGGCTGTCATCTACCAGCACGACGGCAGCGACACATACAGCGATAACATTGTCTTTAGGATGACGGATGGGAAAAACGACGTTGAGTTCCTCTTTCCCATCACCATCGTCCCCACTGACGACGAGCCGCCGATCATCAATGCAAACACGGGTCTGGTGCTTTTCAAGCACCAAGTAATCCCCATATCGCCTCTCATGCTCAGTGCCGTTGATATCGACTCTGAGGACTCCACGATTAAATTCACCGTTGTTCCCCCTTTTTCTTCAATTGGCACAATGCTCCTGCGACAGTCAGATGCCCCGGAGGACCCCTCCTCTTGGAAGTTTAACGCCGAGGATGAAATGTATGAGAAGGAGGTGAAAGAGTGGCTTCAGAAAGACATTACAGAAGGAAAGCTGTTTTACAGGCACACTGGTCCCCACAGCATTGACACGATCTTGGATCAGTTTATATTCACAGTTCAGGATGACAATGACCCACCTAATTTATCTGGGGATAGTATTTTTGTGATTCGCGTCTTGCCAATTGATGATGTGCCCCCTGAGCTGTACCCTGGCACTGCTCTGCAGATGACGGTTGAAGAGTATGAACTCACTCAGTTCAGTAAAGAGGTCCTCCGTTACACTGATGTGGACTCGGAGGACCGTGACCTCAAATACACACTCATCCAGGCTCCAACTGATATAGATGAAAATAACCCCATTGTGATTGGCTCTTTGGTGCTGACCGATCGTCCAGACTCCGAAGTGTCAGAGTTTACGCAAGCTCAAATCAACCATCACAAGATCTCCTACGCACCCCCGGACGTAGAGCTGGGAATCACGCCCCACGTCGTGCAGTTCCGTTACACCGTCGAAGACGCAGCGGGGAACAGCGTCGAGGGGACGTTCACCATCTTTTTGCAGCCAGTCAACAACAACCCACCCCAGATCACAAACACTGGCTTTGCCGTGTTTGAAGGCGGCATGCACATCATAAGCGCTGCAGAGCTAGATGCCCAGGACCTGGACTCAGAACGCGAAAAGATAACATTTGCTCTAAGCCGGCCACCTAAACATGGCCAGATTCAGGCTGCGTTCACTGACCTGGAGAAAAACAGGGTTTTCAGACTAGATGAAATCTCAGCGGGGAAGATATCATATATTCACAGCGGGGACGAGACAGTGAGTGATGATTTTCAGCTGGATGTCAGCGATGGGATACATGTTGTGAGCGTGATGGTTAAAGTTAACGTAAAGCCTGTCGACGATGAAACTCCATCCATCAGCCTGCCCATGGGAAAAATTGGGTCTCACATGGAAGTATTAGAAAATGGAGTGGCAGAAATCACGACGAATTTGATTCAAGGCCATGATGATGACACTGACGACTTCCAGCTGACGTTTATTGTGCAAGATCCCCCAGTCTTTGGGGAAATATTGGTTAAAGGAGAGCCTGCCGCGAGGTTCACACAAGCTGACATAATTAACGGGGAAGTTGTGTATGCACACACCGGTGGTGAGATAGGTCTTGTCTCTCAGCAAGATGGATTTAATTTGACTCTCACAGACATGTCTGATGACTGGATAGTAGGGGGCAATACGGTCAGTGGAGTCCATATTCGAGTCACTGTCTTGCCTGTTGACAATCAGGCCCCTGAGGTTGGACTTGGGCTCCAGTTCAGCGTTATTGAGGGCGAGAAATATGGGATCGGCCCTCAGCACTTGAACGCTGATGATAATGACACTCCAGCAGATGATATCCTTTGCACCATCATTGTGCAGCCCACTGCAGGCTATGTGGAAAATATATCCCCTGCTCCAGGCTCAGAAAAGTCAAGGTCAGGAGCAGCTATCAGTGCATTTACCATCAGAGACATAAGGGAGGGAAATATCTACTATGTGCAGAGCATTCACAAGGGGCTGGAGCCAGTGGAGGACCGGTTCACATTTAGGTGCTCTGATGGCATCAATTTCTCAGAGAACCTTTTCTTTCCAATCACAATCATCCCGACGAATGATGAAAAGCCAGAGATTTACTTGAGGGAGATAGTTGTGATGGAGGGGATGAACATTATCATCGACCCTCCGATTCTGAATGGAGCCGACACCGATGTTCCACCTGAGGAGCTGATGTTCATAATTTCCAAACGTCCCAAACACGGTGCCATTTTAAATCAGTTATCCACGGGCTCTGTTTTGGTGTCTAACTTCACCTTAGACCAGATTAGAGAAGCGTCGGCTATCATTTATGAGCACGATGACTCTGAGACAACGGAGGACAGCTTTGATGTCATTCTGACGGATGGAACGTACTCTGTGCAGAAAACAGCCGTTATTATGATCATCCCTGTTGATGACGAGACCCCCAGGATGGCTGTCAATGATGGCTTGGAGGTGGAAGTCGGAGAGACGAAAGAGATTAACAATAAAGCCCTCAAAGCAACAGATTTAGATTCAGAGGACAGCAGGCTAACGTATATAATCCGATTTGGGCCTGCTCAGGGTCTCCTGCAGAGAAAAACACCATCCGGGTCTCTTGAGAACATCACACTTGGGATGAATTTCACACAATCTGAAATTGACGTAGGACTCATACTGTACACCCACAATGGACAAGAGGGCATCCGAGATTTAATTAAATTTGATGTGACTGATGGAATCAACCCACTCATAGATCGTTACTTCTACATCACTGTGGGCAGCATTGACATGGTCTTCCCAGATGTGATCAGTAAAGGTGTGTCTCTGAGAGAAGGTGGCAGGGTGACTTTAACCACAGATCTCCTTAGCACCTCTGATCTAAACAGTCCTGATGAGAACTTAGTTTTCACTATCACACGGACCCCGGTCAGGGGACACCTGGAGTGCACAGACACTCCTGGGATACCCATTGGGTCTTTTACCCAACTCCAGTTAGCAGGCAGCAAGATCTTCTACATGCACACGTCAGACGACGAGATAAAAATGGACAGTTTTGAGTTCGAAGTCACCGACGGGTACAATCCCATTTTCCGAACATTCAGAATCTCTATCGTGGATGTGGATAACAAAAAACCCGTTGTGACTATAAATGGACTGGCTGTCACTGAAGGGCAGCTGAAGCTAATCACACCCTTCGAGCTCACCACTGAAGATCAGGACACTCCTGAGAAGTTGATAACATTTATAATTACTCAGTTGCCTGTTCATGGCAAGCTGCTCTACAACCGGTCCACGCCTGTAGCCAGCTTTACAAAGCAAGACCTCAATGAAAACCTCATCAGCTACAAACACGATGGAACCGAATCCCCAGAAGACTCCTTCTCCTTCACTGTCACTGATGGCACGCACACAGACTTCTATGTTTTCCCCAACACGGTTTTTGAGACAAGACGCCCGCAGACTATGAAGATAACCATTTTGGCAATAGATAATGGTATCCCTCAGATTGTGGTGAATAAAGGCGCATCCGCTTTAAAGATTTTGGCCACAGGTCTCTTGGGGTTCCCCATCAGCCCTAAAGTGTTAAAAGTGGAGGATAGGGACAGCAGCCCAGCCTCGGTGGTGTTCTACATCGCTACCCAGCCCAAACACGGCTACATCGTCAACCTAGGACGCGGAAACAACTCCATTGACACCTTTAGTCAAGGTAAGCTCTGAAATAAGCTTCTAACAGTATAATAAAAGGCTACTCTGCCCAATATCTTGCAAGAAATATACATATGCCGTTTTTCAGTGCCAGTAAAGAATAATTGTATAACAATTATTGAATTATTTTCATATTTCTGGAAATTTAAGAAAAGAAAAACAAGTAGTTTCCTATCTAGTGATAAAAAAATATTACTTTTATAATTATTGACTTTGTTTTATGGAATTCTACACAGATGCTGCATGAAAATGCAAGAAACCTACAAAAGTTATTACCTTTACATTTTAAAACATTGCTCATTGCCAATTTTTTTGCATTTAGGAGCAACTGTGAAATGTTTAAAGCAGGGATGTCCAAAGTGTGGCCCGGGGGTCATTTCCAGCCCCTAGAGGGATTTTATGCGGCCAATAACTGCAATTAAACAATTATTTGACGCACCGGCACATCTGAGTAAGGCAGATGGAGACCTTTCATTCTTAATTAGGGCAACATTGTTATATATAATTTAACTTTTTCTTACAATTGAAAATGCTAAGTACAACACAAAGTATCTTTAATTTCATAGTATAAACAGGACATTTGTTCAATGACTTTTACTCAAATACAGATTTTAGTGCACCAAAATCGACTTTTAATTAATTTATTAAACAGAAAGACTTACTAAAGTCCTCTTCCTATTGCAGAGAATAGACCAAAAAATAAAAAATAAAAATAAGAAGAAGAATTTCAATTGGGTAACCCATTTGAAAAATCTCACATTTGTTTAATTAAAATAGTGTTTGGTCATAATTTAGAGGCGAGGAACTGCTAAAAGGAAAATCACATTTCGTTGGTATTTTAGTTTGTTTTTTATTTCCATTGTTTGGTACTCGAGTACTTTTTGACGTGACAATTCTGGCCCACGTGATCAAAAGTTTGGACACCCTTAGTCTAAAGGGTCACTTCTGCGGCTCCCTAGCAGCAGGTTGTGAACCCCTTGGGTTAACATAACTGTCTAAATGTTTATTTATTCAGTATTGTTACTCATAATGCCATGAGATACATTCTAAAAAAACATCAGATTTCATAGTATTTACACTCACACACAAAATTGAAATGTCTAAAGTGATGTTATTTAAAAAAATATGTATAACAAGCTGAGTATTATCCCTTTAAGATTGCAAACTGTATCTTTTATTTGCTAATTATTTTAACAGTGATAAATTTGTTGTTTTGTTGGATTTTGTTGTGATTTAAGTTCTTCATTCAGAACATGATCCCTTTCTGTTGCTCTGCTCTTTATATAATAACACCTGGTGTGTGGAAAGCTAACATTGGCTGGTTGGGATATCATTCCATTGCTGTCCGTGTTTTTATGACCAGAGATTTTTTTTCCCCCAAATCAGCCAAATTTATCCGTTCTGTAATTGAGGGAAAATGAAAGTATCCTTCTTTTTGTCAGCTGACTGACAGGGCCCAGCAGTGGGTGAAGGTGGATGTCTAATTGTTACTAGTAACTGTATCAACCCGTATAGAGAGCCTCTTATCTTTTTTTTTCTAAGAGAAGTTGTTTTTCAAGTTTTTGTGATCAAATAATTATTAGCCCCTAACATGTGATTTAATACTAAAACACAAAAAGAGAGAAAGTCAGTAAGTCTTAACAGATTTTTGACTCTGCTTCCCAAATATTTTAATTTATGGGGTTATAATTATTCATACATGTGACAAGTGCCGGCTTGGGAATTTCAATATTTAATCTATGTGTCTGATTTAGATGTGGCCTTGCTCATCAAACTGTAATTAGCTGACCAAAATTAGGGGCTGATGTTTTTGTAGACGTTACGGATGAATAATTTATGTTTTTCTGAGTCTCCCGTGTGATGTTCACATCTGATGTTCTCTTTGGAGGTCTGTTAAATGAAGCAGGACAGAGGTAGAGGGTGGTGTGAAAAGGTCAGCGTGGAGCTCAAAGTGACAGGGTGGTATTTGAGCTGCAGTGAATTCTGGTACTTTCACAGCGTCGGGTCAGTTTGAAGCAATTTATTGAAACGCGTCCTAGAAAATTATAGAGAAAATATTGACCATCACCGTCTTTTCTTATCTAAGATAACGATTTTTCACAAGGGTTACAAAACAGTCTGCAAAAGTGTGGCATTTGATTTTAGTATTTTCCAGAGTAAAGTTTTGTATTAATCACCGGAAATGTTCTGAAATAGGCCAAGAACTCTGGAAATTTGAGTCTGGATAAGTACTGACACATGCACGGAGACAACAATGCCACTGATTGCTGTTTGAAGCAATGCAATCATCGCGCCGTTGCAATTAAGCCAACATGTATGAAAATTCACCTGCTTGGGGTAAACAGAGATATGAGCGCAGAACACAGAGTGAGAAAGAGCTCTTTAAGCCTGGAGGAGATAGACACTTCTTACAAACAGTGTGCGGCTGCGGTCTTCCAAACAAAAAAAGGGCACAGGAAGAAAAAAAAAGCAGCGGCGCACTGAAGAGGGAAGAGAGAGAGAGAGAGAGAGAGAGAGAGAGAGCAGAGGCGGTGGCTGGGGAAGTGGGGTGAGGGGATGTAAGTGACATGAGAGAGAAATAAAGAATGAGGGAAGGGTCGTGAGAGATTGAGTCAGAGAGACCAAACAGGCTCGTCAAAAGAAGCAGTCAGGTGAAAGAGACAATCCTTTGCTCTCTATTTACTTGTCCTTTATCCAGGGCACTCCCCGAGAGACGTTCGTTTTTAAATATTGAATGAAGAGCGAGCCCCCTCTTCACACTGTTAACTTTAGATTTGTAAGGTCCTCGGGTTCAGGTCTCTGTCGCAAACAGGATCCTTCCCCTGCCGGCCTAATC
This sequence comes from Fundulus heteroclitus, assembly GCF_011125445.2. Lineage (NCBI taxonomy): Eukaryota > Metazoa > Chordata > Actinopteri > Cyprinodontiformes > Fundulidae > Fundulus > Fundulus heteroclitus. The sequence continues at coordinate 18,684,289 of NC_046371.1, forward strand.
ACAAAGTGAAATAAAACTTTCAGAATAATCGCCGTCGTGCACATTTGTCACTCTAAAATGTTTTAGATCATCAAGGCATTTTTAACTGCATGCAAATGAATGAATACAAAATGCAAATTTCAAATAATGAGTCTTTGTTATTAAGGGAAAAAAAGCTTCTCAACCCAACCCGCTCCCATGTGAAAAGAAATTGCTCCTAAAGATATTTGGTTTGGCCACCATTGATTAACAGCAACAACGGACCTAAGGCATCTGTAATAACTGGAAATGAGTCTTTTACGTCACTTTGGAGAAACTTTGGCCCACATATTGGTTTTGAATCAACCGCAGTGGAGAAAGAACAGCCCGTTTACGGTCTCACGAGATTATCTGAATCAGATTTAAGTAATTTTGTTGCTTTTTTAAATAATAACTTAAAGATTGATTTGATGTTGAGGTTTGGATTATTGACTTGCTGGATAATCGGGGTTTGCTGGAATCCTAATGGGTGTGTTCACACTGAACGCAAATGTGTCAGGCTGAGCGACAGATTTACATGATATCCCTATGCATAGGTGGCCACAGATGCAATTCTAGCGACGCAAAACACACAATTTTGGCCCTTAAAGTGAAGCCAGAGCGACGCGACACCTGCGATGGCTGCAAAGCGACAGTTGTTGGAGTTGAAAAATCTGAACTTTTGTGTCTTGTCGTGCCACGACAACCAATCAGGAACTGGATGTTGGGGTGAAGGACTGCAGCGGAGACAAAGCAGTTTTCATTCAACATGGAATAAAAGCTGATAATAGAAGTCTGCGGTCGGCCTGAGTTGTATGACTCAATCACTTATTACTATCCAGTCAAGTCTAGAGAAGCTGGAGAAGAGTGAGTGAGGAGACTGGGGGGGCAGTTAAGTGAAAGCATCACTAGATAGCACCGTTGTACTGTTGTATTTCTGGCTCGTCGCCCGCTGTGCAATCGCTGACACCTGCTGTGCGAACGGCGATAATGTCAGGCGAGCATCAGCAAGCAAAAGCGGCGACATTGTGGCGCCGTTCCCGTCCGATGTGAACGCACCTTTAGAAATACCTTTGTAACCGTATAACGTAGTGATTGTTGTCACTGACAACCGCCATCGACATCTAAAATTTCTTAGATTTTGATGTGTTTTATGTGCACAGGTCTGGGGCACACCTGTGCACTAGTCGTGGTGTCTGGTGAGCATCTTGATATGGCACACCTGATTGTCTCAGCAAAGGAGAAGTGCTCAGTATCACAGATTTAGACTGGTTTGTTAATAATATTTGAAGGAAATGGTGATAATGTGTATGTGGAAAAAGTTTTAGATCTTTGAGTTCATCTCATAAAAAGTGGGAGCAAAACCAAAAGTGTTGCATTTATTTGCGTATGTTGGTATTTTAGGGCAAAAGTCCAATGTTGCTCACTTGTAGTATAATGTGTTCTAAGAGCGTTGAAATGTTTGCATGAAACCTTACAAACATTTCAATGCATAAAATAAAAAGTAGTAAAAAAAAAAAAAGAAAAAAAAAAGATTTTTATATGTTTTAGCCTATTTCATGTGGTCATTCAGACTCTATTCAAGTGATTTCTTGGTTCTACGTGTCTGGCACTAATCAGGCCTGAGTGTGGCTTGGGAAATTTAACCAAAAAATGCAATTAAACAGAGTTAATTCATCATTTTTACAAGGGGGAAATTCTATTTCTGATTAACGCCATGTTGTTTCGGCCTGCTTGTTGCTAATTTGTTTGATGATCTGTAGATTAAAGTGTGACTAAAAAGTAAAATCAAAAGAAACGTATAAATGGGCAAATAGTTTCTCATATACATAAAACAATGAAAAGGAACGAAAAAGGAAGAAGCAGACAAGAGGCCACCTACAGTAAGTGGCAGACATCCAAGTCAAAAGTCAAGGGTTTATACTTTTATGAACCTTCTTCCTCTGACATCTATTATTGAAGGAGAGGCTTTGCTGGGGCTCGGCTCTTTCACGGCGTTGATGATTTCTCCACGCTATAATAGATGTTTTCTGGGGAATAGAAGGGGGGAAAAGGTGCAGGCAAAGCCCTCTAATTCTGCAAAGTTTGGGAAACAGATGTGTGGTGCCCTGTGCAATCCTGTTCTTAACATTCTTACCTCGTCTGTCATTAAAAGATCCGCCATCACCTGCTTTTTTTCGAGCGAGGGGTGGGAGAGGATGGGAGGGGGGGGAGGGGGGCTAGGCTCTTGGATTTAAACCCTTTTTTCTCTCCTCTTTGGTTCTTGCTCGAGACGCTTTGGATTTCAGGTTTGCAGGCCTTATCGCCCTAGATTACGGATGCATGACTTTCAAAAATGATTCCTCTGGTTGGAAATTGTTCATGCTGAGCACTGATAAGTAATTGAATCAGTGTGATGCTAGAGACCTGCTGTTAGTATAGCCAATACTAAAGCGGGACAGCTTGCGTCTCTGAACAGTTATTTGAACGGAGGAAGTGTTTGAACAAGCCAAAAGGCTGCAATGTTACTTCAAAAGCGTGTTTGAGGTTATTTCCGCAGTCAGCATGAAACATCACATGAATGTTTTTTAATCACAAAATGCAAATTCTTTCTTAAATATGTTTTTTTTTTTTCTTCATTTCTTGTCAAGGGCAAATTTCTCCCTTGTGTAATTTAGACCTTAGCCATCAGGCTGTTTTAAATTTTCATCATGCCTCACCTCACATTGACTTGACCATGAAACCGCTTAGATTAAACTGACCCTCATTTGCATTCTTTTATATTCTTGTCAAATGTTTTTTTGTTGGTATTTTGTTTAGGAACTTTACTTTTGTCAGATTTAATCTCACAGTTTGTTTATCTGGTCTTACTTTTAAAGAAGTTTCACTTTCATATAATCTCATTAAGATAAATATTTTTTTAATAAACTTGACTTTGTTTTGCAGCTGATATTGATGACCTGAACATCTGCTATGTGCTGCGGGGTGAAGAAAATGCTACTTCGGATGTCTTTCACTTCACTGTTGAGGATAATGGTAAGAGGCTTTTTACAGCTGTCAGCTTCTTTAAGTTACGTTTATGTCCATACACCAGTCTGTAAAAACATAATCAAGAATGAATTGAATTCCATCCAAGAGTATCTATATATAAAAATCAACACAAATTAATACAAGGCTTTATGTGTAAAGGCAAAGCTAGTTTGTTTGTTATAACAATTTTTATACGTGGGGTAATTTAAATTGCTTTACAGCAAGTTACAAAGATAGACAATTAAAACACCTAGGACTAGTACTAAAATTCACAAATTTAAACAAAGAAAAAGCTTTAAAAGAAAATTAAAGCAGTAAAGCAATATTGGAGCCTCTATTGGTACGCTGCAGTTAACAGTACAATTTTCGGTTCTAATCTAAAAAGCAAAGTTTTATTTTTCAGCAGTTGGTTACGAAGTTGATGAGGACTGAAACTAAATGCTGCCTTCCATTGTTTATTCCCCTGGGAACACGAAGATGAAGAAGGCTTCTGACCTGAGGGGGTTTATGTGATTCATACCAGACCAGTAAATGAAATGTATTTAACCCAAAGGCCATTTAGCTTATGGACCATCGACAAAATTTAAACTCTAATCTTTGACAAATAGTGAGCTATTGCGATGATTTAGGATAGGGTGTAATGTGACCCATTGTGTCGATTAAGACCCTGGTGGCATTTTAGATGAACTGCAGCTTCCATGATGTTTTTCTAAATATATAAACCTGTGTTATATAGACACCATAGTAAACGTTTCCAGTGTCCTGTTTTCACAGGAAACTCTTTTTTTTTCTGGCAACTATTTTAAGGTTGTAAAATAAAGATTTATTGATAGACCTTATTCAGTTGTTAAACGTAATATCTGAATTCATGATAACACTTACGCTATTTTCTTGCTTGCTCGTCTTTAGCCCTAGGGAGTTCAGTTGAGTACAGATTTTTAACCTTGGATATTTAAAACAACAACTTCCATCTTTCTGCATTTAATTTTGAGGTTCATTTTGACCCATTCACTTTGGATTATTTTGGACACTGTGACTCTAGTGGCCTCTAGTGGACCATGGTAAAGTGATGATACATAAATATAAAGTGTATATAATGTAGGAGATGTTGTATTACTCCATAATCTGGGCTGGAAGAATCATATGAAAAAAGCGACCCAATAATGGAACCTTGAGCTACTCCAAATGAGATCTTTCTTTTCTTTAAGTTATAATATCCAAATGACAAATTATATTTATCAAACGAACAACTAATGGTAATTATAAGTCAGTAATCAAAATTATATCTACTATAATTTAATTGAGATCTACTCCCCATTAGTTAACTGAGACTGATAGTAGAATAAGACAGAACATAAATAAAGATGATAAAGATAAATAAAATCTGCAGACTAATTTTCAATGCGAGGGTAATAATAATTAAAGGGAAAGTATCATGCGATTTTAAGTTTTTGCATGTTTTTGTACGTCCATTTGGGTCTCTTCTGCTAGATACAGTCCAAGCACAAAAACAATTATACATCCAGCCGTTTTATTGGCAATAAGTAAATGTTCTGTCGGTGTCTGGAAAACAAGCCGATTCAAAAACCTACTGCCTCTCACCTGGCAGTCATTGGCCACTCCAGCCCCTCACCTAGCAACCCAACTGGACCCCTGACCACCTCATTATTAAAAGAGTTTGGTCTGCTGGTTTTATGTCTTATATGCGTTGTACAGTGGCTGCTGGAAAAGACAAATGTTTTCTTGTTGGCAGCAATAAAAAGGTGTCCATGCACATTCTCGCTGTCACAGAGATCAGAGCAGTGTGGCTTTATTTTTATTTTTGATGGCAATGTCCCAGCCACATGGCCAAAGAATGTGTGAGTGTAAATATTGAGTCGAGGGGTGCGGCCAGCTACAGCTTATTTGCATAAAAGTGACAGAGCCCTAACACAGCTCATTCAGAAAGGAACACAAAACAGCCAGAACAAGAGGGTAAAATCTCATTATCTGAAAATGATTTTGTGCCAAAATGTAATGAGCATGTTTTGTGCAGTCCACAGAGCTATCCTGACTTGTTTAAAAGGATCCATAATAGGTCCCCTTTAAAAGCGAATTCAAGCTATACTAGTTAGGGATGATTAAGTACATAACACATTGAAAAAGAATATCATTGTGTTTGAAGGCTCAAAGCAAGGGATTTCAAAGTCTAATTCTACATTCTTATCTAGTTCAATATAAGGGATGAGGTAAAATGAAAAAAAGGAACAAGGCAGACGCTGATGAAGCCAAGTTTTTTTCACAACCTCTTGAACCCTGACGACTTGCACTGCCAGTTATCCACCACAGTCAAACAAGTCAGATAGTGCTCTTTGTAGACAGATGGGCATGTTGTACTTATGAATCTCATTAACGCATTTGTTTCCCTTGTCCTTCAGGGAAAAAATATGTTTTCTGCTCCAAAAGTAAGACATTTGTGCCAATAGTCATGTTAATATGCTATTAGGTGACTTCTCTCTCCGGACACCAGGGCTTTGGAGGCCTAGAGCCTTTTCCAAATTAGGCTAATCTCCACTCTCTGGCATGTGAAGAAAAAAAAACATATATTCAGATCATGGTAAGATTTTACACAATGAACAGGAAAACATTGTGTCCAATCCAGACCTTTAGCTTTGTTCCTCTTAATGATCAAAACAGTTTTCTTTTCCAAATCCCATTTCACAAAACTCACTCTGCAAGCCAACTCTTTTACAAGAGGAGTTCTTTCAATGGATTTGATCACCTATTCATGAACTGATTTTTTTTTTTTCTGAGCTCACACTTTGGTGGATGAAACTACAAGTTTTGGTATTTTGAGCTGCTGGATAATCAGGCTGTATATCGAGCTTTAAAATACAAAAATAAGGAGCAAGAGACAAAAAATAGAACAGACAAATTAATAAATAGTGCATTTGTAATCCAAACAGACTGTTTATCAATTGATCAAAAGTTAAGACCATAGCTTTAAAATTTCAAACTCTGCATAAATCTTGTTTCCATGTGATTTGTGCGCTTAAACCGTGAATGTCCCCTGATGACAAAGGTAAAAAAATAAAGCTTCCTGTCTTTGAACCTTGCTGGATGGTTGAGTTGCACAAGAAAAGACCTTTGTGCTGTGCCATTGTTGCAGAGGTTGGACAAAGTGAACCGATGCCCATATTCACAAAGAATCCTAAGACTAAAAGTAGCTTTTAGTGACGTGATTTTAGGAGAAATTGTAGAATTTCCTGAATTTAAAGATTTTTTATAAAATTTTACCTCGGTAAGTTATTCACAAAGCGTCATAGCCTTTGAGAGAGCTTCTAAAGTGAAAAAAAAATGACAGGAGTAGTGAGGACAGCTTTTAGCAAGCCTAAAAGAGTCTTATGCAGGGAATGGTGGTGGAAACAGAGAGAGATGATTGGCTGATCCACCGCCTAAACAGTGGAGGAAATGAGCACATAAACGTCTATACCAATTATACAATTATTAATATGTAGATAAGATAAACTTTATTATCCCCATAGAGGGAAATTGATTTGTTTCAGCGCCCCGACTAGATAAAGTCGGGACGCTGAATGTAATTTTATTAAGGATAATAAAAGGAAATAATCCTGAATAAAAAGTGGAGAATTTTACAAAGAATATATATAAAACAGGTGATATATATATATATATATATATATATATATATATATATATATATATAAGTGTTTTCTGTATTACACATGCTGATGTCAGTACCCTAAATGTCCATCTAAAAGTTTGCTTGTGTGATGCGATTTCCTCGCCTTTGATTGCTGCATGGAGCGCTTCTCACTGGTCTATAAAAGCACCAAGGCGCGCAGAGAAAACGATGCATTGATCTGCGGCAATACGTTTCAGAGTCCATGCATTTGAGCCGTGATCCAGGGACCAATTTGCCTTTCAACCTTGTCCTCTCAAATCTGTGCGCTGGGCAGCGCTGCTGTCCAATTCAGTTTTCTCCACCTTTTTTTCTCCATTTTATGTTGGTCGTTTTACAAAAACAATCACTTTATACAAGCAGGCAAACCTAGTACAATGGTGCCAGGTGAGTGTGCTGTAATATCAAATAGATGAAGTAGTAAAATGGCTGGCGAGTAAAAATAAAAAAGCAAATCAAAGTAATGGAGAGGATGTAGATAAGGTGCGTTCAAACATTTTGTTGCTGAGTGACAATTTATTCATTTAGCTAAGTTTCATTATCGTGACACACATTTCTGAATCCAGTCTAATTGGTTAATTTCTCGACTTTCATTACTAGGAGTGCATTTGTGTTTTTTTTGTCCTTTTACTATCAGCCAACCATACCTCCTTGCAAAGGCCTAGTCCATACGTAGCCGGGTATCTGGGAAAACCAATACATTTTTGTTTGCAGTTATCTGTTTCATACACGTAAATGGCATTTTACATCTCTAAAAATGAATGATTCTGAAAACTCAGGCCAAAGTGGAGATTTCTAAAAACTCTGTTTTTGAGTTTTTTGGTTGCCACTGACATCACATGTGTGGCCACTGTTATAAACTTGGCCATACAGTGGAGTAAAGAATGAATGCTGTCAAAGATTTGCTGATTTCCACTTTGTTGTTGTGACTGACTGTTTACAATATGTGTTGAATCAATGTTAAACAGGACAAATTCACTAACCTATGATGTCGTTTACCTTAACACCACACTTTACCTGTCTTTACCTCTATATGGAGACTTCAAAGTAAAAGCGTTCATGGAGCGTTATAAACATTACAGCTGGTTCTGATGCTTTTTGTTTGCGATTTTTACAAGCCCAGCTGCTCTAATACGATCATGGAGATCAGCTGTTTTACTCAGGCACAATGCTGTTCAACATCACTTTTATTTTGAAGGGGACTTTGACTGGCTGACGTAGGTGTTAGCTGCCCCATATTTATCTGGCATGTTTAAAACTAACGGTCAATGAGGAATTTATACGGGTTTGTGATGTGGATAAAAAAAATTCTAAAAGCGATCTTGTGTGTACGGTAATATTTTAAAAACGATGTGGAGGAGATGTTCGGTTTTATAAACACCCGGATATGTGTGTACAAAGCTTAAGATTAATATTTCTGTAATTTCCTTAAGCCGGGCGTACACTGTACGAGTTTTTCCCCTTTTCGGGCCGATTCTTCAGTCGTGCGAGCATTTTTTGAATCGGGCAGAATTTCAGCTTGATCGTAGAGGGGGGGAGGAGGGGGGACTGGCTTCTCACGACTACATCCCGATCAGGAATCGGACGATCGTGAAAATCAAACATGTTTGAAATTCAGTCGGCTGTCGTGAGGTTTTCGTGAGCGCATCCTGCTGTTCAAGCAGAGCTACGAGGGGGCGCCCTCCCCTCCTCTCCGTCCCCGCCAGCGGAGGGAGGGAAGCGGGCGTCCCTGAAGCGACCTCCGGCCGGTGTTGGGGAGGGCGAGCCGTCCGGTCCGCGCAACGCGCTGGCCGCCTGTTTCGGCACTCCTCCGCTTGCTTGGGGGGGGGGGGGGGGGGGTGGTGGTTGCGGGCCAGGCGACCTGCCGTGCCGCGCAGCCGCCGGTGCGTCTCGTCCCTCCTCTCTCTCCCCTCCGTTCCCCTGACGCCCGGTGCCTCCTGCGGGCCTCGCCAGAGCTGGGCTCGAACCCCTGCTCTGGGTCCCTGTCACCTACCGTCGCTCGCCACCACAGCGAGCGGTCCCAGAGGGGACACGACGTACAGTGTGAGCAGTCCGGTCTCGTCCGAGCGTCGCGCCGCACAGATCGTGAGCGGTGAACTTTTTAAACCCCGCGGTTCCGTCGCACAGTTTGAGATGTATATAAGTACCACGACTGAAAAACTCGTACAGTGTACGCCCGGCTTTACTCAGAGTCGCTCTCAGCAGCGATCTAAATCACTCTTAAGCCAAGACTCCTTGGTAGGAATTTTTAGGCTAAGACAGGAGCTCTCTGAGAGGACTCTGAGAATCTTTGTGAATCTTTTATAGGTCTTTTACATTTCTTAGCATTATAGAACAAGAATCTCCATAGGTCGGCCCACAAGATTTATGCGCTGGAGGATAGGCTGGATTGTGAAAGCACAGACAGATACACTTTTCTGAAAACGATTCCGTGTGAACAATATTATTTTCAAAAACGATGTGGGGGAGATGTCTATTTTTACAAAGTCCTGGTTTTCTCTGGATAGTCCTTGTGGCTTTCAATATCACAGGCATGATAAGAAGAACGCTGCATTTCATGACACCTGTTTGACAAAAGACTTCTACAAGAAAATGGGCTTCTTCTTTTTATCTATCCTGCTTGTTTTCTTGATCTAAATCCTATTGACAACTTTTGGGGGTGGAAGCAAGGGAGGTTTACAAAAGTGCACATAATTTTCAAGCCAAAGATGCACTTTGTGAAACCATCTTCACTAAATAAAGAAACGTTCTTACCAGACTAATGGAAACACACTTTAATAGCTCTAATAGCTAAAAAAGTAATTTTTGGTTAATTTATAGCAATTATCTGACTTAGGCAGGAGAGCAGAGTCTTTCTACATTAGTTTTACACATAATCCTAAAAGCTGCACCTAATTTTATCGGGTCTGTTCAAGACATTCTCTTTTGTAATTGGGGTTTTTACAAATAATGTTAAGTCTTAGACAATTCTTCATTCTCTAACTCAATACTTTGATGGATTTGCAAGTCAGATGCCACAGATTTTTATCCCTGCTCTTAGGGAAACTAATCTTTGTAAACGATTCCCAGCAGGTTTTTTAAACAGATCAGTGAAGCATTATTTGACTTTATTTTTCCCTGATTTTGATTAGGATTCTGCAGTCGTTCATTGATTTCACAAGTGTAACACAGTATAGTTTGTTTATACATAGCATAAAGGCAAAAAAAAAAAAAAACTATAATGTTATATGCAGTGTTATTTCATTTAAAATTTCAAAAGGGTTTTGTGGCTCCCAGTGTTTTCTTTACTGTGTGAAACGGGTCTAAATGGCTCTTTGAGTGGTAAAGGTTGCCGACCCCTGATATAGGGCAACATCAGTTACATTGACTTTGGAAATGTTTAGACCCTTAGTAATGATCAAGTCTAAAATATGTCCCTGTTTGTGCGTTGGCTGTTTAACATATTGATTTAAACCAAAGTGTGTCACACAGTTCTTTTGCACCTCTGTGTTCAGGGTTGTCGACATGAAAGTTGAAGTCTGCCACAATAATTAAACAGTCGTAATCAACAAATATCACAGTTAGGAGGACATTAAGATCATTAAAAAAGTTTGATTCGGACTTAGGAGGCCTGTAAACATTCAAGAACATAGTTTGTACTGGGCTCTTTACCTGGAGAGCCAAATATTCAAAAGATTAAATTTTTTCCAGAAAAAGAATTGTTTAATCCTACGTACAGATCCATTGCACAATATTAGGGCTCTTGGCCTTGTGGCTTGTTTTTTTTCTCTGGTGGCTTGGTGCGAAGATTGTTAACATACTTTTGATTGTTGTTATGATCTTCGTGGGTGTCATGTTGAAACAGAGCGAATCTGTTTTGTAGTAACAGCTGACAGCTAGGTAAATTTGAAATATAAGACACATAACATTAAGGCGGTCAGGAGTTATTTTCTTTTGTCAGTATAACAAATGTAAGAAGTAAACTATCAAGCAGTCTCACTTTAAAATGTGTATTGAACTGCTTTAGTTTTGGTTTGTAGACAAAATACAATTTATTCCATTCAGGTAAACATTGTCATGTACATTTTGCCATTTAGATATAAAGATCAGCATACCTTATTGAGTATGAATCCCTGTGGTGTGCATCTTCTCCTGAAGACATCATTTTACGTTAACAGCCACTTTCTCGTGTAAGAAATCTTTGTTATTTAGGGAGACATTAAGAAGTCTATGCATTTGTTCAACATCAGCAAACTGCATGACCAAAGTACAAATGTTTTGAACATCACAAGAGGAAATCACATGTGAATATAAATGCAGAGTTAGAAAATTGCTTAGTAAAAGCATAACAAAACTTAAATGGAAAGTGAAAAACATTAAAAGAAACAAGAAGTACAATTTAAGTTAGGCAATGAGGCAAACCAGAATAAAAATAAAAGCACAGAAAGGGGAAAAAACACACCATTAAACTTTTGATGATCTGTGCAAGTAGTGAAAATAACGATTACTTTTATAAACAAAGCAACGTATTTCAACAATCCAACAAAGAATTGAATCACAAAATATGTATTCTGAATTTCAACATAAAGCACTTCGTATTACTTCCCACAGTGGGTTATTCTTATCTGTAATCGTCTAAAAGCTGCATTTTTTTTTTTTTTTTTTTTGGAAAAATAACAGGAAAAATAAAGTTTTATGTGTTGAAACTTACATCACTGTAAAAAATAAATCATAAAGCTTAATTTTCCCTCATGGTCTTAACTTTTTTATGGAATTTTTTATGATAGACCCACAGTAGGACACAATGTCTAGCCACAGATGATCAATTGGGTTTAGACTCTCAACTCTGACTGGGCCACTTTGTTTTGTTGTAAAAGTTAAACAATCAAAATGTGTTTATTTCATTTTTTTTCTATTCTAGAACAAAGTACAAACATTGACATTTTATGAGTAAATAAAAGACAATTTGTAGGATTAAGTCTAGTGGGTCCTTTTAATTTTTTACAGTGAATTAAAGAAAAATAAGTACAATGTAGCTAAATAACATGAAAGGACTGAAAACAATTACCATCAATATAATTTTTTTTCTGAAAATACTCTGCAGATATTGGATAAAGCCAAACAGAAGAACTTCTAAAACCAGCCTTTCCTGTTGTCTTTGTTGAAACCTTTAACCTTTAAAATTATTTCTGTTCAAAGTTTTTAAGATCCACAGAAAGACTGAAGTCTCATGCTGCAGACCCCATACCTAAACTGCTCCATTCTGGCTCTATGTTCAGGGTTATTGTCCAGCTGAAAGTTCAACTTTTTTCCCAGTCTTAAGTCTTTTGCAGCTTCTAACATATTTTTCCCATGTATTTAGCTAAATCCATATTCTCATTAACTTTAAACAGCTTCTATGTCACTGCAAAAGAACCACATCTCCCCAATATAAATGCTTCCACCACCATATTCCAATGTTGGAGCCAAACAAAAGACTTTAACTTTTGACTGTAGGCTAAAAAGTTAAAGTCTCATCTGACCAGAGCACCTTATTTCAACCTTGTTTATTTTTTATCTGTTTTACATCTACCGAAAAACTTGTTAAAAATTATGTTTATGGCTTTCTGTAAAACAAGTGCATTCTTTTTGCCACTCTTCCATAAAGGCCAGCAAACGGACTGTTCTGGACACAGTTTTCCTGTCAACCCAAATTCCCACCTGAGCTCTGGATCCTTGCAGGTCCTCCAGAGTTACCCTAAAGCCGGGCATACGCTACGATTTTTGGGCCGATTCTTCAGTCGAGCAAGAATTTTTTTTGGATCGGGCCTAGTTTCCGCTGCATTGTTCGTCCTGCGTTGTGTAGTATACAGGGTGTAACGAGGGATGATTAGCCTCTCACGACCGCCTCCCGATTAGGAATCGTACGGTCGGATGAAAATCAAACATGTTTGAAATTCAGTCAGCCCTCGTGAGTGATCGTGAGTGCATCCTGTTGTTGCAGCACGTTTCGTTCTAGTGAGCCTCAAATTTAACAGTGAGCATTGACACTTACGTCTTTTTCTTCTTCTACTGTTTACATTTGGCTAGATGAGTCCGATGGATGAGTCCGACAAGCGTCATCTCCCTATGGGGCTGAGTCCGGCTTGCGGTTTTTAGACGTACAGTGTGAGCAGTCAGATGGCATCAGAGCATCGGGCCGTACAGTTTTAGAACAGATATCATAAGCTGTGAACTTTTAAACCCTGCGGTTTCATCGATTGAAAATATTGTACAGTGTATGCTCGGCTTAAAGGGGCAAGGTCCTGTACCATGACATTATGAAGTTCAACGCCACTCTAGTCGCATACAGAGGTTTTTCGATTAAATTATTCCGCCCTGTTAGCTTATTATATTTGATTTCTGTGTTTTACACCTTGTTTTGGCTCAATTTGATAGTACGCAAACCACTTTTGTGTATATCTACCATAACAAGACTATGCGAATATTGTGCATGCTACAATGAGTAAACAAGGAGATGCAGTGGAGTCGAGTGAGTCAGCATGCCCATTGAAGATGTGAAAAGGAAAACGTTAAGTAACCCTAACCCTGTAGATCAGGTTGGTCTTCAACCATGCCGAACTTTTGCTTCACTGCAAGGTCTACTGGCTCTTACAGTAACTGCGTCAATTGTTGCCATCTTGCTTTCTGCTAGTTATAGGCTACTGCCAGCAGATGGCACAACAATGTTTATGGCTGCTTATTGCCACTGGTGCATAGTTCTTTTCAGGCTCAAAAGGGACTCAGTTAACACATTCAGGATGAAGGCGTGGTGAATATTGATGCTTTGAAGATGAATGCATGTTTTTGTGTTTTCTTTTTATGGTCAGAATATGTGACTAGGCCCCTTTTAGCCCTTTTGACTGCTTCTCTGAATAATACTTTCCTTGCAAACCTTTCAGTTTAGGCAGAGATGAATGTCATGGCAGGTTAGGATTTATGCTAAACTCTTTCCATTTACGAATCAAGAATTAAACAGCGGCTGGGAGATATTCAAAACTTGGGATATTGCTTTAAACATCCTCATGCCTTTCTTTCTGACCTGTCTGCTGCTGTTCCTTGGTCTTCATGATGTGGCTTTTTTTCACTCAAGCTCTCAAACAAACCTCTGAGACCTTCACGGAGCAATGGGATGTTTACTTTACATCACATTACACACAGGTGGACTGTTTTTATTGATTCAGTGATTTCTCAAGGCATTAAGGGGTGACAAAAAGTGGAAAGTGGCTTATTACAATTGCCCTTCACACTTTTCAGATCTTTATCTTAAAAAAAAGAAAAGAAATAGCTGCACGGCTGTGGTGCCATGTTCGGAGGCACGGCAATCCTAGGTTTGAGTTCCAGCTCATGGACCTTTGCTGCATGTCTTCTCCCTCTCACTCAACCCCATTTCCTGTTAGCTTACTGTCAAACAATTTCCACTGGTTGCAAAATATATTATTACTCTCTTTTTCACTTCACATAAAATTCACTACACTAAGGCTTGTGCCTGTAATGTGAGGACATCTTCTTTTGTTTTCATCATAAAGGTAATTATTTAATAACACCTAAAGCCTCCTTAATGAGATAAAAAATATAAGTAGATCAAAGTTTCTCTGCTTTATAGAAAATTAAGCGCACATTTGCAGGTGTGTACCAATTTGTTTTGTGTTAGTGTGAGTGAGAAAATTAATCAGCAGATCATGAAGTCACACTTATCTGCTTTAATGAATTCCTACCTCCAAATGTCAAGTGACAGGAAGATTTGCATCTGTTCTAGCTTTGCTTGCGTTTATGTATGTGTTGGCACGCAAATTTGGAGGGCACCACTTACAGATGGTGGTGCGGTGTAAGAAACTGCTCAAAGAGAACAATAGATGTGGAACTTTTAACCCACATCGTGAATCAGTGAATCACAGTACTACAGAAGTACGTATGTATTAAAAGTCAGTACTACTTTTTATGTAACATTTAAAATTTTGCAGTTAATCTGAGTCACAATTTTTAGTCAGAAATCAAAATATGAGTCCAGCTTAGATCCTAATATATTTGCTTGCAGTTTCAGAGATTTTACTTGATGCCTACAAAACCAAAATGAAAATATGCACTTCACATTTTTGAAGATATTCTGTATAAAAATCCTGAAATATGTTCTTTTCTTTGTATAAATAGTAGCTATCAGCCATTATTTTTCAGACATCTGCTCAAGGGTATGTGCTAAAGCATAAAAAAAATATTGTTTCTTTTATGAAGCTAAAAGGTGAAATATAATTGATAGTCCTAGTAGGTGCTTATGCTATGTTCTTTTCCTCTGCTTGTGGCAATGTTTTAGTTAAGTCTAAAAATCTCTCTAAAAGAACTAGTCTAGGACCACAAATTGCTCTCTTTACTGTCATCTTTATCCTCTCTAATTGTGTCAAGAGTTTAAGCAAATTTATTCTGGATTTAAAATGGGCAGAAGAAAGGGTTGTTGTTTTTTTTCAGATACATTGACATTTTCTAATATAACACTTTTGTGAATCATGGCACATCATTTCAGAGGAAGCAAGTATGATGTAAAACTTGAATGTATATTTAAGTGAAGTTTCCTGTTATGAACAAGATTAGTTTACCGATCCACTCGTTTCCGTTGTCACGCTTACGCAGACAATCCCACACATGCACACGCAGCAGGAGCTCGGAGGGGCTGCCGCAGGCTAAGGGGCAGGCAGCGCCTTGAGCACAAAGAGGTGTTTGATATTTAAGAGCCCAGGCAACATTGTGGGTAATGAGAGCCCCGGGCGTATGAACCGGGCAGAGCTCTGAGGCAGCCGCCGGTAATTTTGTGGCCCTATTACAGGCAAGGAGTGGCGGGTAGAATGTTCTGCAGCAGGTTGAGAGCTGCTAGGATCTCTGTGGTGAGAATGCAGGCTTCGGTTTAACACTGGGGATGTGGCAAAATATATCATGATAAATGGTGAAATCACTGTGAGGTCAGTGGAGTGAATGCAATCAGAAACCAGCTATATAGTAATATTTTTTGGTCAGAATTGTTTTTATAAATTGTGTTTCCAGACTGTAAATAAATTAGTTTTTTTTGTGTGTGTGTGTGTGTGTGTGTGTGTGTGTGTGTGTGTGTGTGTGTGTGTGTGTGTGTGTGTGTGTGTGTGTGTGTAAAGAACCTTGGAATTACATTTGTTGTAAATTGGTTGTATATAAATAGGTCAAAATAAACTCAACACATTTTTTTTTTTAGAAATAAAAGTTATATTGTTGTTTCTGAATGTAAACTCTGCTCAATATGTTTCTACAGATGCTTTTAAGCGATACCCTTTAAAAGAATTACAGCAGTAGTGGCCGGTGATGACATTTATTAGCTTTTACTGTCAATTTCTTTCCTGGGGGGTCCACACTAGATGTTACAGTTTCCAAACTCTAATTGTACACAAATCCATCCACGGTAACTTGTCAGGTCGGTCCGGTCCAGGTTCCTTTATCCTCCACCGAATGCCTTGTGTAATTATTATTTCCAAATACATCATCAAATTTTCTTCTGCTGTGCCATTGCCTCCTTTAATCGTTGTTGAAGTCTGACTCTTCCATGTACATTATTACGTCTCGAGCGACATTCACGCCTGCACATCTAAACTGCCAGGGGTGTGACTTTGTATGACAGGTTTGATGAATTAATCTGATTGGATGAAGAATGACACATAAAGTGTTGATTGGTCACAGTCACAGTGAGCTTTGCCCCAAGGTGAATTTTTAAGTAACAAATTAGAGACCAGCATGAAGTCACATGGAAGCCAACAACATACGTAAACGTCCATTGGCTTTAAAACTATAAAATTAGGAGGCCTACATGTAGAAATTATCCTAAAATGGAATAACAATGCTAACAAAATCTTATCAAATACCATTTGGTTGAAATGCCAAAAAATGGATGAATCAATGTTTGGAATTTGTAGAAGTTAAAAAATCTTAAAATGTATATATCTGATTCACTTTGTGGTTGGTGGCAAATCCAAAATAAAGTGCATTTTTTTAGATTAAAATGCAGTTTAAAGTCAAACAAAAATGAGATCCCAAACAAAGATAGCTGTTGTTCTCTGTGGAAGACACTAGATTTCTAGAAGGCCAGTGTAGAAAAAAAGATAAAAGAACTATAAACTCTAGTTCTATCCAAAGTTGGAGAAAGGAGGGTGAAATATTTTAAACAGAACACATTCTTGAAAAATTTCTTAATTATGAAATCTGCATCAATCCAGTGCACCATGTGTGTAAAATCATGGCACCATAAGACGACCATATAGAATAGAATTTGCTTGCATGCAATGAAGTTTCATCCAAGACTCTCTTAAGATCAAAGCAAAAAAATCCCACCACAACCTCTGACTATATACAACAGAGGATCAGGTTAATTTTTACTCCTTTCAACGCATACCTCCTACTGCAAACAAGATTGATTGTTCCAACAGAATCCTTTCATCCCTGCAGCAACACCCGCTGCTCCCATACGTACCACCACTTTAGCTAGATTTATATATCCACCTAAAACCCTTAATTGCTTCCTCTAGATCTGCTTTTTTTTTCCCCCCGCACGTTGCACTACAAGTACTTCACAATGCATGAATTCTTTATTCAGCCTTAATAGTAGCAAAATGCTTCGTGTAAGGCTTCGCAAGTGTTAGAGGACTAATTATCACCGTATCTGCTGCAAGGACACTTCTACCTTATCATTGGTTTTGTTTGTGCATGATATGTGATGGAGCGTAGATCGGTGTTATCGCTGTGAATATTTTCTCCTGCCTTCAAAGAGCTCCCCCCCCCCCTCACTTTAAAGCAGTGCCAGACTCAAGATAAAATGTTTGCCCCTTTATTAGCCCCCCGCCCCTTTCTGCTAGATAAAAGTGACAAATTATTAATGTGCATACAGATTTTCTTTCACGCGTTAGGAAAAGGTGATGTTTCAGAAAGACGACTTACAATCTGACTCAGAGAAGAATAAAAGTAAATATGATTTCTTCTGTTTTGGGCTCAGATGTTGGATATCATTTGTAACGATTGTTTGCATAAAGATGTAAATTGGAAAAGCTAATTTAGTTGTGAAAGGGAAACTCTTCAGGTGAATTATGAAGTGCTTTTTTTTTCTAGCACAATAAATCATACCAATTGGGTTGCAAAATTGCATTAAGATAAACAGGTACGTACAGTAATTTTTTCCATCTAACCTAAATAAAATATGAGTTATAGAAATACCAAATAGTCATAGTGTAGAAAATAAGAGCCTACAATGTTGGGCAGAAGTTTACACACACACATCATCAGCATAAATGTTGATTTTGCGCCTTTATTGATTTTATTGGGGTGGAATTTAATATAACGCATAGCGGCTATGTATTTTAACGGAACATTTTAATGTAAATGAAGATTTCCTCTAATCAACGCTATAAAAGCTGTACAAACAGGCAAATGTTTTTTTATTTTGCTTAATGTAACTTAGCAAAATGCTTTTTGTAGCCATCGACCAGCTGGTGCTATAATTTGAGCTGGATATCTAACTGCTCTTCATTACAGAAAGGCCAAAGGTAACCTAAATTGGTTGGTTTCCTACTATGGACCCAGCTTTCAAGTCAAATCCATAAATGTTCAAACGGGCTGAGGTCTGAACCATGTCAGAAGCGCACTGTTAACCTACTCCATCCACTCCACAGCTTGTTTTGATGTGTTTCAGGGATCTTTGTGCAGCAGGAAGTCCCATATTTGTGCACGTTTCAACCACCTGAGCCAAACTCCGCTTTAGTTAAAAGGAAATCGGTCGGGAAGTTTCTCTGTTCATTCATTTAGTGTGTTTTTCCCCAAGCAAGTCTCTTTACTTCCCCCTAGTTCCCTGTGTTCCCCCCACTACGACTCATCTGCATCCCAGTGATCAGTATCCTCTGCATTGAGTCCATCAGCTTTCATCCTGGGATCCACCTGTTTACCTTTGGTTTATCCCCCACTGTAGCAATTTGGAGGAATTTAAGAAAGATGTAGCAACTGTTAGCACAGTGGTGGTAGCATCAGGCTGTGGGGTTGTTTCACTGCCAGTAGAATAAAGAAAAAGAAGTACTGCCTCTAAAATGTATATCTTTACCTCAAGTTAAATGCTATATCAGGAGTCTCCAACTCCAGTTCTTAAGAGCTACAACCGTTAGAGCAGATTTTCTTTAATACATGTTTATAGTTGAACCATGGACCCCACAGGGCGTTCAGAGAGTACAATGATTCAAAGGACACATCAAAATTGGTTTTGAAAGAGATAAAGCTGGCTAACATTGAGCATCTGGAATGGCCTTCAGCCTGATTGAGACCTACTGATAATTTATGGATTATGCTTGAAAATTTAGACTATTCCAAGAAAACCAATGAATTCAAAGGAACTCTATAATTTTTTCATAGGGTGAATATTCAAATACACAGCCAGAAATATGTCAGAAGCTTCAAAAAGCATAAGGTTTCTTTAAAACTTGCTAATCTACCTTTAATTACCCAAATGTCATATATAGATACATTTGAGCCCACTTATATTGTTTGGATCACAAACACACTTCTGCACCTTCTTCTTTTTTTAACCTCTGCTCGTACATTAATTCTTCCACCAACGGGAAAATGCCTTAAATAGCGATTAAAAGCCACCAAATTAGTATGACTCATGCCTTTAGCGAATGGAACTGTAAAGTTCTGTTAACGCTTATCTCCAAAAGTTGAAAGTAAAAATAAAAATGTATTGAACGTAGAACGCCCAAAAATATTCAACGTTTTGCTTTTGCCTGTAGTGTCTAGCGTTAAGACAAGCAGCAAAACAAACATTTGCAAGGTTAAACCAGCCGTCGCCATGGTTACAAATGGACCAGGTTAAGCTGCTGACCTTTCCTTTTCCATCGTTAACCTCTTTTGTTTTTTGTTAAATCACTGCGTATGGATTTGAGTAGGACCGAAAGGTAATACATCAGGATTCAGTCCAGATGAACACGTCCCCTGGCTATAGGAGCGAATTCTCTTTATCTGTCTGAATTCGGGAGTTTACTGTCACTCTCTCCTCCCAGAGCTCCGCTCTCCTTTCTTTATTCTCTTCAACAATCACCCTCACCCCTGCTTCTTTTTACACTTTCTGTCTCAGATCTTTGTTCATTTTGATTTATTCATTCCTTACTCTTTTACAATGCGTGCCATCTGCGTTTGTTGTATGTTTGCCTTTTTCTGTGCTATTTTTGCTTCCCTAGCCATCAACTCAGTCAGATGCCGTCCTATTATTTAGTGTTCCCATTTTGTTGACTTAAATTCTCCGCTACTCTGTGGGTGTTTTCATGACTTATGATAAGTGTTGACTCTCTTTCAGTCATCAGCAATCGGATTTTACATTCACGTATGTCTCTGCTTGCTGTGTCTGTCCCCAAAAGGGTGGATATAGCTCTCTCTCGTAGGATTATGGCACAGTCTGCCATGTTGCTGGTGATTATTTGCATTTCATTCGAACCTTGTGACGAGAACATCAGACTTTCAGCATCGAGGATGAATTTTTTTCCTCACTTTCATCATGTACGACTTAGATGTTCTAGCAGCTGACAGCTAACGTTGGATTTTTATATACTTAAAGTCACCAAACACTGTCTCATGTTGAGCATTATTGCCACAGAAATGTTAGCATTCATTTTTTTTTTCTTTCTCCTATCTAATTACCATACCCTATAATAAGCAATGAATTTGGCCATTTGCCTTGTGGCAAGTCGAGGTGCTTCTCAGCAAATTGCAATGTCATTGAAAAGTTAATTTATGTCAGCGATTCAATTCAAAGAGTGAAACTCGTAACTTATGTATTCATTACACACAGGGTGATATATTCCGAACACTCATTTCTGTTTATTCTGATGGTTATGGCTTGCTGCTTATTAAAATCAAAATAGGTTGCTAGAAAATTTTGAATATTAAACATAACAAAGAAAGAATTCAAAATAATACAGAAATGATAGTTCTTGTCTAGGAAGAATGCTGATGTGACTGTTGACAGATGTCTATGACAGTCTGACATGAGATAGGAGACACCCTTCACAAGGAAGGTAAATTACAAAAAAGGTCATTCGTAAAGCAGCTGGCTGTTCGTAGGGTGGTGTGTCAAAGCAGGTCAATGAAAAGTTAAGTGGAATGAAAAAGCATAACGAGAATCTATGGAGTATTGTGAGGAGAATGATGAGAGACGCCACACTCTACAACTGGCAACAAACTGATAATTCATGTAAAATGAGCCCCAGCTGCAGTGTTGTATAGCAATGAAGTAAAAATACTTCACTATTGTACTTAAGTATATTTTGGAGTACTTTACACTTTTCTCGAGTATAAAATCTTTTGATAACTTTTACTTTTACTTCACTATATTTCTGAACTTCATTGTATACTTTTACTCCAATACATTTTCAATGTTTGGTTTAGTTACTCATTACAAAAAGAGAGAGAGAGGAACAAGTGTTTTGACCCCACTTACTGATTGACTGCAACAAAGTCAGGACTTGCCTGGGTTTGTTCATCACCACCAACAGGACAAGAAGCTGGTTCAGTGCTAGGGCAGGTTAAATTAACCTTGTGTTATAGGTAAAGCATCTAATAGCAGAGAGTCCTAATTTTCTGAACTAAATGATAACCTGCAGGTGTATCTATTAGCAGGTTTACCACTTCCTGTAGGTTAACTAGACCTGGTTTATCACTTAACCATGTTCTTAGTATACACCCCCTTTGCCTGCACTTGGTTGTGTGTTGGTTGCTTAGCACTGACCTTACTTGAAGAAGGAAAACTGAAAGCTTAGAAAAAGGTTGTTTTTTCTGTCTAAACTTGGTCTAAATTTCTCCTGGACTTGGTTGTTTATATTATTTTAAGTGAATTTGACTTTCAAAGTTTACCAAAATATGAAAAAATGGCATTCAAACTGCATTTGCTTTGTTTTACTTTTTACTTGTATTTTTCATTACATTACTTGAGTACATATATTTTTACAGTAATTTTCATACTTAAGTACAGGACATGTCAGATACTTTAAGACTTTAACTCAAGTAACATCAGTCAGTGACTTGAACTTTTACCAAAGTCATATTTTAGAGAGGTACCAATACTTTTACTTGACTCCGAGATTTCAGTACTTTATACAACACTGCCCAGCTGTGTACTGAGTACAGGTCTTGTGCATCACGTGGACATACCATGGGCCTACATTTCTGCATTATTTTTAGTGGTCTTAAGTTTTATCAAATTATTCTTGGAAACACAATTTTGGGTTTTCATTAGCTGTAACACATGATCATCAAAACTGATTGGGAAAAAATGCATGAAATATATCGATTTGTCTGTAATAAACCTGTTAAATGTCAGGTTTACTTTTCGAATTGAACCATTGACATAAATTAACCTTTCAGTAATATTCTATGTTATTTAATTGCAGCGAAATCTCTGTCTCCCCATCTGATTTACATCCTGCCTTTCTTCCTTCTTATTGTTGGTCATTTAAAAGGATTCACATAAAATCCCCTCGTCTGTTGTATTGCCCTTTCATCTGTCATCTAATTATTTCTGGTCTCGTTCTTTTTTTTTTCATTTCTAATGGATCCTAATTGGCCAGTGATTCATACTTCAATCAAATAAGCATTGTGATGTAAAGTAATGCTACATTGGCAGCCGCCCGCTCACAGTACACAGATGTCAGGAGCTTTTTTTTTTTTTTCAGACATGCCTCATTGTTTGCACTTGAAATCCTTTTAATAAAAACCATTCATGTGGAAGTAAACACCATGAATGCAATTAAAGTAGAAATTCGTAGAACCTGGTGAGATATTGGAGGAATATACCAGCAGAAAAATATGTGGAAAAAAAGAAACTAAAGCTTTCAGTTGGATGTTTTGGTCTCAGCAGTGCCAGTAACTGTTCTGGGCAACATTAAACTCGTCTTTATATTGAATAATATAGTGAAGCCAATGGGAAACGCTGGAGTGATATGCATGACTCTGTGATGAGCACTCCTGTAGGAGAGCGCAGGCTTTTATAGGTGTCGTCATTCATCTGACACTGTTGGGGCGCACATAATTGGTATGCAGTCACTTCGGCATAGACAAAAGATAAATGTGCATACAGATATGCTGAAGTACCTAAAGGAAGTCACTGCTTCCTGGTCCCCAAAGGTTTCCCCTCCGAGCTACGCCTTGGGTCATAAACGGCTGTCTTTGTAGACATCAGTGGAAAAACCCCACGGTTATTAAGTGTATCAGAGGAACTTCAAAGAAGCGAAAGATTCCCTGCCTCAGATGTCACTTCCTTACGGTTTTCATGTCCGAGGTGGCTTAAGGTGCCTCTGCAGCAAAGTCATGCCCAGTGGCAACTGGATACAGGCTGGAAACGATGCATTATTCTGCCAGACACCATTTTTATCTCTTGTGGTTGGATGAGAGCATGCTTCGGATGCGACACATGCGGAATTCGCTTTCTTTATGTCCAAAAATGCATATAGTGGGACTTCATGCGTAAACACTCTTAAAATCTTATTCCTGCCTAGATTTTATTTGATTTGAAGTTATGAAAATTGATTCAAGTCATATGGAGCAAATAATCAAACGCAAGAATATGAATGACTAAATGACATACATGCAAATTAGAAACCGAGAAAGTCGCGATTGATAGGATCCTTGTGATTTAAAAATTAATTTAACTATAAATAATATAATTATTTGATTATTTTTCTATTATATGAGCTTTAAATACTTAAAGGTTGCTAATGGCAATGTATGTAAACCTGGTCAGTGCACAAATAACCCCCAGTGCTTCAGGAAAGGTCTTGCAAGTCTTCCCAAATTTCTGTAGTTTTCTTCATGTTTTTATGTTTTTCAATAATTCAGACAGAAATGGCATTACCATTCTGGAGTCAAGCAGAACATGAGAACCGAGCAAAGTCAGTCTGGGCCAAAATCCCATACTGTTACAGTTCTTATATTTTTATAGTTGCAAGTATGTGCTTCCTCTCATTGGAGCACTTAAAGATCTGTCAGAAAAAAACAAGTAGGCATAAAAGCTCCTCCAAGCGGGTGAAAAATAAATGGTACCCTACACCAGTGTTCATACATTTAGTCATGTTACAGCCAAAGGCTAGCATGTAGTTTGTCCTGACTTTTTGTGGTGGACAAATAAAAAAAATGATGTGAAATTGTGAAATGGAAGGAAAATGGTGGAAGGTTTTCAATTTTCTTTTCACACATAAAAAGCAAAATGTGCTGTTATCAGCCCCTGTCTGTCAGTTTTTTGTAGAACCAACTTCTGTTGCAAATTCAGCTAGTGGCCTTTTGGAAGAATTTCTCTCCAGCTTCACTCAATAAGAGACTTAATGTTCTCATTTCCTTAGGAAAATAGCTCAAGGCCAGTTGGATTGGATGAACATCATTTTTCAACTGCTGCCACAGATACCGAGTTGGATTAAGTCTAGGACTTTGACTAGACCACATGAACATGATTTAATCTGTAGACCCTTCCTGTTATGATCTGGCTTATCTGCTGTCATCGTCCTGCTGCTCCTCACATGCTATGCTAATTAAGTTTCATACACTGCACCTGTGAGCCTGCTTCTCGTCTGCTCTACAATCAAGTTCATTAAACATACCTGTTTCCTGCTCTTCATGAACTCTCCATAGACAACAAGACAGTGCCAGATTATTGAAAGGTTCTAGAGAGTAGGTGACCACCATTTCTTCATGCCTGATACATTGTCTTGACCATGGCCCTGGATTTTCATGCCTTGCCTAGCCCTTGTCGGTCATCTACACAAGTTGCAGATTTCTGGACCATGACTTGGATTGTACCATAACTATGAGTTTTGCCACCTTACCGCCTGTGCACAACACAAACCTGTCTCCCGAATTGGGACCAAGACTAAGCCATCCAGCCTGCCATCTTTACTATGAGCAGCCAGCCCTCAGCATCACCAGTTTTTTTGGGGAAAAAAAACAAAATCTTTGTTGAATGTAAAACTGTGTGTGGCTGAAATTTCTGGTTCATTGCCTTGCCAGCATCATTTTAATTACATTGTAGTGCTGTATGACTAGGGTCACTGTCCTGTTGGAAATAGTAAATTGTGCCAGGATTAGGAATACAGGATTGTCCTGTATTTAACTCCATCCATCACCCCATCAACACTGACAGGCTTCCCAGCCCCTGCTGAAGAACATGACTAATAGTTCTCCTGTCAACAGATTTTCATATCTGAGTTGTGGATGTCTTCAGCTCCTTCAGAGTCGCTAATGTTCTTGATTTCTGGCGAGGAAGATAGCTATGTCGGTGTAGGCTTGCACTTGCCATATACTCTTTCCCTTTTATACAATAACCCCTTTTCCATTGCCATTCAAACGGCTGGAGCTTTTGAGAAGCCTGGGGCTTTGCAAATCACGGTAGTAATTTAACTTTCCCCGCACTTCACTTTGCTGGGGCTTTGGTCCCTCAAGCCACCCAGTACTTACTTTCTCGGGGGTTGTTGAGGGGGGGTGGGGTTGTGTGCAGTAAGACAAACTGTCCGCCACAAGGGGGGAGTAAGGAGTAGTAAGAAGATGAGTTTACAAACCTATAGATTGTATAACCTTAATTTATCATAAAAAGTTATTTCAAGATTATTTTAGGCCAGAAAGTACACCTCCAAACTTCATCTGTGCCGTCAGTGCATCAGGATTACGAGACAATTTTAATTCTGCTTGTATTTGTCAGAGTGGCAGAGGCTGGCCTTGCCGGGGAGACCAGCCCCGCTGTGGTGGCGTGTTGTCGGCCAGACCGTCTGGGATTTCCCGCAGACTCGAACTGTTCGTCGTGCCTGAAAAGTCACTATAAAAACGTTTACTGAGTTAGTGGGGAATATCTGCACATAACAGATGTCAAATGTGAAAATCTAGGTTTCATGTTTTCTGCGTTTGAGTAAATCATAAAGAATGTCTCCACTGTGAACACGAATGTGGCAGCCCGATCGACAGATTTACAGATTTAAGCGAGGCAACAGACGCGACTTTGCCGATTAAAGCGAAGTCAAAGCGACACGACACTAGCGATGGATGCGAAGCGACAGTGGCTGGAGTTGTAAAATTTTAACTTCTGTGTCTTGTCGCAGTGCGACAACCAATCAGGAACTGGATATGTCTCTGATGTGGGGTGAAGGACTGCGATGGAGACAAAGTTGTTTTCATTCAACATGGAAGACAAGCTGATAGTGGCGATCAGTGGTCGGCCTGAGTTGTATGACTCAACCAATTACTACTACCGAGATAAGTCCAGAAAGGACCAAGCCGGCAAAAGAGTGAGTGAGAAGGGTGGAGTGGCAGTGAACTGAAAGCGGCACAAGATAGTGCCATTGTACTGCTGTATTTCTGGCTTGTCGCCCGCTGTGCAGTCACTGTCGCCCGCGGTGCGAACTGCCAGCATGTGTCAGGTGAGTGACAGCACGAAAAAGTGCCGACATTGTGGCCGACTTTGTGTTCGGTGTGAACACACCATTACCCGTGTGTTGTCAGCGCCAACTGTTTGCTCGAGAGAGAGGTGAAATGTCCAACGGCAGGCGATCAACACAAATAAATTTGCCTTGTTCGCGTTCAGTGTGAACATGCCTTAAGAGTGAAGGGAGGTGAATATTTTTATTTGTAGAAATGTGAAACCCATGCATCATTTCCCTTCCAATTCACAATTAAGGTGTTGGTCTATATCAAGGATTCCCAAAGTGCACCCCTGGGGGTGCGCGAGCTGAAAACTGTTAATGGCGGTCCGACGGTGTTTTTCCCCCACATCATAAAGACATGTAAATAAACATTTCCTTTGTAAAGATTAAAATCAAAAACTGTAAATTTAATCAATAAACAAAATTTATTGTAATGATCCGGATTATACTTTATTGCTAAATGTTGTTGTACACTTACTGTTCCTTTAAGTAGGTTTTTTTGGGGTCATACCAGAAGAAATGTCTGGCTTCCGGGGGGAGGAGTCGTGGTTTTGGGGACTGGCGGGGGGAAAGCTGTCCCGTTCTGTTCGTCCCTAAAATAAAGTGTTAGCAGCAAAACCTCGTCTGGTGCTTGGGTGTCATAACAGAACTATATAGTAATCACACGAAAATTTATTTATTTAAAATAAATCTTCTATGCTTCATTTTAAGATGAAATATCCGCATTGTGCTGTATATGCGCACCTGGCTTGTGGTCTCTGCTTCCATCATTCTTGCAAATATGATCAATAGGCTGAAATCAGGGAAACTGTCTGGCAGGTGAGACATCTAAGGTGAAAGTTAGTGATGAAGGAGGAGAGGAAGAGAATGAGAGAGAAATTGGAGGCAAAAGAGGAGAGAATCGCAACGGATAGGGGAGAAAAAAACGAGCGAGAATCAGAAAATGTCTCTTTCTCTCTCCTCGCTTCACGTCGTTTACGTCAGCAGAGGAAAAATTTTATTCCGGCCGAAAGTTTTATTTACAAGATTAAATTGATTGACTGTCTCTATTGATCTCATGGAGCCGCGATTGAACCGGTGACAAGCACTGACGCACATGTCATGCACACACCGCTGCCATTACCACTGCTACTGGGGGGAATTAGCGGTGATAGACGCGATTTCTTGATTATACTCATGCACAGAGCTGTAATACTTTTCATTGTGATTCAGACAGGTGCAATTCATTTTAAAGATGCGGTTTAAGCGCATATTCAGACAGAAACAGGAAAACAGGAGAGCCGAGGTGTGTTGCTATGGGCGTGTTTACCTGCTGGATGTAACCCCTGTGAAACAATATAACTTAACTTAAACCTTTTTATTCCTCTGATTAATAACATATTCATGGAGCGCTCTGTTATTGTTACTCTGTACTGCTCTACCAAAGTGTATATATATATATATATATATATATATATATATATATATATATATATATATATATATATATATATATATATATATATATATATCTTTTTTTTTTTTTTTTTGAAGATTGGGGGTGCGTCAACCCGGTTGGGACACGGAAGGGGGTTCGCGGCTGAAAGAGTTTTGGAAACCCTGGTCTATATCACATAAAATCCCAATAAAATACATAGAGGTGTGAGGGTGTGACATAAATGAGTAGATGTTAATGAGCTCAAGGGGTGTGGATATTTTTTTGCAAAGCCCTGGATGTGGAGGGTTACTTTTGTAAAACACTTTGCACCTCTTTTAGTACTGAAATGTTGCTGTCTTCGCAGAGTGCACGTCAAAACGCTGCGTGTTTCACAAAGGTTTTCATAGTGAAAAAAAAAAAAACACTTAAGAGTGTTGGTGGCTTCTCACTTTGTTTGCCCGATGCAGTGGGTTTCTGGAACTCATACAAAACCGAGTGGAAAGGAAGACAGACGCACCACACCAACATCTGCGGCATAGATGTACTGCACAGGAATAACACCAGTGGGCTGCTGGATGTTTCATTTGATATGGGGAACACTTTCCAATGCAACCACACTAACACAAATAGGAAAAAAGCTGACATTGATTTTTTTTTTTTTTTTTGGAAAGTTTTTAGGAACTTTTGACATAGTTGCATTTAATTATTTAGTATCGACATGTCTCAAATGTAAATGTCTTTTCAATGTGGCGCTGCAGCTGCTGCTGTGCTTCCTGCAATCCCAGATATCAATAGCTCAGAGAGTCCAGCAAAAGGCGAGGAGATGTCACTACAGCACAAGCTTATCAACACACACAACTGACAACACACCCTATATGGCCCCTTTTATCGGCAAGTGATGGCTCTGCTGTTATGTGTTTCTTATATACGTTATGTTTTCTGAAGATTTTGAAAGTGGCCTTCTGTTGTTTTTTTTCCCCCCAAGTGATGGCAACTGATATACTGAGACTCATTCCTGATTTTATTTTTTCCTGACAGTTATTTTTGCTAGACCGTGAATGCAACAAACGGCAAATTGTTTTCAGTAAGTGACTTTATATGCAACTAAAATCATAATGTCAGAGAAATAGCAGTAAAGTTCCAAACAAAAGGTGATAGGCCTGTTTAGAAATACTTGAGTTGTCAATTTCCGTTGCTTTACCATGCAGAAGGAATATCCTAAACCATTTTCTGTTTTCACATTTTTGTTTACATTTTTCATACCTGGCTACATACTCCTCTTACATTCTGTTCATTTAAATTTGGAACTTCAATTTTCCACACACAAATATTCAATTCCCTTCTTCTCTTTGGCACCGCTTCATATTATTGCAGCAATAAAATCTCTCACTAAAAAAAAATAAAATCCAAAGTTACATTTATTCAGTAGGGGAAAAACACTCACATTTCCTATGCAATGAATGTAACAAGTAGACTATTTTTTATTTATACTGTTTATGATGACCAGGATGTGACAGACAGAGGCCAACCTTAATAATGGGAAAGATAAAAGATCAAGCCTTTTCAGTAAGGCTTCCTAAATATAGAAATCACCAAGTGAAAGCAGTTACTGGACTCAACAATTATGCTATTATAGATTATACAAGTTTATAGGATTCATTTATTTTAAGTTTATTTATGCATCCTTACCATTCACACGCAAACAATGTGATGAGAGATTTTAAAAATGTGCGTACATTCATAAAGCGCTCATTTTATAAACTGTGAATGCGTTCCAAATGTATCAGCGTTAATGAGTATAAAGCTGCAATTAGAGAGGCCTGTTATTCCTTCCAGCAACATCTCTGCATCCTTTCTGCAGCAACAGAGCAACAGCCAATTTGGGTTAAAAAAAAGTTTTAAATATTTATTAGTTTAATGGTTGATTTATTTATTATTTTTACTGACTCATTTTCAAAGGGTTCAAGCCTTTAACTGGAAAAACTGTAACAGTGCCAGACTCAAAGGTTCCTTGAAACTCCCAGGGGTTCCGTTTGCACTACAGCTCCGGCATTAGCGATTGCTCATTCACAGAAAGATGATTTTGTACAGCGACAAAGCATTTGTAAATTTGCTCCCCAGTGTGTGCATAGTTGAAGCACCTTTGACAACAATGTCGGCCTTTGATCGATTGGGGAAGGGATTACAAGGTCTCCCTTCGTGTCTTTTGGAAGGGCATCTTATTCTTTTTGACACAAACATTCAGCCTTGCTCAGGTTGGATACATATTGTTAGAATGCAGCCAACTGCATCTAACATTGTGTGACTGAAAGGTAACAACACGTTTTTATTACTTTAAATGAACAAATTAAAAATTAAGTCTAAATAGTATCATGATAGTTTATCATTAGTGGCTGCAGCAAGCACTGCAGCAACCCGATGTTTTCTAAATTCTTATGTAATATTTACCACATTTTGCAAGGTTACATCCTTTAACTTCAATGCATTTTATTGTGATTTTTCCATAAATAGCAAACGCAAAGTAGTACATAATTGTAAAGTAAAAGGAAAAAAATACACAAGATCTTCATAGTTTTTAACAAAAAAAAAATAATCTCTGAATAATGTGCCATACTTTTGTATTCACCCCCACCCACCAAGTCAACACTTTATAGAACTGCCATTTAGCTGAAGCTCAGTCAGATTGGTCAGAAGATGTTTGTAAATAATATAGGGGGCTTGAGTTTGACTGAGTTCTTTTAATGTGCTCAGATCTAAACATTCCATTGTAGTTCTGCTGTATCTGCTTTGTTCTCCCATAGATGAACATCTGTCTCCATCTTTTGCAGTCTGTGATGGGTTTTCTTTCAGGATTGCCTTTTGTTTAGCTCCTTCAATTCTTCCATCAACTCTGACCAGCTTACAGGTTCTTGCAAAGGTATTGCAAGGCACTACATCTTAGACAAGTATATGTTTTCACAACCAATAATTATAATAAGCTTTCACTTAACCTAATCTGTTATCACTCACATTCGCCAGCAATAGTAATCTTGTAAAATTTGTGAGGTTGAAAACATTACCCTTTATTAGATGAAAATAAAAATATCTAGAAAAATCTTATTAATTGCATCTCAAGCAGTAAAAGATGCATTTTCATGTCTAATTAGAGACATCATTCACCATTTAGAAAACAATTAGTTTCAATGGTGTGTCAAATGTAGTGTTCTCTCAAGTTTTTTCATGTCTGCAGCACAGTGTGCTGCAGCAAAACGTATTTAATTGAGAACATTGAGCATTGACTATAGCTGAAAAGAGTAAAAAGAAAAATATTTTCAGGCACTTGAAAGGGAGGTGAGTTTAAACCTATGCAATGGAAAAATAATAACACCTTTTGTCACAGTAAATGAGCAAATAAAATCTGAAATCTTAGTATCAGAACTATATTTATCACCGAGTAATGTAGCAAATATTGCAGCAACCTTTTGTTTTCTAAATGTTTACAGTGGGTATTCATATCTCCTGAAATCTTCCACATTTTATAATGTTACAGCCACAAACTTCACAGCATTTTATTGTGATTTTGCTTAATTAAAAAAAGGTAGTGCTGAATTTTAAAGTAAAAGGACATTAATACATGATTTTCATTTTTTTTTAAACAAATAAAATCTCTGAAAAACGTGGCATACTTTTCTA
The DNA here is from genome assembly GCF_011125445.2 of Fundulus heteroclitus. Classification (NCBI taxonomy): domain Eukaryota; kingdom Metazoa; phylum Chordata; class Actinopteri; order Cyprinodontiformes; family Fundulidae; genus Fundulus; species Fundulus heteroclitus. Next base: position 18,715,499 of record NC_046371.1, read on the forward strand.
TTCAACCCCACCCCTCCAGGTCAATTCTTTGTAGAAGTGCCATTTAGCTGAAGCTCAGTAAGATTGGTCAGAAAGTGTTTGTCAACAATCATTTTTGAATCTCGCCACAGATTTTCATCCGGATCAACGGTCTTGACTTTGACCGGGCCCCTTTAATGTGCTTAGATCTAAACCATTCCATTGTAGTTCTGCTGTATGTTCATCTTCTTTCTTCTACCATAAATGAACATCTGTCTCCATCTTTTGCAGTCTCTGATGGACTTTCTTTCAGGATTACCTTTCATTTTGCTCCTTCAATCCTTCCATCAACTCCGGCCAGCTTGCAAAGTCTTGCAAAAGTCCTGCAAGGCACTGCAAGTTCACAGCCATTAATGTAGTTCCCATATATTATCTTTATATAACCTAATCTATTATATGACTCACAGTTGCCAGAAATGGAAGGAAATAGGCATGTCCTTTCTGCATGTTTAAAAAACAAAGTAGACATGGCTTACTTGAAGGTAGGGACATACTGTATGTGTCACCTGATTTCACTTTAAATTTATACAGATAGACTGTCACACTGATGCAGTTTTTTACATATATTTTTTTTCTTTTCTTTTCTGATGTTCATTTCATTACAAAGTGTGTCCATCAAGGCCAACAACAAAGGGTTAATTTATGAGGTTTAAAACATTAGCTTTTTTTTCCAGATGAAAATTAAAATCATCTAGAAAAATCTTAATGGTTGCCTCTCAAGCAGTAAAAGTTGCATATTCACATTTAATTAGAGACATCATTCACCACATGGAACCAATATAGTTTGAATATTGTGTCAGATGTGCTGTTCTTTCAAGTTGGCTTAGCTTTGGGTCAAGTCTGCAAAAGCTGTCCGCTGCGGCGAAGCTTGCTTAAATGAGAACACTGAAAACTGACCATATTTTAACAGAGAAAAAAAAATGAAAACATGTTTTAGGCCCTTGAAAGGGAGGTGAGTTTAAGTCTCCGAGCTTAATCACAGCATGAAACCTTAGCGCGCTCCTGTGCAGTAAGGTTTCATGCCTCATAATATTAAGGCTTTTTAGTTAGAGGGTAATCTCATCTGACATTACAGCTCTTTGAATTTACTGGGTAAAGCACATCCCATAGCATCGTGCAGACTGTAGCAGTCAGACATCAGATTTTTGCTTTCGGGCTTTCTCATGGGTGCCCTGATCCTTGGAATTTGCCATACAGAAGCAATAATCTGAAATAGGTCTGGGGAGAAAAAGTAAAGAAAACAAACCTGTGTGCGGAATTTCTTTCAATAAAACCTCTGAAAGAATGCGGAGAGTGATTTTTTTTTTTTTCACTCCATTGAGAACTATTTCAAAGCCACCTTCTGTGTATTGTCAGCACATGTGAGAGGTCTTTCATCCTTCTAAACGGCTGGAGGAATGAGGCATTCTGAACCCTGCTGCCGCAGATTCCTATTGTTTGTGCACAACTTCTCACCCCCACTGAGAGGTCACGGAAAAGGAACATACGCACACACAAACAAACGTCGATACACTCATGAGTTTATGGTTTGTGTGTCGGTTTAAGGGGGCGTTTACCATCATGGATGAAAGCCGAGGTTGCACCCTGCAGTGGGGTTGGAATCAGAGAGGTGTGAACGTGTGCGATTCTGAATTTGCACCCGTTACGTTAAGCCTAATGTTGGCCTGCAGGCCTTTTTTTTTGGGGGGGGGGGGGGGGTGTATATGAACTCTGATTATATTAGCAGTCTCCTCACCTCAGCATGTTGTGGATGTGTCTGGCAGGCTGGAAAGTGCTGAACTTTTCACCTCTGCTGCGTGTTTTAGCACCATGTCAGCAAACCCCGTTAGAGCTTTATTCTGTTCAAAAAAAGAAAAGAGAAAAAAAAAAGAAGGCTGAACTGAACGAGTGTTGACTCCAGAGATGGATGGAATCATCTTTGCTCTTAATTATGGATGTGGCAGAGCAGCACCGCCCTGTTTGCACTGGGATTGCTGAACAACAGTGCTACCCTGCAGCACTTTATGACCTCTCGAGATGTAGACGGAGTGCAATCAACTGGGCTTGCACAAAGCCTTCTATTTAGAGAAGTAACTTGTAAAACAAATCGATGTGAAACTGATGCTGCAACTAAAGGTGATCTCTGCACGTTTCCTCAGTCTTTGATTGTAACACAAACACATGGGGACAAATTTGTTGGTAGCCTTCCATAACAGATTATATCCTCAACTACTTCTGAAATGTCCTGAAGCTGAGATATGATATGCTTCATATCATCCTGTATTGGATGATATGAAGCATGTATAGCTACACCAACATAGCATCGTAGCATACCTTTTGCGTTACATTAATGCACAGTCTACCGTGTATATAGCTTTCTGTATATATATATATATATATATATATATATATATATATATATATATATATATATATATATATATATATATATATATATATACAGGGAAAAAAAAATTTTTTTTTTGTCTGCACCATCAAAACCAAGTCAAATTCCTTGTAAGTGCAAACCTACTTGCCAATAAACTTGATTCTGATTCTGATTGTTAATTCAGACTTTGCTTTTAATTATGGATTCACCTGAATATTTCATATAATCAGACAAATACAAATTACATTTACAAAAACTGGTTGCGCTGGTGTAATATTTTGTTGCAGTTCAAGGATCTATACACTTCCCTGTATTCTGTTGGCCCACAGGTACATCCCACTGAATTTGAATATCAAAAGTATACATTAATGCCTGTAAATCAATTCAAAATGTGAAAATCCTATATTATTAGGTTTTTTTTACCCACATATTCATATATTTAAAGTGTTTAGCTCTGATAACTTTGACAATTATGCCTTACATCCAATATAAACACAAAACTTAAGCTCTCTATAAATGGAAATATTACGGTACATGGGACCAAATGGAAAACAGGAATTCTGGACAGAAGCGTCATGCTATGGTGGGAAGGACTGCAGACTTGACAGTTGTCCAGCAAATGAGACCGCCCACAAGATGGATAAACCACTTAAGATCATCACTAAAGAAGCTGGCTGTTCAGGATGCTGGATACAAGCGTATTATTTGGAAATCTGAGTAAATGGGAAAAGGCGTGGTTGAAACTGTTGATTAAGGAACCGAGATCACCATACAAGGGTTTTGGAGAGAATCACTGTATTTATCAACATGACTATAATGAAGGAGGAGAAAAAAGTATTTCTAAAGGTGCCCAAAAAAAATTGGTTCTTAATATTCTAGTGTACCGCTCTAAGATGAACAAGAAATTGGTTGTTTTGTTTATGCCATGTAATTTTTAAGGCATAACGATGTACATTAGTGCTTTTAATTGAATCTTCTTTCAGCAGGAATGAAGTTTTAACGAACTGTAAACTACAAGAGTGCTAACGCATTTTTGCTCTCTGTGTAACCCCCACTGTTTACCTCTATAGAGATGTCTTAAATGCTTTTGTGTAGAGCTCCACACAAAAGCATTCGAAACATCGCGCGACCCCCAGTCCTCATAACCCCTTTTTTTTATGTTTTCTTTTGATTACTATTCAATAACGAACCTCCGAGTGTAGGTGGTTTTATATTAGACGCACAAAGCGCCATGCTTCCTGCCTACTCTTTTGAAGTGGCAGTTATTGAGTTGCTCTATTAGCCTAGCAGGAAGAAAAAAAAAAAACATCCATTTACTCTTCAAATGTTTTCTTAGATACACTGATTGGTTGGCACGCTTGAAGCCTTCGGATGATGACAAAAAGAAAACAAAACACAGCTCAACAGCCCACTGCACGAGAAAAGAGTGGAGGATCATATGTTGTCTTTTTATTGAATGTGCAAGCAATATGTTCTTAAATAGTGGGGCCAAAATTTGGGCTGCAAACAAAAGGTAATAAGAGCAGTTCTTCATTCTGATTTGATTATACTAGTTATCCCCTTGAGCCACAGCTTTTGCTCTCTTTATTTCCTTGAAAGGTAAGGCAGAATGCCTTGATGCAACGTTTGATTTTGAAACTGACAAAATAAACTTGCCAGTAGCAATCTGCATGTCAGGAATATTTCCACAGACAATGTAGATCAAGAGTGTATTGATATATAAGGAACTGCTGAGATATTTTTATTTTATTTTTTTGTGATTGGATGATGCTCTTTGGACAGAACTTTGGTACTTTAAAGGTTAAAAATTTGGAATCCAGTTTTTTGGGTTAGAGAGAAGGTTGGAAGTTTGCCATTTTAAACTATTGGGAATGGGATTGTAAAGTCACACCAAAGTGTGACTCCATGTTAATGGTTAAGTTAGCTGCAACTCCTATGTATGTCTATTGGAGATTCAGAAGTCAAGTCTAAGCTTTTTGTGTGCTGAAGTTAAAAGCCCAGCAATTAGTTTATCAGATGAGAGATAGAGAGCTGAAGAAACATGGACGATCTGGAGAGTTTATTACTTGCACTTCAGCATGCCATCTTGCAAATTTCACAGATACAATATGATAAGATAAGATATCATCCCACAAGGGCAATATTCAGCTGTGACAGTGGCAAAGACACACACAGTTACATACAATTATTAGCAATGAAAACGAAGAAGAAAATATAACAAACTAGTCTAATCTAAAATTAGTTCTAAATAAACAATACCAAGAGAAGATAAATGTAAATACCAGCGTAAATGTTCTCGTACAATTATTGATCGTGCATACTCAGGAAAAAATAAGATGAAATATTATAGTTTAACAGTGGACAAAGCTCCACCCTATTTACATACACATGATAATATAATATGCAATATGCATGGTAGTACGGTACATGAGGCTTTGTAATGAGGAAAAAATGTTTTTTTCCACCATCCAAATTATTACAGACACCTAAGCCTGTGTCACTTTATGTCCTAGATGTGTTCTGAAACTCCGCTAAATTTGAAACGATACAAACTGATGTCATTTGTAATCTAAGTTACTTTGTTTTGAATTATTATGTGCATAAATCTTTGCTTGGCAAACAAAGATTAAATGCATCATCAACAACAAATAGCTGTATCCATTGTTTTTTTCTTTGTAGACAAATGCTGAAAATGCAACAATTTTCAACAAAACTATAAAGATTCCGGGAGAAAAATGGGATCCTTTCTAATCACTGGCAATATCCAACCCATTTAAGAACCTAATTTTGTCATGAACACATTTCATGATAAACTTTCTATTTTTCCTTCTGTCACAGAGTTTCTCCAAATGCTGCTTAAAGACTCCTATTTAGTGGAACAGACAATAAGCTCCCAGAAATCCCAGGATGCACTTTGCTTGTTTCCTATTCCATCACCTGATCAGTCTCTACTACTAATGTCTGCCATGGGACAAAGTAAAAATCTGTATAATTTTGTTAATTTCAGTGGGTTGGAATAACGACGTTAGAAAATGGCCATGTTTACTTAAACTTACATTATCCTTTTAGCAACTAATTAGCTATCAAAAGCTAGTAACACGGATACATTGACACTTTGAGTAAAACTTTGTTGCAGTTGTTGCTTAAATATTCAGCTGTATCCATTTATCAATATTAAATGTTATATAGGACATATTAACCAATGATGGGCTAGGGAAAAATAAGAGCAGTCGTACAGTGTTATAATAAACATGACCTTTGTTTCCCAAAAACAATTGTTTGCTAGTAAAAGATTAATTTGTTGAGTTTTTTTATTTTATAATCAAGAATCAAACTGACAACAAAAAACATACATGTCAACCTAAATATTAATTGTTCAGTAATTCAAATTTTGGGTTATTCTCTTAAACTACTCTTTGTTGGTGCTATTGTTGGACATTAAGCACTCTAAACTAAACACGTTTGATCAAGCACTGGTTTGACACAAACACCTGAAGTGACTTGCTTTTTAACCCTGCAGGGTTTTTTTTATGTAAAATCTGAGTTGGATTAAGATACTAATATTTTTTACAAGGCAATTTATGTAACACATTCATTGGGGAAACATACTTGAAACATAGATTTATATGTTGCTTTTTTTAAATTGTTTTTTTTTTAGGTGGAAACAAGCTAAAAGGACAACAGTTCCGGCTGGACTGGGCCTGGATTTCTCTGGAGAAAGAGTATTATGTGGTGGACGAGGAGACCAAATCCTTGGAGGTGGTGCTCCAGCGGAGAGGGTACCTGGGAGAGACGTCTTTCATTGGTCAGTCTGTTTGCCTTATTGTCTCCATCGCTCTCTAAACTGAGATTTATCATCTTTGGCTTTAGCCAGACTAAACAATGATTGATGCGGGGAATATAATATCAGACTCTAGGCTCTAGGCAGCATTGTCACAATAACCGCTAGATGAATTGCCATAACCTCTTGGGGAGATATTTATTGCCCCTGGATGAATAACATAAACACTCCCCATGACTTTTCCCTGAGTGCTGTTATCAAACTGACAATTTTGCTTTTGTGAATTGGAAGGAGTATAACATAATTCTTAAAATGTATGCTCAATTAGCTGATGTTCCAGCATTATTGATGTTGTTTAATTTAAATTTCCTTTTAGGGCAGATAGAGACACTTCAGGCTGTTTTTCAAGTTTTCATTTTAAGCTGTTAGGAATGAGTTGCTGCTTTCTCAGTGTCACAAATGTTTCAACTTCAAAAAATGCACACAAAGGCATTTGAAATTGTTGCAATATTTCACATTTTATAAACCGTCACTGGGTTTTATGTGAGAGTGCAGCAGAAAGTAGAATATACACTGCAAAAAGGGAACTAAAAGTAAGTACAATTTTCTTAAAATTAGTATAATTTTCCTTGATTTGAGCAGCTAAATAAAAGTATTTGCCAATGGACTGAGAATTTCTACCCCTAAAATAAGATAATTAGACATCCTGCACTTGAAATAAGATGATAGAGATGAATTGTTGTAATTTTAAGTGCAAAAATATTATTCCATTGACAAATACTCTGATTTACCAGCTCATTTCAAGAGGATTTTACCTACTCTTAGTTCCCTTTTTGCAGTGTATTTGTGACACAGAATAAATAGGATACATTGTTTTACTTTTTTCCAAAGACATATCTGAAAAGTATGGTGTGTATTTGCATTCCGTGCCTTTTCTTTGGTATCCCAAAAAAATCTAATCCAGTGCACCCAGATGCTTCCTGGAGTCACCTAAATAACACTCTGTGTCTATTCTTAATTTAAATATAACAGGTTTGTGAAGGCTTTAGAGCAGGGGTATCAAACTTATTTCTATATTGGGCCACTTTGGCATCATGAAGTTAATAAAAGGGCCGGTTGCATCTGTATAGATGACACTTATAATTTATAATTTCATTCCAGTTCACATAAAAATATAAAACAAAATCACAGTAACATAAAGGTCCATTTTATACAGTTAATCTGAAAAAAAAATTATATTGGGGTGAGTTACACTTTAAACTTTAGACACTTTTTCTCTTTTTGTGTCATTTCTGGGTTGTTTTAATGTTTTGTGGGAAAACTAACATCTAGTGGTAGGATGCTGTTTCTACACAGTTGGAAAAAAATCAACATTTGCTACAGAAGGCACAGTTTTAGCCACTTTACATACTTTACAAGGCTATATGCCTCTACTTTATGACATGTAATGCCTTTGTTGGCTCTTGAGGGCAGGAGAAATTGCCTTGACGGGCCCGATTCAGCCCACGTCCTTTAGAGGTTTGGCAGAGAATCTTGGAAAACGGTATCAAGAAGACCAAGGAAGACATCAGACAGGTCAGGGAGAAAGTTGTGGAGAATTATAAAGCAGGTTTTGATTATAAAACAAGCTTCTAACATCGCAGAACACTGTTCAGTCCATATCTCTACACGGAGAGGGTATGGCACAGCTGCAAACCTACCAAAACATGGGCTACATCTGGAAAGATCTAATTGGTAAGGACTCTTTAGCCAAAGTGAAAATGCATCAGCATTCGCCATGATACGTGCTGTCTGAATAGTGCAGTTAGTAAGGAAGGAGGTAAGGAAAGGAGCCTGTATGCTTCCTATTATAGTTACCTTTAGCATAGGGAGCTCTCGACGTCCCTAATTGGTGCTAAGTAGCAAATAAGGAATCCCACAATCTTTTGTGTGACATGACATATTAGCACAGCCAACCTCATAGAAATTACATACAAATGTTAACCATGTAGTTAACATTTGTATGTAATAACATGTAGTTCTTTTTCAGAAGGCTATAGGCCCAGATTTGACTAGAATCATCCGTGTGGGTTTCTGTCTTGTAATGAACAATGAAGAGTTAAACGCTGTCCGAAATCAGACCAGCAGTCTGAATCTCCTTTTCTACCCATGATATAGTTTTTACTGTTGACCCCATGAAAGGTCAAGGAATGGGAGCTAGGAAAATGAACTAGGAGCTATAATAAGAACATTTCAGATGGAGCTATGGTCACCCACTGTAGCTAGGCTAAGCAGAAAAAACGTCTATCAGAAAAGCACCCTAGAGATGCTGCTTGCAAGTTTTCCATCAACTCTAGTGGACATAACTTCTCTGGTAGGATAGGACCGAAGTTGAACTTTTTGATGTTGTTCATGTTTAGTGAAAAACCAACATTGCGAAGGAGACAGGAAATGTGTTGGAGTTGGCCTTCGATGGAAAGGTTTAGATCAAAGCATGTTTATGTGTTAGGATTGTCATCCTGACGTTAACATCTAAATCCAGCAAAGACAGACACTCTCCATCCAGACTCAGTTGTGCAAAAAAAAAAGGATTCCAAACCCAACAATTCTGGCAGTATTCTCATAAATATCTCATTTTTGCTCCTGTTCTGATCAGAAAAGCTACTCTAATTTGTGTTCTGATTGTATGCCTTCCTCCCTACGACTCACCAGACTAGACTTCTTTAAATTCGGTAGCCCTGTATTGGTTTTGTATATCTGAATTTTCTCCATAAAAAATCACTCATGAGGGTTATACTGTATGGTACTACTGTGCTGTGACTGCCAAAATATTATTCTGAGGACATGATCTGTCATGTCATTAAAACTCTATTAGTCTGCCTGTAGTAAGTTTCCCAGAATAACTTGTTGTTTGGGCCTGAAAGGTCATTTAAAGTTTACACTACACATGTAATGGTTGGAGGGGAGATTAAAATAATCATGTGTAAACAGACAGCATCTGGGTTCAAACAGATGTTCGTTTTGCTCAGACTACGAAAAACAGACAATTAGTGTATACATGGAGGAGGATTGTTTTGTGAGAGTGGTAAGTTACTGAACACCTTTTGTGGACATCAGTATTGACATTAGACATGTAAAAAGTAAAAAAAAATCCTGCGTTTTTTAAATTGTTTTAACCAGATAAGCTGTCTATTCATATGCAACAGCTGTTGTAGTCTTCACCCTTTCTGCTTGAGCTTTCTGTATTTTAGTTATGTCCGATTCCTCTGGTTTAGCTTGGTTTTCCCTGATATTTTTTTTTTGTTTATTTTATTATTACCTTTTTGGTCAAAGAACAAAATATTCTGGGGTTACCATGAGAGCTTTTTGCAAGCAATGCCAGGTTCATGCGAGTGTTTCTGTTTTTAAAGGACAGTGACTCAAACAATCTTTGGGTCAGAAAAGTAAGGTACAAATTACTCATCTCCTTTAAATGAGTAGTTTATACATTTATGCTGAACTCGCCAACATTCTGCCTGTTCCTCTTCCTACTTGCCTCAAGTTTGCAGAAGACACAGCAAAATGTTTTAGTTTGAGATGTGTTTTTTTTTTAGGAGTACTAAAACTAAAACACACAAATTGTGGTTTATTCTGATGTTTATTCACTCAGTATTTAATACAAGTGGCACAATAAAGTGGTAAAATATATAATGATGTGTCTCTTTTTAGATTCAGCATATTGTAAAAAAAAAACAACAAAAAAAAACATGAGCCTTTCCTGTTATGGAAAGACCCTCCTTTTGGAAGAGAAAACTCTTAAGAAAGTGGCCACTTATTAATTAGTCAACCAATAAGATTGATCAACTTTAGATTTTTTAGATTAATCAATAATTTACATTCCTTATTGGTATCTCAATAACCGCTGCAGATAGGCACCATCCCCCCTGCTATCCTGTAAGGATAAGCAGGTACAGACAATGGATAGATGGATGGATGATGGAGCACCTATTGTACCAGGTTTACCTGAATCATGGAGAGTCCTTCCACATGCATTCTACAGTTTGAGCAGCTAAATGTTAGCAGATGTGGGTTGAGTAGTCAAAAATTGTACTCAAGTAAGAGTAGCACTACTTCAGCCTATTTTTAATCAAGTAAAAGTAAAACGTTGTCTGCCAAGAAATTCCTCAAGTGAGAGCAAACAAGTATTGAGTAAGAAGGCTAACGTGCTTAGTAACTAATAATTACAGCTGATGATTTAATATTTAAAATTATGTAATTGGACAGACAAAAATATAAGGATATGCACAGATTCTGGTATTTTAAAGACAAAAGATGCACTCAAGACGCTAAAGACAAAAAGAAAGACTTTCCTAGATAGTTTTTTTTATCAACGTTAAACTTGAAAGCAATACTTACAGCAATTAATTTATATACAGTACTTTAGAACAGTGCAAAGTAATTCCTATGACAATATCTACTATTTCTTGTACGTTTATTTGGCCTCCAAATGACTCGATGAGCTCAACAGATAGAAAATAACATTAAAATAACAAAGCTTGTAAGGAGTCTCACTTTAACATAAACTCCAAGTTTTTGTCTCTTTGGTGCATTTTGGTTAAAACAATAATGGCCTTTATTTATGAAGTTACTCACAGTAGGTAGAGTAGCCAGAAGTTTTACTCAAGTAAGAGTAGCAATACTTGAATAATAATATGACTCAAGTAAAAGTAAAGTGTAGTAAAAATGCTCCTAAAAGTACATTTTGTTCAAAAGGTTACTCAAGTAAATGTAATGTTGCTGAGTAAATGTAACTAGTTACTACCCACCTCTGCATAATAGTCTGGCAACCCAGACTGACTTATACTATGTAGATTCACTACACAGCATGTCGGTCTGGACATGCTTAGAGTCTCTGGTCTAAAACTTACCTGACCAATAACAGCGCTACGATGCGTCATGGTGGTGCTTCACCACTGTCTGGTTAAGTAAACAAGAGACTTATAGAATTATTTCTATCTGAAATAATTCAATTTCACTTATTGCTCCTTTAGGTGAGCAGTGGGCTACATACCTTATTGCTGTTGAAAATTACATATGCTTTCTTTCTCCGCTGTAACTGCATGAAAAACCATAACGTTCTCAAAATGCAGAGATGAGCGATAGCTGGGAGTAGGCTCTGTTTAGTTTTGGTATTACTTTTTTAAAGTTGCGCTACAGAATGTTACATTGAGCACTTAGCTCCTCACATAAATATTTAGCATTTGTAAATTATAAAACAATGCTGTATTTTTTCTTTACATGTGCAGGCCAAACCAACAGGACTGTAGTGGGTATTTTTTTGGTACACGTTCCATTGCACCCCTAGTTTTTACACCTACAGTATCGCAAACATTCCTATCCCCCTGACACCTTTGTAAATATTTTAATATGTGTTCGGAGGACAACACTGAAGATGTGACACTTTGATACAATATAAATTAGTCAGTGTAAAGCTTGTATAACAGTGTAAATCTGCTGTGCCTGTATAATGACTCAACACACAGCCATTCGTGTTTCAACCACAGGCAACAAAAGTGAGTAAACCCCAAAGTGAAAATGTCAAAACTGTGCCGAATTAGCCATTTTCCCTCCCCAGTGTTAACTTGACTCATTAGTGTTACAAGGTCTCAAGTGTGAATGGGGAGCAGGTGTGTTCAAACTCTCAAACTGGTCACTGGAAAGTTGAACACAGCACCTTTTGGCATTGAACTCTCTGAGGATCTGAAAAAAAAGTGTTGTTGCTCTATATAAAGATAGCTTTTTATAGCCTTGGCTATAAGAAAATTGCCAACACCTTAAAACTGAGCTGACATACAGTGGCCAAGACCATATTGTACAGGGGTTTACAGGACAGATTGCACTCAGAAGAGGCCTTGCTATGGTCTACCAGACAAATTGGACGTGCTCAGTGTCACATCCAGAGGTTGTCTTTTGAAAATAGATGTATGGGTGCTGCCAGCATTGCTGCAGAGGTTGAAGAGGCGGGTGGGTGGGTGAACCTGTCAGTTCTCAGATCATTGCCACACACTGGACCAAATGGGTCTGCATGGCTGTCCAATGTTGACAATTGTGGCACAGTTTGCAAATTTTCACTTAGAGCTGCACTCACTTCTGTTGCCAGCGGGATAAGACGAGTTATTTTGAGGAGAATCTAAACAAGCTGTAGATTGACTAATTTACATTAAATTAAACTATTGTTTTTAGTGTTGTTGCAAAGATATTATAAAATGTTCGCAAAAAGGTGAGGGGTGTACTCATAATACTACGGAAGAGGATTAGGGCCACTCAAAAAAAAAAGTCTACTCAATTCTGACTTTTTTCTCAGAATTCTGAGATTAAAGTCAGAATTGAGTAGACTTTTTTTGTTGTTTTTTTTTTGAGTGGCCCTAATCCTCTTCTGTACAATACAGTATATTCACAGTAAAATTGTTTTTTTATTTTTAAACCTGATTCAAAATGTTACTGTGTGACTTAGGTGCTGCGTTGAAGTGATGTGAAACACAGAACTGGCTGGCCAGTCGGGGTTTTCCTCTTCTTTTAATGTTTTTTTCCGATGCCTGTGTTTCCACTGAAAACCTGGTGATTCTAATGTGACGAGACAATACTACCTATTCAACCGTTTACTAAGTGACAATGTGAACTTCCACGTGGGTGGTTGTCTCTTTTTTTTTTGTGAAAGCTCTTTCACTGGCTCACAACATATCTATGATCTATTCCCTTTAAAAAGCTGAGGTCTAAACAGGAATAGCTCAGGGATGAGAACTTGAAATCATTTGATATATGGTATTTTGTCTGCATGTAGGTTAACTGGTTATTAGATGGAGTCTTTAAAGTTTTCTGCTGCAGATGGTTCTAAAGACTGGAGGCAATGCAGAGGAAGAGGCTTAAGTGTATATGCTAATTTTAAAGTTTCCTACTGACTTCAGCCAAACTTCATCCCCACTTTCTCCTATTTTATTAGATTGCTGGTCAGACAGCATTAAGCTGTGGAAATAAGTTAATTCATTCATTGAGCTGAATCAGACAGTCACCTAGCAAAGATACTTTAGTTATTTAAATTAATTTAAGTAGTTCCCTGGAGTATAAAATAGATATAGATAACACAGAGGGTCATTTATTTTAGCAGCTGGTATTGTTTTGCAAGGCCCCTTTTAACAAGAACTAGTTTAAAGATCGGTTCAGTGAAGTTAAAGCAAAAGTGATTCATGCTCATAGTTCGCCACCTAAATGCCCAATGCAAACTTTATTTCAATATATATGACTTAATTTGTCAATCAGCATCAGTAGTATGAAACCAGTCAGTCTTTGCTAACTTATCTACTGTTTAAACCCTTTTTGTCGTTCTTGATCAAATAAAATCTTTTTTAATATACCAATGTCTCTAAGAAAGCAGGTCTTGATTACATGTTTTCCTGGTTTACTTGTCAGATAATGAGGATAATGAGCTGAAAATCTGAACTTAAACGTAGCCCTTAAAAGTTAAAGTTTGTTTAGATTCTTTGAAGTTGTCAATGTTGTGAAAAAAGTTTTTATAGGCACAGTACTGTGAAAAATTACTTTCCCCTAACAAATTTCTTCTTGTTAAATTCAATTAAATTCAATTTTATTTATATAGCGCCAATTAACAACACAACATCTCAAGGCACTTTTTTAAAGTCATATTCAATCAAATTATACAGATTGGTCAAAAGGTTTCCTATCTAAGGAAACCCAGCAGATTGCATTGAGTCCTGACAAGCAGCATTCACTCCTCCTGAAAGAGCTTGGAGCCACAGTGGACAGTCGTCTGCATTGTTGATGAATTGCGGCAATCCCTCATACTGAACATGCATGAAGCGACAGTGGAGAGGAAATCCTTGTTGTATATTATATGGTCATAGCGGATGATCTGCCTCCTCTGGATGATGTCACAGCTAACAGAAAGCCAGACCAGGTGTGCCTACTACGAAGAGAAAAAAGAGAGAACAAAGAGTAGTGTTTATAAGTTGAGATAACATCAAACAATGCAAATTGGAGAACAGTAGGAGAACTCAGCAGAGATAGCTCTGGGACTTAAATTAGAATCATGGTACTTGGTGTACTGAAAGTGAGACTGAGGTCCTTGGCAGCCAAGTTCGGCATGTAACAAAGTATAATGTTTGTGTATGATGTGAGTTTGTTTAGACTTACAAGTAAATTGTATCGACAATTTCATTCAAGTCACATATTGAGCGTGTTCCAAAGAAGTTGGAGATCAAACTAGGGTTTTTCTTCAGAAACAGATCTTGCTTTTTTGTCAGTGCAAAGAGGGATCTCGTTTTAATGAATCTGCCTGCCAGTGTTGGATTACTCTGATGTTGTTTATGTGAACACACCTTCCACCTATCTGCATATGTTGGTTGCTGTTTATCATGGAGCAGTACAGTTCCTAACAGGGTATAAATCTGTCAGTCATCACTGTACTTTATGTTCTTATGTCAACTGGCCATCATTATCAACACATAGACTCATGCATTGGTACATTTTCAACTATAAAGTTTATCCTAGGACTGATCCCGCCTTATTTATCCTTCTACTTGTCACTTAGACAGTCTAGCTACAGACTCCGCTCTCAGGACTTTATGTCATTCAGCACAGAAAAAGAACAAGAAAATTTCGTTTTTTTTTATTCTCCCCCATCAAATTGGAACACACTATAGCCAGATCTGAACCTATGATTCCTCTGAGACAATTAAAATGTATTTTAAGTAAAATTAAATAAAACTTGCAGTTGTTTTTAGGTCAGATTTTATCATCTTATTTCATTTCGGTTAAATGTTTTAAATATTTCTGTTGTTACCGTGTCTGCAACTTTTTGTTGTTTTATCAAAACAGGTCTCTCTTGTAAATGAGATCTTGTATCTCAATAAGACAGCATGTATAAATGCAAGTTAAATAATAAAAAAAAAGTTTTTCTAAATTTGCACATCATGTCCACTGTTAGATGTGATATAGGATCTGTGTGGCTGTTGGCTTGATTCTCACCCAAAGGCTCGTTCATAACCTTGGAATAGCAATATTTAGAAAATAAAATCTCCAGAATTCCTTCAGAAAACTATGAATTGTCAATGGGTCCCTCAACATGATAATAATCCGAAATCTACGCTCAAATCAACATAAAAATGGTCAACGCGAGACAAAAGCAATGTTCACCTATAGCTTTTTCAGTCTGCAGATCTGGTTCTTAAAGTGCTTGTAATGACAGCTAAAGCAAACGGAGGATACAAGTTGACCTCGTACAGCAGACGGCTTGTGCGAAGAGAAATGGTCTAAGATCCTTGTCTCTGTATGCTTCAACACTGTAAAATGTTATAAGGGTAGGTTTACATATTGGCAAAAATGGTTTGTAGTTGTTGTCACTGGAATTTAGTATGTTTTGTTTAAGAGTATGCTGCTACGATAAAACGTGCCTTGCTTAAGGTTTTACCAGAGGTGGTATAAAGTCTGTATTCATTCACTTGTGTATTTAGCTTTGTTATTATTTCAAGATTTGTGAAGATGCCCACATGAACATTGAAAAAATAGAGAATCCGGAACTGATAGATTTTACTTAAGTTTTCCTTTCCAAATCAATTTATGGGCCTTAAGAATATGTTTATCTCATAAAATTGTATCTTCTATCTTCTTATCATGCAGATTATGCTGCTGTTGATGCATTCATGGTCCTCAGAACAGACTTAACAAGATAAAACTAGATAAAGCAGTTATGCTTGTTAGTAAGCTGCGGTTGTATTATTTGCATGCTTTTACAGGCTCAAACACAGCTTGTGAATTTCCACATCACAGTTTTATATTGTGATTAACAATTTCCATGCTTCACTTTAGGTAACTCAGCCATATAAGGGGAAACTGCACAAGACTTTAATTAGATAGATCCTATTAGGTTAGTAAAAAATTATGTGATTTGCTTTGACTGATGAAGGCCTAATTAGGCAGAATTTACATAATTTAAATTTGAAAGTTTCAGTAATTAAATTGTGGCCAACGTATCTAATTTTAGGCTTTTGTAACTTTTTGGCAATGCATTCATTCATTCATTCTTGTCTAAACAGAACCATGGTTAGGTAACAAGTGCTGATATTATACTTTCTTTTCGAATAAATAAAACATAATAATTTTAGCTGAACATTTATCAATGTTCAGTATGCATCATAAATGCAATGTACAACTTACATCCCTTTCACTTCAAATTATTTGGTTCTTACCAAGATAAAAAAAATTGCTTTAGAAGGGTTAGATAATTCATCTTGTTTTAAGAGGTTGTTTTTTTTTTTTTAATTTTTAGTGTTCAGCTTTACACTATAATTTTAAATCAAGAAATCTCGTTAAGTACAATTATCATGCTGCACGCACAGATGATTTTACTTGTTTGTAAATTAGCATTTTTATCTTGATTTTAGACACCGCTTTTTGTGGTGTACATGTAAGAATACAGATACTATTAAAGCTAAGCAAAAATAGATTTTATATCGACTATGTTAAATGCAAAATAAAACATAACATTATTGGAGTTGTTTAAGTTATATTTATGAAGAAAAGTGTAACACAAAGATCTGTGTCGTGAGTTTTAGCAGTACAGATCAATGTTCAGTCCTCCAAAGTTTGCAGGCAGTGAATGCTTCAGTTGGTTTTAAGAATATAATTGCTTTTCCTGGGAATTTTTTATTATGTATTTTTGGCAAATAGGTTTGAGAGAACAACCCATAAAACATAGTAGTTCCCAAAAAAGTGTTCTTGCATCTAAATCAGTTTCTGAAACACCCTATGACAACCAGAAAGAGTAAATTTTTCTTCCCAGAAAGAGAAAGAAGACCTTTAATATTCCACCTAATATGGCTGCATGTTCTTCATCAATCTCAAGTTTTCCAGTTTTCCTACGGAACATGCCTGACATCCATATATGTTGCAACATATACGGATGTCAAGTGAATTCATCAATATTTTAAAATAAAAATTAACCTCTCTGCCGTCAATTCCCCGTGCACATACTACCACCTTGGCCCTCCCTCCTCCTCCTCTCCCACAGTGCTGCACGCCAGGCCAAACCGCTGCAGTCGCCGCACTTCTCCTCTGATCCATAACACCAAACCGCGACAGACAGGTAATTCCAGTGTTTGTGGGATCCGTAACATTTTGCGGGCCACAATACTTTACATTACAGCGCCACTAAAAACATTAGGAGGATTCTGGCCCGACACTTCCTTAAACAAAAGGGAAGGAGGGCATTTAGGCGTCACATTGCTGAAAACGCTTACCTTTTCATACAAAGAGCCTTGATATATAAAGCATTGCTCACATGTTTCCTGCTCATTAAATCCAGGATTTCAAAGCCTCGTCCAGCTGCTTACTGATGTTTTATGGGCTTAACAAAGAGTGAAAGAGGTGCAGACGGCTGCAGCACACAGGCAGGTTTACTGTTTTATCAAATTCGACCAGTTCACTAGTTTTGTTTTGGTGAAAATCTTTACAGTTTCTTGTTGTGAAAGGCAACAAAAAAATGCCTGATCAAAAACCTTTTGCAGGAGAATGTCAAGTAGCTTTCATGGTAAAGTGTTGAATATGGAGGAAGACAGGAAAAGTCACCTTTAGAGAGGGGTTAGTTTCATACAAGTATTTATACTTCAACACTTGAGGAAATATTTTGGTAGGTAATTAAAAATAGAAACTAACATATGTAGTAGAATAATTATGTAATATATTGTTTGGATATTAAAAAACCTGCACTATGGCCTTGTTTTTTTTTTCCTGGTATGCATTAATTTCTTTAACGTGATAATTACAGCTACCCAATTTGTTTACTGTAGATGTATGTTGATTGTTTTAGTAAAAAATAAATATGTAAGTTAAATTTATTCCACTGTGTTTCATTGTACGCTAAACTTACATTTGTTGACTGGTGCCCTCTTTTTTGGCTCAAGCACCTGCACCCAGAAATAACCATGCACATGCCTGTTGTACTGAGGCCCCGTCCCCATGGAGTCAAGACTAGGTGGTTTGGATAAAGGTATTTTGGCCGTTCGTCCACATGGATGTGGCGTTATGGAAGACTGTAAACTTTAATTTTTGAAACTGGATCCCAGAGCGGACACATTTCTAAA
Source organism: Fundulus heteroclitus (assembly GCF_011125445.2). NCBI lineage: Eukaryota > Metazoa > Chordata > Actinopteri > Cyprinodontiformes > Fundulidae > Fundulus > Fundulus heteroclitus. The sequence continues at coordinate 18,733,779 of NC_046371.1, forward strand.
TTCCTGTTTCATTTTTCCTTGTGTACACGTGAGCCGCATATAAGTCGTAGCTTTGTCTCCCTCTGTAACCCGCATGCGCATCACTCCGACAAATAACAACAAAGATGGCGTTGTCTGGTGTTGTGGCTTTGTTATGGCTGTCAGTAGCATCCTCGGACTCTTCCTTTCTAACGAGCCCGCTCTATACAGTGTGATCCCAATGTCTGATCCCTGGCAGGTGCTGTGTTTACTTCACGTTAGTTTTCTGCGCATTCCCGGTGTTTTTGCATGTCAAGCTTATCACAGCTTTTTTTACTTGTGCTGCATCCTCTCGTGTAGACGCACATTTTTTCTTATCGTTTATAAAAATTGGCCATGTTCCTCTCCGTGTACTAACCCAATAGATTGAATCATCAACTCCAAAAGTTCTTTGTAAGACATACAACAAGAACAGACGTTACATTAAAAAACAAAAATCACCATCAGCATAATTATCCATCCAGTCATCTGCTCTGTACTTTGATAGCAATAGATGCGTTGGTCCAATAATTTAACCTGGATCCTATTTTCTAAAGAAACTGAAGTGGTGGGGAAAAAAAATAAGTTCTTAACAGTTTCATTCAAATGTCTGTTCAACGGATAATAAGAAGAAATAATTAGTGACAGATTATCTAAATAAGAATATCTTAGAAACAAGACATGTAACACATTCTAACATTCTTAATTACAGAGTTTAAACTTTACAAATAAAAGGCAACCATGGAGCAGTCAGTTCTTTCAAACTTTTGGACATCTGGTACATCATGTCTACCAGTCAGAAGGCTTATTATGGTTTTAATTTGTTAGAGTCATCTGATCCATTGTCTCAGTCATCAAGGAAAAATCCGTACTCTACTTTCATTGCGAAAAAAAATATTCCTTTCCAGCCAGTTCATTAAGCAAAAGCTTGATTTGTGGTTTGCAGCATTTAGTAGAAAGATGCTGTCACTTTATCTGCGTTGTTTTCAAGGATTTTCTGAACTTGTATTTCACGTAGACAGAGGGGGGATATATAATTTACTGCGAATGTTAAATATGTATAGTACCTATTTCCTTTAAATACAATTATTAGCGGAGAGCCCCTGTAAAAACAAGTCATAGTGAAACTACTAAAACACTAAAGCTAATAAACAAAAATTCTATTTATGCAAACTGTCAGTGGGTGAACTGTAACCTCATAAACATTTTCCTGAACTTGCCGTTTCACTACAGTTACAATTCGTTAGAAAATACGAAACAGACGTTAAATGTTTCTACGATCAAATCTTACATTTACATATCCTGAAGGTTCAGTTTTGCTAAGAAGTTTTTGATGTAAAGAAAGTGGAGGGAGTGTTTGCCCTGAGCATGTTTTTGCTTTTATAAATCTGTGGAAATCCATACGCGTAAGTGTTGCTATTTTATTTAATTTCTGTTGGCAAGTGCAACATACAAACACAACGGATTTGCTTTTACAACTTTTAGAACTACTAAACCTAATTTTGCATTGTAAAAACCTTTTAAGATTCTTCTGACAAACCCATTGACGGATATTTCTCCCTTTGCTGTAGTTTCGTGTACCTAGTTGTTGCAGACTGCATGGTTATTCTTTGATGATTCAGACTCATAATAGCTCCTAGAATATGGACAGAAATGTCATTTTGTACTTTTATTTGGGAGGGGAAAAAAGGCGTTTTGGAGTTTATCAGTCCTCAGGCAAGAGAAGGCAGAAGAATACATTGCTGTCTGTGTCTTCCATCTCAGTTTCAACGAGCTACGAAAGCACCAATGCTTGTCTGATGCTGAGCTTTCTGAGTAGCAGAGGTTGGCGATTTGGTGTTAAAAAGGAACAGCACAGCATGTTTTTGTGCTTATGTCTGAGTGTTTGCACAGGTTCGAAGGTTAAAAGGATGATGACGATGCTCTCTCTGGGCAGCTCCCTTAACCCTGACTTTATCATGCTTCAGCTGGTTTGCTTATGGACAAGTAAGCGGTTGTAAGCAACTTTTAAGCTCCCCTCCTGTCGTCGTTATTCTGATTGTTGTTAATCGTGAAGTCCTTTTCTGGTATAACAGTGTGGCGGGTTATGCGTTTTTTATCCACCTGTGTAGATGTACTTGTGAGAACACTCACGGCTTGACACAGTCCTAAGTACAAATGAGAAACAGTGTTCTGATTCACATTCTTTGCGCAGTTAAGCGCACGGTTATCTCTGAACACACATACGCAGCACGCTCTCACACACTCATCCCATTTAAAGAAAGTGTTTTAAAAGGCAGCTTCTAGGTAACATGGTTTTCTGACGAAGGGCTGAAACGCCTCAAAATGAAAGCTCTTTCATCTGGGCTGATGTAGCTGCCAGAAATTCAGTCGAGGCATAATACCATGGCTAGACTGAAAATTAAACAGAAGTAATACTTGTTCTGGCTTAAGAAAGTATTACGTTTTAGTTTGTAGCCCGAAGTATTTTCTTTTGGTGATGGTGGGAAATACAGCAACTCAGATTTTCTTTAAAGAGGAAGAGGTGACTGATCTTACATAGAAATTACACAGTGAACTCTAATCTGAAACACTATACCTACAGTCATTTTTAAAAAGGCCATTGATTTTTAAGAGAGCTGTATTGAATTTATCTTAAAGTACACATTTAGATTTTTGCTAAATTTCCTGTTTCCTGGTAGTTTAGGCATCCAGCTAATTCTGAGAAGCACACACGAGGGAAGATCTGTGCCTCATTTATTAAACATTGCATAGCATCCATCCTAAAAAGGTATGTATGCCAAAACAACTGAAAATTGGCATATGCCTAAAAAAATTCTGATTTATATAACCATGCCACACACTCCAGCACACAGTTTACCTTTATAAAGCTTTATAAGCTGCACTGGAACTTTTGCGTACCAAGTTCTGCCACATGTTCTGCCCAGAAATGGTCAATGCAAAGCACCTCATGAATGTTAATCTGTATTTAAATGGGTCATCTGATCGTCCTTGTCATGGTTAACAATGGCAACCATGAAGAAAATGCAAATAAACTGTGGAAAAAAAATTAAGAAAAAAATAAGGCATTTGTTAAATGTGTAAATCAGAGGTAAAAGCACGTATGTTATCCACATTAAAAGAACTTGGGTACAAAGTGAACCTGATTGCTGTTTTAACAAGTCTTTTTTTGTACAGTCTGAGAGCACAGATCATCATTCTCAGGGTGGAGGGAGACCAGGAGGACAGAGAAGTGACCTTGTGGTGAAGTCGACCTATGATAAAAGTCTGATATGGAGTGAAATCAAACTTGGGAGAGGAATCATGTTGCAGTTTGACTGCAATTCACCATGTCACCATCTGGGTTGCCAACTTCCCCTGTCTCCAAAATTAGCTTACGCATGGGTCAGAGATGCTGTGAGTCTCCCGTCAATTTGTATATATATATATATATATATATATATATATATATATATATATATATATATTTATATATATATATATATATATATATATATATATATCACAACCTTTGCATGGAAAGTGACATATTCTTTTCATCAATTACCAAAATCACCAACAAACGTCTTGGAGATCTAATCACTGATCTTCTGTGGTGGTAGATGTCCTCACATCCTTCTGTCTCTTCATGTAACCAGAGATACACTCAATAATGTTAAGATCCGGGCTCTGTGGGTGCCATGCTGTCAGTCCCGGGAATTCTTGTTCTTTTTTAACCTGATGATAGTTCTTAATGACCTTGATTATATGGTTGGGGGTCGTGCTGCTACAAAAAAAAAAAATTAGGACCAGTCATATTCCTCCCTAATGGTACTGTTGGATGGATAGGTATATTTCTCAAGACAGCCAATGAGTTAACATTTTTTACTAATCTCTCCAGATTACCTGGTGCCATTTTTCTGCACTCCAGTTCCATAGTTGAGTCGCTGGGCCTTGTTCCCATGTTAGAGGTCTGACATTTTGGCTGCAACTCTTCCAGGAAGACCGATTCTGGCTAGAGTTGTCCAGGCAGTGGATGGTTGCGCCTGGGTCCCGCTGATTTCTTACAATTGTGAGGTGATGCCGCTTCTGGACATCTTCCAATTTCAAAGAGAAATAAGTTTGAGTCGTTTTTCATCTGCTTCGCAAAGTTTCTTTGGCCGACCACAGCATCTGCGCTTCTCTTCGTTGCCTGTTATTTTGTGTTTCTTCAAAAGAGCTTGAGCATCAAATCTTGAAACACAAGTCTGTTTAGAAGTATCTGTCTGGGAGAAACCTTGCTGATGCAAGCCAAGCCAACTTTTTTTTTTTATAAGCACTTTAAAAACAGCACAGCTGACCCACGTGCTGAACAGATATGTACAGCGTCAGTACATAAATACATAAAACACATTAATGTTGTTAAAGCAACTTGAATAAAATCCAACAGAAAACACAAATTAGGTGTTCTAAGTAACTTGAAAAATATATATCTACAGAATGATGCCGCCACGACTTTCTCTCCCTGTGACAATGAATGAATTGTTCAGCTTTGTGTGCGAGTGTGTGTGTGTGTGTGTGTGTGTGTGTGTGTGTGTGTGTGTGTGTGTGTGTGTGTGTGTGTGTGTGTGTGTTTTTACCACACACAGGCCTTCTGCGTGCATGTCAAAAATGTATGTTCAGTTTTTAATCTCACTTGACCAGAGCACCATCTTCTACACGTGTCCAGTGCCTCCTATGTTTGCTTGTGGCAAACTATTGCAAAACCAAATAGAAAAAGATAATTTATTTTTGTTATGCTGGGAATTAATATTACAAAATATTAACAAAGATCTCAACAACAGCAATCCCGTGAAAAGATGAAGAAATTGCAAGGCCAGAATGGAAAAAAACCTGCTAAAGAATTGCTGGTATTCGTGCGCGCAGACAGAAGGATTGATCGCTCCAGATTCGACGAGGAGCGTGTTGGGGATAAAATAAAAAGCAGGGAGGAAGGTTGCCAGAAGCCTGCTGCTATTGCAATGGTTTGCTGATGAAAGCTTGTGTGGTTCCAGGTAGTATTGAAGCGGAGCTTTTTTACGGAGTCCATCCCAGCAGGTGTACAGGTAGTGAGGATCAGCAGAGAAAAGGAACACAAAGATAAGAACAAGGTTTGAAGTTGCTCCTGCAAAGCAAAGGCTCAGGAAGGATAGGGATGGACAGGAACGTGTCGACGGGACTGGATTCTCATGCTGCTGTTTTTTAAGCTCAACTTCTTTTCACACTTCAAATAAGAATCAATTAAATCAGTTCACACACAGCAAAGCTATACAGGTTATCTTATTTCTTTATATGAATGTATACGTATTTCCAAAGCTCACCTACTAATGGAGTTCTGTCAAATGTTTTAACCCCGGGCTTCCGCTTAGCTGTCACCCCTCTTAACTCATCTCATGTTTGCTCGCTGTCTTCTTCAATCTCTCCTCACCTCATTTCAGGCCACTGAAGAGTGTTTGCTTCTGAGAACCTCTGATTCATTGAAGACACAACCTCTCCCCGCCGTATAGCTGTGTCTGTTTGCACGAGCTGATGGAGGATGTATTCCCTGTTGTGCGGCAGTGGGTTTGGTTTGACTATACACAACTGTTAATAAGTGTTAAAAGCAATTATTAACAATTATTGGTCAGAATTACTATCTCGAGACGCCACCCAATTATCAGGAGATAATAGCGAAACCGCTCCCAGTCTCTGTCAGTTATTGTTTAATGAATATCTGCTTAGGGAGGTGTAGTGTCAGTGGCGGCTTGTCAATACACTGCAAAAACGGAGCTAAAAATAAGTAAAATGTTCTTAAAATTTGTGTGTTTTTCCTTGATTTGAGCAGGTAAACAAGATGATCTGCCAATAGAATAAGATTTTTGCACTTTAAATAGGAACAATTCATCTCCCTCATCTTATGTCAAGTGCAGTATATCTAATTACCTTATTTAAGGGTTCAAAATACTCATTTCAATGGCAGATAATCTTATTTACCTGCTCAAATCTATGACAAAAACACAAATTTTAAGAACATTTTACTTATTTTTAGATCCGTTTTTGCAGTGTAGGGGGCGCTCGGGCACTGGCCGCCATCAGAATCGCAGGAAAAAGTGTAGACACAGTGAACATAAATTACAAATTGAACAGTAATTATCATAAGCATTCCCTCAAATGTGTCTGACCTTGATTTTTCTGCATTCCCTTTCCCTTTTGGGTTTATCTGAGTTTATATACCTGTGTTTTAATGGTGAGAGGTGCAGAACAGAAAGGTACGATTGCATGGAACCTTTTGGCTTCCATGTGACTTCCTGCTGGTCTCTAATTGGATACTTAAAGGTATCGTGGATGATCTTTTTCGGTTTCATGTTCCAGGGGGATCACCTTATCTATTGGTTGTCCCACATAGCAATAATTGTGGTGCGCTAACGTAACAGCAATGTGCATGCACGCTCCTTATTAGGTTCTGCTTGCTGATGGTGCATAAACACTTGTTGTGTTTATGTATCCGGTTAGCTTTGGTGTTAGCCGTTCATTGTAGAGCTGCTGCTCTCAACTTATACTTTGAAAAGGGCTGAGACTTGCGAGAAGCAAACTGTATTACAAGTTTATGAGAAAAGGAGGAAGGCCTCAGAAGAAAAAAATAAGACATAGACTTTGACAACTTTATTGTCATTTTGTATGTACAGAGTGCATTACAGAACGAAATTTCGTTGCATACAGCTTACAACAGTGTAGTGGGATTGCAGGCGGAATAAGGCAACGTTACAATATAAAGTGCAGCAGTGATCAGATGTAACAGTGTAGGAGAAAAACAGTGTGCAGAAGATTGTTCAACGATTGTTTATGTGCAAAGATAATTGAGCAAAAAGGCACAAAAAGTCCACATTCTATTTGGGAGTTTTTTTCACATTATCCCCCTGAGGACTCGCAGAGCAGGTAAGATGGTCTTGCCCATGCACGCGTTTCTTACCTACATTTCTGGAAAGAAAACGTCCACTCTACCTTTAGGATTATTTTTGAGTCAATCTTTATGTGCAATTTTGCATCAGAAGGACTAGCCTTGCATGCCTAGAACAGCACCAAATAAATTCAGTCCATTTACCATTTATCATCTAATCAGGTTAATTCATGCTATATGTCGAACAGTGTCGCATCCCTGGCATCTTAGATGCGCAGGTGCAAATGTCACTCAGACATAATGATGGAAATGGAAGAGTCAGACAACAGTGAGCGTGTCTCTGTGGGACGTGCTGGAAAAAGAACTCTTGAAGGCTCTGACTTAAAGCCACACTTAAGTAACATTTTTACCTTAATATATCCTCTTCTAAGTCCCTGTAATAGTAATCTAAATGTTTATGAGACAATTTAGGGGTCTGTCATCTCCCCTTCGTGTCCCGGGCCTAAAAAACGCACTTTCTGTGATTCGACCTAGAGGTGGTCTTGCAGCTCTGTTCTCGTTCTCACGGTAAGACGAACAACTTTACGGCAGCTCAATGAAAGGCCATCGGCATCAATAACACTGTTACCAAGTCTGCTTATTATAAGCAATATCTGTTTTTTTTAATTGTCTTGTAAATTTTGTGAGTCCTAGGTTGCAGTTTATTGTGCTTGTTTTTGACCACAATATTTTTTTTATTTCATCCCCCTCCTTCTCCTAAATAAACAAGAGCTTAAAATAGACTCACCTGCGCTGTTACACCGGGCTCACATACACACTCTCTCTCTCTCTCTCTCTCTCTCTCTCTCTCTCTCTCTCTCTCTCTCTCTCTCTCTCTCTCTCTCTCTCTCTCTCTCTCTTTCTCTCTCAATGTTGCTCTAGCTGCTTTGAGAGTGACAGTGTGTTGTAGCTGTGGGGTGTGGGGGGTACGCGGAGGGGAGCGAGTGTTTACGACAGTGCTATTTTCAAAAGGTCCTGTAGGGGGAGCACTACTTGAAGATGGCTTAATGTGGCTTTAAACAGCTTCTGCTAGTGTCGCCATTCCCGATACAACAGCACATCTTCGTGGGTCTAATTGAGTTCATGGCTTGCTTGGTCGGGGCTTTTTCTGTCAGAAAAAAATGGAGAACAACTCTGTCAGGCAGGTGGTCATAATGTTATGCCTGATCTGTGTATGTTTGGAACTTTCATGCCACCTTTGCTGTAAACCCATCACTGTAGCATTTTAAAACAAAAGGTCATATTGCGATATTTGCTTACCATCAGCGACACCTCGCAGCTCAAACTTCAAATGGTTCAGTTTTCCAGTGATGTCTTTTTAAAATGCAAGGTCAAGCATCTAGTCAGTGTCACTGAGCAGTGAGGCGTCTTCCCCTTTGGATTGAATGAACTCTTTGATTTCGCCCAAAAGCGACAAAAAGTGCTTCAAAACACTTCTTCTTCTAAGCCTCGGAATTTCTGTTTCCAGTAACAAGTCTGATAGATTCTCAGCAAGCGCCTTAAAGATCCGGTGTTGTTTGTTTTTCAGGAGAATAAAATGGCACTTAGAGTGTGGTGCCAGTTCACACTTTTTAATAAATCAACTTCTAGTCCAGTTCACACAGGTTAGAATTAAAATGTATTCATGTACACAGTTTACCACCCACACATTTATAACCAAGGCGGGGTACACCCTGCACAGGGTCATGTTTTTGGACGGTGGAAGGACTGTTGGAGGAAGCCGGAGAATGTGCAGAGAATCTACGCATGCCAAGGGAGAACATGCCAACTCCATGCAGAAAAAAACCCAGGCCAGCATTTTAACCCAGGACTCTCTTGCTGCAAAGGAACATTGCTACCAAGTCCTCAGCTGTGCAGCCTTCACAGATTACAACATGTCGTTATTTTTTAAAGAACGATAGAACTGAATATTTTTTATTGTCATTACATGTGAACATACCAAGATTAAAAAGACTCCTGCGGTAAAGTGCTTCATTACAAACATTTTCCTTCTATGAAAAACTATGAAGCTGTAATGAAAAGAAAAATTGTAAAAATTAAATCCTACATATCAAAAATATGGAAAACACTAGAAAGCAACTGTTTTAAAACGTTATTATCATTGCTAATAATAACAATAATAATAATAATACTGCGACAGACTGGCGACCTGTCCAGGGTGTACTCCGACTCTCACCTGGTGAACGCTGGAGATAGGCACCAGCAACCCCCGCGACACCATGAGGGATTAAGCGGGTCAGAAAACGGATGGATGGATAATAATAATACTAATAATAATAATGATAATAATACATCTGTCATTATATGTTACCATAATACATTTTTTTTGTGAGGCATACACTGACTCATGAAAATGGATCTCTAAACAGACAATCCATGAGAGATTGAAGTGTGCAAATACAAATTTGCAAGTAAGAGACAGTGTAAATGATTTTCATTGGATCAGAAATCTGTGTAACCAGTAGTGTGTTTGTAACATGTAATAGATTATGAAGAGGGCTGGTAGTTCAGGGATATTCAGCGGGGGGCGATAACTCTCACAGCTTTGGGAAATAAGCTCATTTTAAGTCTGTTAGTTTTTGATTTAATGTTTAATGGGGAATCTGTGGCAACACATCTGGACCTTTTCTGGACTCGGGCAGCATAAACTGTGTCTAGATCCTGCAGACGGCATTCCAACATTCCCTGTGCTGTGCTCAACACCCATGCTAAATCCTTCCTTTCCGGTACTGTTCAGCTCCCATATCACACTGGTATGCTGAGGCACAAAAGGCTCTACTGTAGCTCTGTAAATATTTTATTTACAACTTAGTGGAAAGTCCAATCCGTTTCAGTTTCCTGAGAAAGAAGAGCTGTTGTTGTGCCTCTCCTGCAGGTGGGAGGTGTTTACAGTCCAGTACAGGTCAGATGAGATGTGAATCCCTAGGAACATTATGTTGTCCAAATGCTCCACAATGTCCCCTTGTATGCAGAGAGGAGCATGTTCAGTCTTTCTTGACCTCCAGTAGTCCACTATGACCTCTTTTGTCATTCTGGTGTTCAGGATGAGATTATTCCTGGAGCACCGCTGTGTCAGATTGTGGACCTCCTCTCTGTAGTGGGTCTCATCACTGTTGAAAATGAGACCCACCACAATGATGTCATCTGCAAACATCACAACCACGTTTGTGGGGTGGATAGCCAAGCGGTCGTGTGTGAAGAGTTTAAAGAGAGTAGGGCTGAAGACACAGCCCTGTGGCATTCCAGCGTTCAGGATCAGTGGGGCAGATGCGTTTGCCAATCTTCACCACATGGGGCCCGTTGGTGAGGAAGTCACTGATCCGGGAGCAGAGAGGTGGAGATAGTCCCAGGCTGTGTAGCTTCATGGCCAGCATGTCTGGGAGTGAACATGGTGTTGAAGACTGAGCTGAAGTCCACGAATAGCCTCCTAACATAGGTGTTAGGATGCTGCAGAAGTGCCAGCAAGACAGCGTCCTCTCTAGAACGATTCTCCCTATGGGCAGGCTGCAGGTTGTAGGTCAGAACTGCTTTCTTAGTGCCAAAGAGAGCCCAGCAGATTTATTTTCACAAGTGGATCATAGCTGCTTTTGCTATAGTGCGCCGCATGATAATTATGCAAAAAGCTTTAGTTTTAATTCAATGGACACAGAAATGGAAAAGAGAAATAAAGGAAGGGCGAGAGGGGTGAGGTAAAACCTTAAAAGGGCGAGAAGGTGACAAAAACAGAGTAGATAATAAAGAGAGTGCAAGATAACATCCTCAGAGTTTGCTTCTGCACCTGCAGAAAAAGATATACAAATAACAGCAAAACAAGCAGAAAAAAATCAGCAAATTACTTTTGCATCCAAACTGACAGCATGTCTGGACCTGAAACTTTGATGAAACCGACTTTCTTTAAGGAAGAGGTCACTTGGTGCAGTTTCAGGACAAGAAGATCTGGCTGAGAAAGATGCTTAGACCTTCTGTTGCTTGGAGAGGCAAAGCGTGCAAATAAGCTGTTTAATGTGTCAGGCAGAGCTGCTGATTGCTGTGTCCATAGTCTGGGATGCTCCTTATGCTCTCCATACGTTACATGGGTGATTGCTGCTGAAGTGGTCCTGTATGCACTGCTTGTACCTGTGCTCTGCCTTCTGGATGCCCTTTTTCAGCTCACTTCTAGCCCTGGTTTGAACCAGTCTATCTCCTGCTCTGAATGCTGCAACACAGGCATTCAGCACGGACTGCACTGTGCTGTCCACCCACGGTTTCTGGTCAGGAAACATTCTGATTGTCTTTGTGGGTCGGACAGCATCAGTGCAGAAATGGATTTAAGACAGCACAGATGATGTGTAATCCTGTAGCTCAGCACCCTCTTTAAACACTTCCCAGTCTGTGTGTTTAAAGCAGTCCTGCAAAGCTGAGCATGCCTCTCCAGTCCAAACCTGAAAAGGTTTTGATGACGAGTCTGGTTCTACAGATCAGGTCCACAGAGATGTGATCTGACGATCCAAAGTCAAGAGGTGCTGCAGCCTTATACCTTCCTGGGTTGTTGCAATCGACCTGATCTAATATACTATTGTCTCTGGTTGGAAGCGTTATGAATTTGTGGAATTTAGGTAGCTTTTAACTCAATTAAAGTCTCCAGCTACAATTACAGCTCTGTCTGGATTACTGCTCATTTGGCTGCTGATTAAACAACAGAGTTCCTCCAGGGCTAGCAGGGTTAGCATTAGCTTTAGGCTGAATATATGCTGCGAGCAGAAGATTCCCATTGCTTTTGCAGATGTACACCAAGAGTTGTGGCTGTACACTGACAAACATCTGCCTTTGCTCCTCTCTGCTGCTTCGGTTCCGGTCAGCTGTAAACAAAGAGTGGCCTCCTAGCTCCACCACGGCGTCATGGATGTTTTTTGTCAAGCTATGTCTCTGTGAAGCTCTTACAAGAGCTGATCCTCAGCCAGATCTCATCCTGTTTGTTGCCGATTGACCTAACAGGTCTTCGCTAATAGCAAATGGCTTCTTAGCCTTAGCAATACGGTTAGTATTGCCAAGTATGATGCTCTCTGTACGCTCGCATTTGTTGATATAGTAGCCCTCACTTGACCAAGACATGCATCAAGAGCAAGTTATAGAAAGATGTAATGGAGAAAATTTGGCCTTTTTTCTAAATAAAACATTGTTCGGACTGTGATAATAAATGAAACAGAGATATTGTAAGTTAGTTATTGTTTGCATGCGGCCCGGATGAGATGACCCATGGACCGGTACATGAGCCATCCTGGGGATTGGGGACCACTTAGCTAGATCATCTTAGGCATGTGACTGTACTTGATATGTATATATTAGATGGGGATCCTTGAAACATGAGTTACTTCAGTTGTAATCCATCTGAGCTAAACTAAAAACATATTCTTGAGCGTGATACACACTGTCTGTCTTTCACATGCTTTCGACCTACAGAAGTGCCTCTCTTGCAGGATCTCTCCATTTTTATCTGTCATATCGTTGTGTTCCCTTTGTGAAATTCATCCATTTTTAAAATATGTTCTTTACATTATTCCTCTCTTCTCTTCTGCTTTATGTTCCCTCATTCTTTTTGGTGTGTTTTTTTCCCCCTGTATGAATAATATGCGGTATACCATTGGGACCGAGGAAAGAAAGGAGAGATCCCAGTCACATTTTTTACTCTACACAAGCAAATCGTATTTTGTGTTCATGCACTTTTGTTCTACTCTGTCATTGTTTTGAGAAATAAATGGACACCTGTTAAGTGGTGTACTTTTGCCAGGTTAACATGAATCCTCTCTTGCGGGTTTTATTCCACCCTCATATCCGTTGCCAAGTGGGCTGGGTAAAGAGATAATTGTGTTTCACAGAGAGAGAGAGGAGAAACTGTGGAACAACAAACTGCTTTTCTACAGGTTGCCTCTATGTAAAAATGAGCTTTATCACAAAAAATATTTTTCTTTTGACAAAGGGACTAAGCTCAGCTCATCACCAGTTATGGATTACATATTCATGTGGCTCAATAGACAATGACAAGGTAAGCTTGCAGGTTGATGCGTGTTTTGGGGAATTTTTAAAGCACCTCTTTTCAACTTGAAACTGGTGTTGTGTAGACAAAAAAAAAAAAACATCAGGGTCTTTAAATCTAGGACTAGCAATCAATGAGATCAAAAGCTTGGAGGGTATATATCCTCCTACACAGAGAGCTCCCCAGTTTGACCCGCAAGCTGTCTTTTTCCTCTAGGGAGCCGAGCAATAAAACTCCACAGACTTTGTGATCGACTCTCTCTCTCTCTCTGTCTCCCTTTTGTGGCACATTTTGTGTGTCTCATTTTATGTTGATAAGCTGATTATTAGAATAGATAAATGCTCGTAAATGATGTGGGTTTATGTATCATGGCGTGGTTAAAAGAATCTTAATTAGTCTTAAAGTAAGGTGATAGGGGGTGTAATGATCCACGTCTTGAACCAACACAGTTGTCTGTCTCATGATGAGCTAGCCACTGAAAATTTGAGAGCGATAATTAAAAGATGGGTCAGTGCCAGGAAGCTAACGGCTTTAAATTAAGTCTACCATTTCTAATTAAGAGAAACAGTCAATTATCCACCTAAAACTCTGACAGCACCTATTTAATTGCCATGGAACGTTTTTTACTGTGGTTTCTCTGTATCTCGCTGAGGGGCATTTGTCCAAATATTCGAGTGTTTAAGTATGCGTGCCAGCCTGTGTGAATAATTTTGATCCTGTGTGAATTAGAGAAAATTCATGCTACATTTAAACTTTTGAATCTGAGTCTTTTTTTCTTAAATCATCAAAGTTGGTTGATGTGTGATCAGGCCACGCTGAGAGAAAAGGGGTTTGAAATGAATCATCAAAAGCCATGACATTCATCATGATAATTTATGTAAATTGGCTGCCACTGTTTATCATTATGTACTTATATACATCTGAAGTTATTGCTTGAAGTAAAAAAGGCAGATTTAAGCATTCTATGGGGGGTTTTTCCCAGTGGCTCCAAAAACATGTTGTTCTCCAGCAATTTCATAACACATACTATTATCATGTAATAGTATGATTATAGTATGTAATAGTATCATGATATAATATCATGATACATGATATATTATCATGAATCATGTAAGTCTATTATCATTGACTTACATACAATAGTCCTTTGTGTCACACCTTGACCTCCTTCTTTTTTTTTACCTCACATAGAGCTTTATCTCCCCTTTATATTGCCAGACATAATTCTGGTGTCATCACTAACGCACAATTTCAGGGGTGTCTATAACTCCAGTCCCCAACAGCTGCTTTAGAGGTTTCCCTGGTCTAACACAACTGTATGAAATGAACGGGTTTTGTAAGCAGGCTCCTGCAGCACTTGATGTTCTGTTGAGGAGGTAATTTAGTCATTTCAGTCAGCTGTGTTGGAGCAGAAACAGAAAAACATGTCCTACCCCTGCACTAGCTGAAACGACAGTAAACACTGACAGGATATTATTCTACATTTCTGCTTAGAAGGTCACCTGGTTGCCAATCATGCCTGCTGGATAACAATTTTTCCAGGTTTACCACAAACCCTTAGTTTTTTTTTTTTTTTTTTAATTCCTCCACACTATTAGACGTGTTATTTTGCAACTGAGGAATCCCTAGCAGGAAAAATTACACAGTATTAAAAAACAACCGGCATTTATTTACGTGATAACTTCTTGGCAATAGGTCTAGAAAACCTGTTAATTTCCCCTCAAAAGGCGTTCCATTTATTTGTTGAGCAAGAGAGTTGAGTATGTAGGTTGCCATAGGTTTGCAACCCACTTCTTCTTAAACTTTTGGGACCCCCGACTGCGATATCGCACCAGTCTAGGACCAATTTCTATATTTCAACATGGCATCGCTCACCTCCACTAAGTGGGATTCTTTTTTCTACCTCCAGAATTTGGGAAGTGGAGCAGATGTGATTGTGAGCCTGCAGTCTTGAGCTCAACCCTATTATACACTTTTCAGATCAGCATCGGTGTGCTGTTTGTGCCAGAGTGACTGACATAGCCACGCTGGTTGACTTGTGACAAAGCTGCAATTTGGCAGACGAGAGGGTCCTGCAATGGATAGTCAGGGGATTCAAAAGGTTCATTGGAGTGTTCCTACGTTCTGCACTGGATCTTTTTTCTGAGCAGCTGCAAGAACAGAGACTTTTTTACACCCTCTCCCAGTACTTTTTCGACTGATGCCACCACACAAAGCCCCTAACATCAAAAGCGTAAAACCACCAGACTTAGCCAGCTGTCTGGCTCAAGCTGTTAAAATTTTAAACTACAATTCTGATTATGCACTTTCCATTAAAATACTTACTGTATGTGTAACTGTTTTGGTATTTTCTATTATCTTTTTGCTAGATTGATTTATTTTCACACTTATCTATGATTATCTCCAGATAAACACTCTGTTACATGCTTTTCTAGTATACAATGCGATGTCACCGAAATGTATTTGATCTGAATCGGTGTGACTGTTTCTATTGCAGCATTTATTTTCAGCTTATATTTTGCATACAATACTCCCAGTGTGCTCATGTTCAATATGTATCCAAACCCATCTGCATATGTTTGTCGCCGTCTTTGTTGTTTGCGCAGGCATTAGCCAGTCTGAAAAGGGAAAACAAATCCTTTTGTCCTGGACCCACACTCGCGAGCATATCTGCCTGGCGTGGTTACAGTTCTGTTTGTTAGCCTGGGGTTTATGGGTCTAAACAAAGAAATATGAACAGCTCATTTCCAGATGTAACACATTATTTCATAAATGTGTGCCACCTGCGCTCCTTGTGGTGTTCAATGTGAAAGTCAATATTACCAGTGAGTTAGCTCCCCACCTTCAAGGGTGATGTATCAGGGGGCATAAAAGATATATTACAGTAAAATAGAGTTACAATAAAGGGCTTATTCAAATTAAATAAGAAATCTTTGAGGTGAAAATGATGTGACACAGAGATGGAAAAACATGCGCATGTGTATCAAACCTCTGTAGTGTAACTAATCTCTCCCTGTAACAAAGAATATGCCACATTAAATGTTTCCGTCGCAGATTTCTTTTACACTTTTCTCTGTAAGTGATAAACGAAGAAAAACACACAGCACTCGTTTCTCTGTTATTGTAATTTTTAATGTATTTTTCATCTGATTCTCTCTTGTGGCCATCACTCACACACACACACACGCACACTATTTTATATATTTGTTAAATTAAATTTCCCTGCCTTATTCTTCTTGTGCATTTTTTGTTTTTTTTTTATGTCCCTCACAGGCATTGGCACCCAGGATGGTAGTGCAAGGAAGGATGAGGACTTCAGAGGGAGGTCTCAAAGGCAGGTCCAGTTTAACCCAGGACAGACGAGGGCCACGTGGCACGTTCGGATCCTGACCGACGAGAAGTACGAGCAGGCGGAGACCTTCCAGATTCTGCTGTCAGAGCCAGTGATGGGAGTGATGGAGTTTCCCATCTCAGCAACAGTAGAGATCCTAGACCCTGATGATGGTCAGTGTTGCCGATGCACACAAAACATCCTGCAAAATAACCATTATGTCTGCATTAAACTATTTTCTGCAACAGCTGACAGTACAGGATATATTAAACAGAAGTAAAATAGTGCATTTTTATTTTCCATACATTAAAAGTTTAAAAAAGAAAAAGATGAAAAACCTGGGACAACTTTTTCACATTTTTCATATTGTTTAATATTTAGTTGAAGGGGTTGAAGCTCTTTGTTTGCGATATGGAAACTATGTTCCTATGACAGAACACTATGTTCGCTTTTATGTCCTCTGATCCCAAATAGTTGGGCTGATATGGCCAAACCACCAAGTGAAAAAAAGTCTTCAAGTTTTCAGGTGATTTATCTTAATAAACTCAACACCTTTTTAATTGAAAAAGAAATATGTAGCTACTTTGTAACCAAGATGGTAATTGATAAGGAAGTGAACCTATTAATTTACTGCATTAAAGACATGAAACACATTCAGAAATTTGAGACACATGGTGTGACTTGGTTGCTGAAAACCTAATAATTAACCAGGATGATCTCATTCTAAATCTTCCTTTATGTCGCTCGGTTTTGAAATCTTACATATGAAAAATATGTGCATAGTCAAAAGAGACAAAGAGGTATAAAAAAAGCTGTACATGTCATAATTGAGCAGAACGACTCTGGATCAGAGCAACCACAGAGACAGTCAGGTTGAGTCAAAAAATGGTCTTTATTAAACAAAGGACGGGGTGTGCGTCTGGTTGGCTCGTTCTGGGTTCTGCTGGGAAGGGTGAGAGTGATGATGAATGACAGGTCTGAATCTGGTGAAAAGGTTGAGAAGGCTGAACTCACAGAGGCAGTGCTTGGCAGAAGTCTGGGAGGGGGGTGTCCTGGGTCCGGGTGTATTCCAGTGGTTCTCTCTGCGATGCTGTTTGTGTTGGAGGGTGGACAGGCAGGTGAGCACCAAGAGGAGGGTCAAGGTGGGTTTACGGTAGGAGAGCTGCAGGTTTCGAGGAGGGTCCAGGCTTGAAGGTTTCTCGGATTCTTTGAGTTTCTATAAGAGACCAGAACACAGAATTAGGATCGGCTCGGAAAAAACTCGGAACTTAGCTTAAGTTGGTCAAGTACCACTCTGGAAGCGAGAAAGAACTGACGCCCTCCTCCTGGTCTCAGCTCCTTAAGTACGAGCCTTAATTGGCCGAGATGCAACACACCTGCCAGTCACACCCTGCAGCGGAGAGAGAGAGAGAGACCAGGCCTGCACCCAGACCAGCAGTATGACAGTACAGGTTAAAAAAGATTTTTCACAGACTAATTATCTTCAGTATCACATTTGAGCTCCATGCTCAAACAGTTGTTAGCACTGTTTCCTAGCAAGGGGATTTTGGATTCTTTCATTCCACCGTCTAATAAACATGGATGGTATAGGCAGTGTTAAAATCCCTCCATATATGTGTTTTTGTATATAAACCTATAGGCTAAATGCTCTACTCATCTGACATAGACAGACATAGCCACCACATGGCTTGTGATAATGTTCAAATGGACTTCTTATTACGCTTCTTTCAACAGTAACTTTCTTCTTGTCAGCTCTTAAAGAAATGCCACAGCTATTGATTGCCTACTAATTCTCCCACCTTAGATGGGGTGGGGGGGGGGGGGGGGGGGTTTGCTGCTCCTCCAGGGTGACTATAGGGCATTAGGTAGCTTTGCTTATTGATGTGCATCCTGTGTGTTGTTTTGGGTAGACAACCATGTCTTGTAGGTAGGTTTGCTGCTCTGCTGTAGAAATGTCAGACCGGATAAATAGAGCGGTTTACTGTGAGATGTTCAAAACCTGAACTTTTTTTTGTATATAACTTAACCCTGCTCAATATAGTACCATTACCGTATATTAATACATATTAATATGTATTATTACTTTGTAATGTGCCTTGATATGACATGTTTCATGAATTGGGCACTATATAAATAAAATTTAATTGAATTGAAAAATTCAGATACTCTAGCACTTTTTTAATAACACACACATATGTACTACTAAGGGCAATAAAAAAGAGGCTGAGTACACAAGTTTGCCACACTTTACATGTTTTTACTTATGAAAAAATAGTTGAAAACCATGTCTAATTTTTTTGCCCCTTTGTGTTGGTCTAACACTTAATAGCCCAATACAATACGTTAAAGTTTGGGATTTTACCACAAAAATTTCAAATAGTTAAAAAAGTGTGATTATTTTTTTCTTTTCTTTTATTCAAAGCACTCTACAACTAAAGCCATCAACTAAAAGTTCAGACAAAGCTCTGAGAAAAGGCAGCTAATGCCACTCAGCCACAATTTCAAGCTGTGACAACTATTTTAACACCAAGAAGTGCTCTCTGAACAGTGTTGAGTTACATATTGAACAATTCCTATTAAAACTGAAACCCAGCAGCACCGCTTAATCACAGATCACACTGTACACTTATACAATGTATGAGGAGTTAGGTCAGTTTGACCTTGGAGTAATAAAAACGGGGAATTGTAAGTAAAGACTAGCTAACAGCTAGGTAAAGATAAAATAAAAAGGTTTTCTGTGTACTTTTTATTATCTGCATAGACCTGCTGCAAACAGGTGTGGATTCCCACTTTTTAACAACTTTCCTCATTTTATAGGTATCATTGCACAACACATCTACAGTACTGTGAAAAAAGTACTTCTCCCTAACAAATTTCTTCTTGTTAAATTCAATTCAATTAAATTTTATTTATATAGCGCCGATTCACAACACATGCCATCCTAAGGCACTTTACAAAGTCAAATTCAATCAAATCATAGTTTTCCTATCTAAGGAAACCCAGCAGATTGTATTGAGTCTTGACAAGCAGCATTAACTCTTCATGAAAGAGCGTAGAGCCACAGGGAGAGTCGTCTGTATTGTCCATGGCTTTGCAGCAATCCCTCATATTGAGCATGCATGAAATGACAGTGGAGGGGATAACGCCCCTTTAACCTCCAGCAGAACCAGGCTCAGTGTGAACGGTCATCTACATTGACCGACTGGGGGTTGGAGAACACAGAGCAGAGACACAAAAAGCACAGAAGCACACATTGATCCAGAAATTATTTCCATGTTATGTGGTAATAGTGGATGATCTGCCTTCCCTGGATGATGTCACAGCTAACAGAACCCAAGACCAGGTGTACCTACTATGAAGAGAAAAATGACAGAGAACAAAAAGTTAAAAGCTGAAATAACAACAAACAATGCAAACTGGAGAACAGTAGGGGAACTCAGCAGAGTGAGAAAAATAAACCCTGATGTCCTCCAGCAGCCTAAGCCTATAGCAGCATAACTATAGAGGTAGCTCCAGTGTTGTATAAAGTACTGAAATCTCGGAGTCAAGTAAAAGTATAAGTACCTCTCCAAAATATGACTTTGGTAGAAGTCCAAGTCAATGACTGAAATGTTACTTGAGTAAAAGTCTTAAAGTATCTGAAATGTCTTGTACTTAAGTATGAAAATTACTGTAAAAAGAGATGTACTCAAGTAATGTAATAAAAAGTATAAGTAAAAAGTAAAACATAGCAAATGCAGTTTGAATGACATTTTTTAGATTTTGGTAAACTTTGAAAGTCAAATTCACTTAAAATAATATAAACAGCCAAGTGCAGGAGAAATTTAGACCAAGTTTGGACAGAAAATACAACCTTTTTGTAAGCTTTCAGTTTTCCTTCTTCAAGTAAGGTCAGTGCAATGCACTTTAAAATTATACACAACCAAGTGCAGGAAAAGGGGGTGTATACTAAGAACATGGTTAAGTGATTAAGTGATAGTTAACCTACAGGAAGTGGTAAACCTGCTAAAAGATACACCTGCGGTTGCAGATATAATTTAGTTAAGAAAATTAGGACTCTCTGCTATTAGATGCTCTACCTATACCACAAGATTAATTTAACCTGATTTACCAACTGAACCCGCTTCTTATCCCATTGGTGGTGATGAACAAGCCCAGGCAAGTCCCGAATTTGTCGCAGTCAATCAGTAGGTGGGGTCCAAACACTTGCATGCGTGAGTCTCTCTCTCTCTCTCTTTGTAACGAGTAACTAAACCAAACATTGAAAATGTACTGGAGTAAAAGTATGCAATTAAGTTCAGAAATATAGTGAAGTAAAAGTAAAAGTTATCAAAAAATGTTATACTCGAGAAAAGTATAAAGTACTTCAAAATATACTTAAGTACAGTAGTGAAGTATTTTTACTTCATTACTATACAACACTGGGTAGCTCTGTAGTCATTCTAACTATAATCGTTGTCCAAAGGGAAAGTTTAAAGCCTAGTCTTAAAAGTAGACAGGGTGTCTGCCTCACGGACCAAAACTGGGAGTTGGTTCCACAGGAGAGGAGCCTGATAGCTAAAGGATCTGCCTCCCATTCTACTTTTATAGACTCTATGAACCACCAGCAGACCTGCAGTCTGAGAGCGAAGTGCTCTGTTAGGAATATACGGGGTAATCAGAGCTCTGTGTTGGATTTGTGTCATGTTTAAATGTTTTAGGTCATCAGCAAACTAATGAAAAACCATAATAAATACAAAAGGCAACTTTGCAATGATTATTTGAATCAATAAAGGCAAAATGCTATCCAAACTAACTGAGTAAAAATGAATAGCCACCAAACCTCATAACTGGCTGTCCCTCCCTATGACGGCTCTTACTGCTCTTAAGTAGTTGCAATGACTTTTTCATCACTGTACAGGAATTTTGCTACAGCCTATCGAAGACTAAGTCACTTCAAAATCTCCCTTTTTTTCTTTTTTTTTTTTTGCTTTTTATGCTCAAGTGTGCCTGCGTTACCTAGGCACACTTGAGCCTGATGGCCATTCTTGTGTTGTTCTTTTTCTAAGACCCTTTGTTGGTTTTACTGCAGAGATGATGGGGAAACACACCTTCCACAAAGCTATTTTCAGTGTATAAAATATTTTCCTAAAAGTCTCAGGGGATCATAAAGTTCTTCAATTGGCAGACGCAAGACACGCCTTTGTTTTGTTGTTTTTTGTTTTTTTTTCCTGGTCAGCAGTAGTTTCCACTGTGCAACTCTCCCACGGCAACTCTCCCAGTCTCTTTCTTGCTGTAGATGTTGTTCGAGGTTGTTTTGTGGCCTCCTGGGAGGAGTCTTTGAAGTTCTCTTGGAATGCTTGTTTTTTGGCCGGTCACTCATGGGAATGTTCACTACTGTCCTGTATTTTCTCCAATTCTTGGATAATGGCTGGTACTATGGTTCACTATAGTCCCGAAGCCTGTATAACTATGCTTAGGCTTTTAGATGTCAAAAACATTGTTTCTCAACTGTTCATTTGCTGTTTTTTATCAGTGCATTATGTGTTGCTTTATGAGATTTTTTTTTTATTATTATTTTTTGTCTGCTTCATGTTGTCACACAGGTTCTATGTAGGGGACCTATTTGATCCAACAGAGCGAGCAATAATTAGGCCCAAGTATGACAAGAGAGACAGAATCACTGAATGCTGTTGATCGCAGTGAAGATTGACAATCACAATCATTTAAAACTATTTTTTTATTTGCTCAGGGTTTGTGAATTTGTTTCAATGACCTGAAACATTTACATTTAACAAACAAAAAAGACAAAAACAGAAGTATTTTTTTTAAAAAAAAGGGGGAGGAGGGGGTGTATATACTACTAGTAATACTTTTTTTCACAGTACTGTAATTTACTCCCATCTTTCAGCTTCTGCTATTAAAACCAGTTTGACACTTTTACGTGTGCAAAACTGAACATTTTCCTAGGACTGACATGAGGATTATGGTTGAGCTTTATCCTTTCATATATGGGCTGAATGACGGGAGATTTTCTGCTCAGGCACTGGTTAGACTAGAATATCCATTTCATCTATGTCATATATAGAAACGTTTCTAGCTTCAGGCAGACCAACAGAAGTAACAAATGAGGGGATTCGACATTTACAGAGCAAACGACTCAAAATTCATTCTGCCATTCGTTTGCGCCTCTCGTGACGATATGTCTGCAGGTGCATCCTGAGTATACGATTAAATGACAGTAAAAGAATGAAAATGTCAGTATAAACAGTGTCACCTACTGATAGGGAGTGTGGTGAAAATTCTAGGCTTCAGCATGAACATTTGATTGTGACACTTTAGCCAGATGAGAGCCGTTTTAGGGATGATGTATTTCTTTTCTTCGGCATCGGTGCTTCTGATTCCTACGTCCTAAAAATGAACATGATGGTTACGTTCCCATAAAAAATAATTAATCCGAAAGTCGCAATAAAAATCAACCATCCCACTCACTCGCACATAGACAGTTCACCTTCTTATTTAGGGTTTATTGCCATTTTCCCTGTCCTAGTTTTTTTTTTTTTTTTTTTTCCTCGAAGTTGAAACGTTAATGGAATATTAAGTGGCGCTGCTCTGCTCAATCAATGCTACATTTACTCTTTTGTCACTTTTGCTTTTTGGTATTTGTATGCATTATCCCTCTCTCCAGCTCAGCCTCTAACTAATTAGAAACACACAACAATTGCTCTCGCAACTCTCTTTCTCATTTGTCTCCATATTCTCTTGCTTTCAGGCTCTCCCTGCCTCATTTTCCTCCCTCCATCCCGCCTCCCCTGTGGATTAATTATGATGTGTGTGAGTAAGGGTTAGGAGCTTGTCTGTTTTCTGCCATCTCCAGGGACGGTCTAATGTGACAGAGATCAGTCCCTCTGTAATCTAATGGGCCCAGAGAAGATTCGGCAGTGCCTGTTTCATTAACAGTGTGGTCTTTAATGATGAAGCCAGCCTTGGTGGTGGTCCTTTTGAATGGCCTGAGGATTCCCTCCCTAGAGGACATGTCCGCCTGGTTAAAATCGGCTTTAGAGGAGGGAGATGGTAAGCTTCGACTAAAAGATTTAGCCGAGCAGAGTTTCTTTCTTCAAAGGACACAGCAAATGTGTGTATTGCGATGCAAATTTTCAGAGCTATTCTTTATTGTTTTACAGTGCTATACATCAGTATTCATGCCCCTACAATTTTTTTTACTTTTTTTTTTTATATATTTTGGACACTTTCAACCCCAAAAACACAATGTACTGGGATTTTATTTGATAAACTAAAAGTTGTATATTGTGGAAGAGAAACAAAAACCTCCTTTTTTTTTCTTTTTCTTTTTTTTTTTTACAGATACAATCCTGAAAAGTGCAGAAACACGTTTGTATTCAGCCCCCCTCAGTTAATGTTTGGTAGAACCACTTTATATTTCAATTAAAGTTGCAGGTTTTTTGGGAATATGTTTCTACCGGCTTTGCACAAATCCTCCAAGGTCAGCTGGGATTGGATGGAGAACATCTGACCAATTTAAAAGTCTTGCCAGACATTCTTGATTGGATTTAGTTCTGGATCATTCCAACTCACGAGTATGCTTTGATCAAAACAGTTTTATTAAAGCCTTGGCTGTATGTTTAGGGTCACTTCCCTGATAGGACGCGAGCCCCCTTGCCCAGCCTCAAGTCTTTTACAGCTTCCAACAAATTTTCTTCTACTCATTAATACTTTTTATTTCGCCTTTTGCTATCTTCCCATCAGCTGTGACCAGCTCTCCTGCCCCTGCTGATGAAATAGTACATGCCACAGTATTATGCCACGGCAACAATGTTTCGCTGTGGGTACAGTGTGTTCAAGGTCATGCGCAGCCTTAGTTTTTATTTTTATTTTGTTTGCCACCTGTAGTGTTTGGCAAGCGGACCAGAAAATTCAGTTTTGGTTTCTGCTATGAGCAGCAGAGGAACTGGACACAAGGGCGGCCAGGAAAAAGACACTCAATGTTGGAAATTAATAGTTATTCAGTGAACTTACAAAAAAGCAAGGAACAGGTATGAAAGGAAATAAAGGGCGTCTGGCATGGCTGAAAGTGGAAGGGGCGGATGAGGAGCGGGGGTGGATCAATACAATGATCCACATCGATATGTTGATTAGATTATTAACGATCCGATTACACATATACAAAATAAAAGCATTGATCCATATGTCCATATAGGTCAAATCATATTGTTTTTTGTTTGTTTTTTTTATAGTGTTAGATGCCCAGACGATGTTGCATCATTTCGATCACAGACTTGTGATGGAAATCGTATTGTAGCAAATTTTGCGATATCAGCAAACATCGTATCACATCCAAACAAATCAGTACAATATATAGTGTTGTGATAAAGCTGGTGTTTTACACCCCTAGTGTGAAGGGCTTCAAACGTCAGCGATGACATGATTAAACCATACTCTGGCACACTGGTTCAAAATATCTGCCTCATGAGCTGCCATCACGAGTCGGAGCCTCGGGTGTTAGAGGACCATCAATGATGACCGTCTCACCTAAGCTAAGCACCTTCTTCCTCCTGTTTGCTCTGTCCCCTACATGGCTTGTAACAAACGGGATTTTACTGGCCGGTTTTTTTTTTATTTTTAAATGAGCTCTTTTTACTCTTTAGAGGACTCCTCCAAGCATTTGGTTTTGCTGGATTCTGTTTAGTCGTATCAGAGGAAGGGTGGGGTGGAACACAAATCTATGCCACACTTTTCAGAATTTCAGTGTATAAAGGATGTTCAAAAACATGAATTATGTTTCTTTATGTTCAGAATAATGGGATAATTTGTCACATAAAATCCTCATAAAACACATTAAAGTTTGTGGTTGTACTGTGACCAACGTGTTCAGGGGTTCGAATACTTTTGCGAACACCTTTATATTTCTCCCAGCTTACGTTGCAGATGTATGTTTTTTTTGTCATCTTCCTCGCTTCTTTGATTAATACCAACAGAATTGGGCTTATGCTGTCGACTGTTTCCTTTGGAAACAGCTGAGCCTTCCTCCTGCAAAACTTCCATATATAATCCAGTGCTGACTAAAGCTGAAGGCGGAAGCCTGCTGTTTGACTGTATGCTGCAAGCAGCAGCTTCTCGCCACTGTCGGTGCTTCATCTTGCTCGCTTTTCCTTCCGCAGTGATGCTATATATCAGTGGAGCTTTTACTGTTTGCATATTGAACCAGGGTTATTACATTGTCGTGAAAAACGGTTTTCTCTTTCATATTTGTTTTTCTATTAAGCTTCAAGGTCAACAGCATGTTGACCTCTAGAGATTTGTGCCTGCGTGGAAATACGGCCTGTTCGTGTTCTTTATCAACTGCTAGTTTTCATGTTGCAGATTTGGCACATAATTCATACATGGTGCCCAAAAGCTGACAGACATCTGAAAAAAAACCTCTACAAAAACACGTCTGTGCATCCATAAAAAAAATCCCTGATATCGTCAATATTTCAGACGCTCTTTACAGAGGAATAAAAGCCAAACCAAATTCCTATTTTTCTCTCCTTTTTGTTGGTTGAAAACAAGATTAGGTGCAAGCACTTCTAAATTCAGCACCCGCTCCACAAGCCTGTGCCTTTTTTTTTTTTTCTCGCATTCCCCATGAATGTTTTAAAATGACAGTGCGTTTTCCTCAAGAAGGTGAACTTGACCCACTTGGATGAAAAGTTTGCCTTCTCTAAATCTTGGCTGGATTAAGGAGCTGTGCAGGAGGAAATGGGGGAATGAGACGTGAAAGCACTATGAGGTGAGACGGAGTTTGCAGTATATGCATGGAGTGGGAGTGGAAATTCATGGTGCGATTGTGTGTGTGTGTGTGCGTGTGTGTGAAGGGAATAGGTAAGGGCGGAGGACCCCGGCATCCTGCACTTGCTCCCCCCCCCCCCCCCCCCCCCCGCCCCTCACCCCCACCCAACCCCCTAGGGAGTGACAGATTGTAGGCTGTAGCAGAGAGGAGAAACGCTGGAAGATTGAGAGGAGGTAGAACGATTTAGCAAGTGTTATCACAAAAGAGGAGAAATGCTTGAACTCCCGCTGTGTGTAAGATTGTCTTATATTGATGGCTTCATCGCAAAGAGTCTTCTCAGGTGTTTATCTCCTCTTACGCTGTATGTTGTTTCAGAGATCAATCTATTTCTCTGGATTTTCTACTCGCCGGCCCTTTAATTGGCGTTCACGCCGCAGCAGCGATCCACAAGTGTTTCTCGAGGCTCCCTTCATTCAATCGTTCATTTTCTCCGTGAAAACAGACAACACGAGAAGATCTGAGACGAGCCGAAAGTTAGTTCCCTTTATTATTATTCTTATTGGCCCCAGCTCGCTGCGCGGGGGAAGTAGCTCCAGCCGCCCTGTTTCCCCACCAGCAGAAAGATTTCTGCTTTGATAGATGACGCTTTCGTCGAATCTAAGCTTTTCTCTCAATCATAAACCACAGCCGAGAGACGAGAAAGAAAATAAGTGAGAGGCTGACCCGTCTGTGTACGCGGGAGTCGATGAGTGAAACTCCCAGGTGATGTAGCTCTGCGTGATGAACTCGAGAGGCCCGCAATTGTATTTGTCTGCCACATGTGAGGAAGTATAAAAAAAAAAAGCTCCGTAGGAGCCTCTTTGAAGAGCCCCTCTGGTTGCATCAAACCAGAAAACTGTGATGGAGATTGATTTTTTTTCATATTCATAACCTCAATGCAGGATGACCACCTAAGTAGATAAAAGTCAAATTCTACCAGCTGCTGCTTGGAATACACAGCGAGAGCGCGGAAAGCCTGCATAAGTTCCCTATAGCCTGATGTTCTGTGGATTACAGCTGATTGTTACACATATCATTGCCTTCACCATTTTCCTCTCTTTTTTTTTCTTCCTTTGTTTTTCAGAGTCGACCGTGTTCTTCCCCGAACCGATTCATGCAGTCGAGGAAGATGTTGGGGAGCTTTTCATCCCTGTACACCGCAGCGGAGACGTAAGCGAAGAACTCATGGTGGTCTGCTCCACACAGCAGGGTATGAATCCGCTCCGTTTCCCCCACCTTGGTGTAACTGATATAATCAGATTGGGCTGATTATTGCAGGAGACTGGGTCGTTAATTTTATGTCGTTTTATAAATCAATTGCAGCCACTAAAAATTGGAAAC
Source organism: Fundulus heteroclitus (assembly GCF_011125445.2). Classification (NCBI taxonomy): domain Eukaryota; kingdom Metazoa; phylum Chordata; class Actinopteri; order Cyprinodontiformes; family Fundulidae; genus Fundulus; species Fundulus heteroclitus. Next base: position 18,761,182 of record NC_046371.1, read on the forward strand.
AGAAGCGTAAAGCTGCTAAAAATCTAAACAGCAGTTTATCAGAAATTTTTAATATAACATAAGTCCAATAAAGACTTTAAACCTACTTGGATATGTTATTGCTTCTACAATCATGGGTAAGGGTGATGACTTGATAGTTATTCACCAATCACTGACACCCTCTGCAAGAAAGACAAGCGACAAAAGGTCCTTGCAAAAGCAGCAAGCTCTTAATAGAGTGCTATGTCCCAGCATATGAATGGAAAGATGAGTGGAAGGAAAAAGTGTGGTCGAAGAAATGTGTACAAGCAACAGGGGTAACCGCCATCTTGAGAAGTACTATGAAGCAAAGCATATTAAAGAGTTAGTGGAATTTCAAAAGCCTGGAGTCTGAGCTTTAGGAGCCATCATCAAAAAAATAATAAATCAAGGACATTGGGCGCAACTGTTGCATGATGATGCCAAGTCAACTGCAATAAAATGGTTGACCTTCCAACAATAATAGAAGGAAATAAGTGCACAGTAGATGGGTGCATGGTTCTGGAATAACAGAAAAAAAAACACAAAAAATCTTGAAATCCCGCACGCCCAGGGTAGCCGAAACACGTTCTCTCGCCCCTGATTAAATTTATGACGTACCTGGGAGTGCTGGTTTTAAAGATTTCTTGTGACAATCCCTCATCCTGGGTAAGCTTGTGGTGACAGAGGAGGATCCCTCTTTTTAACTTGACAAAAACTCCAGCAGAACCAAACTCAGTATTAGCTTAATATTGATCGACCGGCAGTTCAAAGGGCATTAAGGGGACACAGCTAAACAGCATCACTGGGCCAGGTTTATCCTTAAAGAAAACAACAACAAAGCAATAGATAATGCAAAGTTAATGAATAAATGGACAATATTAAAAATGATGCAAAGATGGAGAGTGTCTGAAAAAATTGCATGGTGGGAAAAAGTTGTCAGCTTGTCCTCCAGCTGCCAACAGGAGCTCAGCTACAGGGATAGCTAAGGAAAAACATCAGCCACTAAAATTACAACTTTATTAGGCTACCATTTGTTGTCATATAACTTAGACTTTAAATATAAATGAAGAATTTCTAAACTGAAATATCTGCTCACCATTGTTACAATATAATAATGACCCCAGCCAAAACCAAATCTCATCTTTCTGTTGTAGGTTTTAAGTCAATGCCCATATGAACAGCAAAAAGTAATTTGTTTAACTTTACTAAATTCGGTCGAATATTCAGAAAGTGTATTTTTACAGCTTATTTTATACCCTTTAGGATGACTAGAACCCATGTACTGTATGTCAGTGCCATCAAACATCCTCCCTGTCATTGAGGATGATGTTCTAATCTTCAGAGAATGAGCTGCTCTTTGCCTTGCCCAAACTTTTTTCTTCTCATCTTTCTGCTAAAAAAGTTCAAGTATCTGTCAAAACAATGCTGCTTCAGTGTTCTTGCTTTCTAACAGTCTTTCTGACAGCATCTAGTCTAGTCACATTTTCGCAGCTGCTGACTGGTTGGTACTTTTATTGGAGCCTTCTACATCTGCTCAAATTTGGGTTCCCTTATTATGTGCTATTAGTCTCATCTGTGTTGTAATTATTTTTTCTCAGAAGTCACAGAATAACAGCTTCCGAATAAATACATCATATATATATATATATATATATATATATATATATATATATATATATATATATATATATATATATATATATGATTTTATTATATTGACACCATATAAATAAATAAAAAACTTTTTACATATCAGACAATGTAGATTTACTACATTTAGTGTATAAATTATTAATATGCCTGTGCAAATTCTCAGTTATCTGGGTCATCGCAACAACAAACACCCTTAAAGCAAATAATTGTTCACAGTAAAAGTTTTGTATATGTTGGATATATGAAAAAAGAAATTACATAACAATTTTCTTTTGTCAATAACTATATTATCAACAATAATCTATAAATCTTAAGAACAGCAAAGCCAATATTTTGATTTAGCCATCACCAACCTCTTATCTCAGCCACATATAATTATTCTGGGCTCAGTTGAAAGGGTTTGAGCAAACAAGGCGGCTTAAAGATCTAGCTCAGTTACATCAGTTCTGTCAAGAGCAATGGGCCAAAATTCCAGCAAATCATTGAGATAAGACCCAGATCAGACTATTTTAAAATGCAAGGCTACAAAGTTCTAAGACAACATAATTTCTTCTTATATTTATATATTTCTTTTTTAAAACCTCACTGACGAAAAAATGAGAATGTTTTAATTAGTTTAATATCACAGTCTGACACTGATCACTGACACTGATCAGTGCTTCTTTGTTCTCTGTGCTCTGTCTTCTCAAACGGTCACGGCAGAGGACCGTGCATACTGAGCCCGGTTCCGCTGGAGCTTTCTTCGTGTTAAATATTTCCTTTCCACTGTTGCTACATGCATGCTCCGTATGAGGGATTGCTGCAGTCAACAACACAATGAAAGCAACTGTCCACTGTCGCTACATGCTCATTCAGGAGGATTGAACGCTACAATACAATCTGCTGGGTTTCCTGAGATAGTAAAAATGACTTGACTGAATTGACTTTGTAAAGAGCCTTGAGATGACATGTGTTGTGAACTAGAGCTGTATAATTAAAAGTGATCCGAACTAAATATATATTAAATTTCCGTGCGGCTAATTCAGAGTCTACAAAACAGCAAAGGTCTAAAGTTGAATAGCCTTTTGCAAGAATTTATTTTCCCCTCGTAAACCGAGAGTGGTGATCACGCCTTTTCAGCCATATTTAACCTTCTATCAGTGTCATTCGTTAAAGTTTTCCCACAAACTTTTCCCTGTGCTCTCTGCTTTCTGGTTCTTCCAAAGGCTCCGCCACGGGAACGATCCCCACCACCGTTCTATCTTACTCAGACTACATTTCCCGTCCCGAGGGACACAGCAGCGTCCTTCGGTTTGACAAAGGAGAGAGGGAGCAGATGTGTCGTGTGGTGATCATCGATGACTCTCTGTATGAGGAAGAGGAGAGCTTCAACGCGACTCTGTCCCTGCCTGTCGGCGGGCGGCTAGGAACGCACTACCCCACCACTAAAGTCAGCATCCTCAAAGATATAGATGACGGTAAGCTCTGTGCAATATTTGTTATTTCTGTGTTGTAAGAGCTTTGAACCACGCAGCTCAGACTAAAGTGACAATAGTGTCCTGGTAAGTTTTAGAGGTTACAAATGTTGGTAGAGTCTTTATGAAACTGTATGTTACAGAGCTTCTCCTACGTGGAGCTGTCTTCAGACGCAATAAGCGCTCCAGGTTTAGGGTTTTTAGAACAACCTAATGTGGGAAATGCACAAGCAGCAGCTTTTTATTATCATTTCGTCATCTTGTTCTTATTTAGATAGTTTCTATTATTTTTTATTACTACAATAAACAGAGTTCCTGCATAATCTCGAAAAGTATGGAATTGTGTTTCAATATTTTCCAGGTCAGGATACTTATGGAGTCCTCATTCAATTGTTTAAATGGTGTGTCCTTCCTTCCACACTCCCTTTGTTTTGTACCTTTTCTTTTCCTTTCTTCCTTTATTCTCTCTGTCCTTACGTGTTTCCATATTTTCTCCTCTATTGCATCCTTCTTTCTTCCTTGTGTTCTGCCATTCTCACTCCAGCCTCCATTCTTCCCCTCTGTGTTTATTTGTATCCTTCATTCTTTCCTTTGCTTTGATATGTCCTCTTTTTCTTTTGTCATTCTGTCATTGTGTTGTTCCTTCCTTCATTCCTTCTATCCTACCAGTATATTTATTTCCTTTGATCACCTCTCTTTTTCCATCGTGTCACATCTTCTTCCCTACGTTGTGTACCTTCTTTTGTGCCTTCTTTTATACCCCCTTCTTTCTAGGGCCCTTTCCTCCAGTCCATTCCTCCTATGGTCCTCTTATTCTTCCTTGTGTCCATCCTTTTTCTTCTCATTATCTCCAGTCCTTCATTCTTCATATTAGTCCTGTGCTTTTTTTTTTCCCTCAGCCCTTCCTGACTTGTTCTCTCTTCCTCCTTTGCTGATTTGATTCCTTCTGTCCTTCCTTTCTTTCTTTTTCAAATCTTGTCTGACCAAATTGAAAGCATATCAATTCTAGAAATAGCTACAATAAACAATTGTGTTTTATGATTTTATTTTTTAAAACAAAAGGACAGCTATGGAAATTTGAGAATTTGAAAGTCCTGAAGGGTCACATGAAAAGGTGTAGGAGCCCCGAGAGTCATACAAGTTTCCAGTTGAATTGCAAGTTATATATGCATTTCATACAGTTCCAGTGTTACATGTTCTAAGAAGATCCTGAAAGGCAGACACTCTTAATTGAAATTGTATCTGGGCATTGACAAACCCGCTGGGACATAGCACTTCCAAACTACAAATTTTCTCCACTCTCTTAACTTTTCTGCATTGATTTATTGCACAGACTTAACATGGACAGATTAATGTCACTGCCTGAGGTTTGTACTAAATGCCAGACTATAGATTGACACAGTAAAAGTCGGATTTTTTCTGTTTTTGCCCTACAGATATAGCTATGAAATTACAGCCTGTCTTAATTCTAAAGCTTTGTCAGGACAGAATAAGAAAATTAAAAAATAAAAAGCTCAGAACAATAACTACTTTTATTAGACAGTGACACTGACATGTACCCAAACAAGGCCATCCATCCATCGAACCATACACGTACCCATTCATCCATCTGCCCGTCCCTCATCTGTCCATTTGTTCATCAATTCATCCATCCTTGTACCCATCCATCCATTTATCCAGCCAACGATTTGTCCATCATCCAATCATGCATCCATCCATGTTTATCCACCCATGCATCCATCTGTCCACCTGTCTTTTTTTCTGATTATCGTTCCATCCTTATATTATCCACGTGTCCTCCAATCTATCTGTAGGATAACTGTCATAAATTCAATAGCAACGTTGGTAATTACAGAGTTTTGTCATGAAAAATGTGCATGATAAAAAGCTCTTTGAAGTTGAGTTCTGGATTGTTACTGAGCTATTAGAAGACCTTTATTTATTTTTTTCATTTGTGCTCGAGTCATCCTGATAGAGAATTTGTGTTTTTATATCAATCATTGAGCCTTTGTGTCACCCCTAGTTTTTTCTATCTCAAGACAGCCCTTTAATAAACACATTAGACGCCGTATAGTGTGACTGGCCCACATATGGCACTCGACATGTAAATTACTTGTTTTCATTGGCTTTCGCATAAACACAGAAGTGGTTTCTATTTCCGTTGTCTCCAGCAGAAACTGTCCTCATTACTTGTCTTTTTTCTGTAGTGGGAAACCAGAGCATTCATTTGGCTGTCACATAATGTAAAAAAAAAAAACTGTGCAGTAAAAGAGAAGATGTTTGTATGTGAGGCACCTCTTTGGCAGAGAGGGAAGAGCACCATCTAAAGCCTTTATTTACCTCCTTGTTCCCAAAATACTTGGGATGCTGTTGAAAATGCAAAGAAGAACAGTTCCCCAAAAATCCCTTAAGTCTGGGATTTAGCTGAAACGGAACAAACAAGAGACACCAGCAGTTGAAACAAAGAAGCTATTGTTGTTTTTTTTCACCAATATATGCTCAATTTTACAAAGGGAACTTTCTGTTACTCCAGCTATTCTTTCAATACTCATTTAATGACTCGCTATTTTAAAACTGAATGATTTCTGTAAGATTTCTGCCGCGTAACAGTTTATCTTTGATGTATATGTAATTTATATTAAGATGTGTTTGAGCTTGTTTCTCTTAGATTTTTTGTTTAATGTAGGGGGAGGCAGTATTAGGGATTTATTTTGTGTAAAATGTGCTGCAGATTTATTTATTTCCTTCAGTTATTTAACAGCATCACTAAGCTGGTTTACTTCTTGAGTAGGTCTTTACCCAACTTTCTAAAAGTTAACCTTTACCTGATCAAACCAGGCTTCCAGATAGGAGATCAACGGAAGTAGACAGACATCCAGGCTGGAGAAAACGACTTCATTAGAGATATCTCAGTAGTAGTAGATATTGGATTACTCTCGCCAAATGCCAAGGATTAGCAAAGGGTGTTCAAATTAACTTTCTTTATCAAACACCGCTGAACCTCAAATTATTGCTTTGCTATTCATCCATAACTAATCACTGTGTGGTTGTAAACAACAGAGCATTTTTAACACCAAACTGACTGTTTTATGCTATTATTTCCGTCTTTCTATGTACATCAGTCTTAGGAAAAGTCAATTTAACCACAAAGGAGAGTAGGCACTTCACTTTGGCTTTTTAAAAAGGACAGCTTAACTTGATCAACACAAGTAGTTCAATCTAACATGCAAATGTTCCATATTTAGCAATAGCGGCACATTTCCCCCTCCGACTCATGCCAGTTAATAGTATAGAACATTAAATATTTTTTTTTTTTTAATCGCTGAATAATTATATTATATTTATATAATTATAATAAATATTTACACAGGAGAAAATTATAACTCGGGAGTCTACATATAATCACAGATTTGATTGGCAACCAACTATTGTTTTATGGATTTGGAGAACTACCTCTATAGTGTAATGCTTTCTAAATCTGAACGTTGATAGCCCCAAGGAATTTTCCTATGTTGGGGCGTACAGCCAATTCTGGTGTCTCATGTTCGAGCCACCGGAATTGACAAAACACTCCTGGATAGGTGTCAAAATGTTTTCAGAAAGAACTGAGCGAAAGTCCGGTTGCCTCCAATTTAAGCCTGTTTGCTGCTAAGAAAAATCCAATAATATGTCAGATTGTGTTGTTCTAATAAGTCCCACATCTGTCTTCCTTCTTCACGGTCCTCTGATTCTGTCTTCATCTGACTTGCTTGACCATTAACGTTTTTGCACTGAATTTTTACTTACATGGGATAAATATATAATGTTGTATTCTGTTTTATTTCTGGTCAGCTTCTCTTACTGGCTTCCATGTTTGCAGGCTGCTGCTACTTTGCCAAGATAAAATAACAAATGCTGTGCTCTGTTTTGGGAACCCTTCGAACTCTCATATCATTGGGTCAGGAACCAGGAAGTAAACTCAGGCTACACTTTGAAACAAAGTAGTTCCAGACCTTTCCTCTATGTTTTAGAGGAGAAAAACCTAACTAAGACATTGTTGATGGAGAGGACCGGTTGTTTATAGAGAATGTTACTTCCATCTCGGGAAGACAAATGAGAATGATTTAGGTTAATTTTACAATAAATATCTTACTTATAGCTCCTTTAGGATTAGCTTTACAGGCAATCACCTCCTGTCTGTGCTGTCTTTCATTTACATCCTCCCTTAGCTATGAGTTATGACAATTTAGTCATGGGCTTCTCATGGAGCATAGTTCCTCAGCTGTCTTTTACCAAAGCGGTCTGGATTTTACTTATTTTTGACCAGCTAAATGTTTCCTTTGTGAATTATTTTAATCTTCAGCATTTGATAGTCTATTGCAGTGTATTATTTAAAATGTTCTTGCACCGTTGATTATTTTTGCAAATTCCATTTTTTTTAACTTGACATTTATTCCAGTCTGTTTAGAATATAAGCTGACAATACTTCAGGCAGATAGGTTGATACTACCTTGATCCCCTTTTGGTAGCTTTTTGGGTTGGGGTCTAAATCTTTTTAGAAAAAAAAAATAAGCCTCAGTTCCAAGCCATTTGACAGTTTGTTGTTTTATGATTGTTTGAGTAAGTGTGAAGCACTTTGTTGTGGTTTTTAAACATGCTATATAAATAAATTTGACATTGACAATGACATCGAGCCTCCCCTTAAGAGAAATTCCAGTCTTCCTATTTAAAGGGTTTATCCAGCTATTTGCATTACAATAAGAATTAAAAACAATAAGTACTACAACGGACGATGAATGTAAAGATACAAGCAATTGTCCCACATTGACAACGTGTTTTTGTGTGCAAGCAAGCATCTGGGGGCTAGTTAACAAGAAACTTGACACAATTCTGATTGTTAGTAAACTGTCAGTATATGCCAGCCTTGCTGCATAGTTTAAAGAAATGCAAATGTGTTTGCAAAAGCCCAACTCCTGAGAGAGACGATATGTCATTTTCCCTCTCCCAGAGGATAATACGGCGCATGACAGCGTTCTAAAACCTGCACCCAGGCAGTCCAACGGCAGTCTGTTTCTCACTAATACAGCCTCGATTTCTTTTCTTTTTTTTTCAAGGAAAATGCTGAAACAAATGGTACAACAGCATGTGTTTATTTGTGTCTGCACGCCTGTTTATGTGACTCTATCTGCCCACAGTAAGTTAATTTTAGACTTTAAACGTTACATCAACAGTAAATTGCGTGAAAGCCACTAGAAAGGAGAAAATTCTCAAGTGACTGTCGCTGCTCGTTTTAGACTCATTTTTCCTTCCCCAGGTCAAAGTCAACTGATTCATTCTCATTCCATCTATTTCTCATCCGCATCCTGCTTCACTCGTCTCTCAAACTCCCTTTTCTCCACATCAGCTAAAAAAAAATAAGTCGGCTTGATTTAGTACTCTATCAGATTAAACTCTGTCTGCTGGAGAAAGCCCTGCATGGCTACACTCGTAGTCCGCAAACGTTACCTGCACCAAGAGTTTAGGAACTCAGCTCTTTTTTTTTGTTTGTTTTGGTTGCATATGGCCATAGCAAATTTGCAAAGTTTGAACCTATTTTATTCATCCAGTGCCGGCGAAATGTTTACATGCAGTCATAATGGACATGGATGTCATCTTAAATGTTGGCTTTTCAAAATTTATTGTGGATACTCTCTGGTCCACACATGGTTGCAACTATACATGGAGGCTCAAATGCTATACCTACAAGCCCATTATACTTAGTATAATAACATGTTGCAGAGAAACACTTCTTTCTGGACGTTTGCCCACTTTTCTTATACAGAAATGGTGGAGCTCATTTAAACTGGATGATTTGTTGGCACGGACTAGGATTTTTCAACAGGGTTGCCTACTGAGCAACATTAGGTGGCTTTATGCATTCCAACACCAGTTTTCATATCTGTTTGACACTGCGGTCCTGCTGGAAAATCCAGGTTGCAGTTTCAGCCATCTGGCGGAAACTGTCAGGCTGTTGGAGCACAGGTTTCACTGTTCACAGCAGAGCCAGCTTTACAACATCATGCACTCACAAGGTGCTGACCAAAAAAAGAAGTGCCTGTTTCAAATTCAACACATTCAAGGTAGTACAAATTTTTCAGCAGTCCCCATGGACTAGTCTAATATCTCCTGGAGAATGGTAAGGCAGAACAATTTTACTCTGATGATAAAAAGTATTTGTTGGGTAGTCAAGGTGAGGCTTCAAGGTGAGGTACAGAAAACTGGTTCCCATTTCCCTCCTCACTGATGTGGAGTTTACTCAGGCTGCAGGGATTTACGGCCGTCCCCACGCGCAATCGTGGATGCTGGATCTAAACAGTGGTTTGATAATAGATAGGATGATCCGTCTCCTGTTTATCCCAGAGAATGGGATAAAAAGAAATGGGATTTAAAAGAAAGTTCAATTGTCTCTTTCACCCAACCACAGACGAGATTATAATATTATAATTTAAATGTGCATTGCATGTATTACAAAAAAATATTATGATTCTCCAATTCCTCCCAAATTTTATGTCAAAGGATTTTTGTTTGTTTGTTTGTTTGAGTGATTGATTGATTGATTGATTGATTGATTGATTGATTGATTGATTAATTGATTGATTGATTGATTGATTGATTGATTGATTGATTGATCAAATTCATGCCACGTTTGAGTTGGGTTTAGTATATGACCAATCCTCAAAATTCTTAACAACTTGTCACATGACAACATCAAAGCTCAATGTATTTCATCTGGATTGTAGGTATATAATCACAAATGCTAATGCAGACCTAAATGAGAATCTTAAAAGTGTGGTGCCTATATGAACTTAGCCATCTTTACCCAATACCCCATTTAAAAAAATCCAGTCCAACCAATTGCCTGCAGAATTTCCCTTATTAGTGAACAAACGCTGTGTAAATTTATCTCAATACAGCTGTTCTGTGAAGGCCTCACTTGATCGTTAGAGAACTTTAGTGAACAAACAGAATTATAAAGACCAAGGGAAACAGCACAAGAGGTCATGGAGAGAATATTGGACAAATTTGAAATCAGTCAATTCTCAAAGCTTTTGATCATCTCGCAGACCATTATTCAGTTCCCTCATCTGATAATGAGAATGTGTCAACAGGACAAATATTAGCTGGGATGGACACAAATCTGACCTTATGGAAGACGCGCAAGAAGAAAGCCATTGTTAAACAACACAAAAAAAAAAACGTCATTTAGAGCTCGCCATTGTTGAAAGAAAGCCAGAAAAAAAAATCCTTCTTCCAGTTAGCCACAAGCAAGGCAGAAAAAAAAACAGCATAAATTTGCAAGAAGGTGATCTGGTCAGATAAGCCTTATAATTAATCTGTTTGGTTTGTATGGGGAACCCTACGCGTAATGGAAAGATAACCTTGCACATTACCCTGAACACACAATGCTCACAGTGAAACCTAGTGGTGGTGGCACCCTGCCGTGGAGCGATTATTCTTCCGCAAGGACAGCAAGCTGATGGGAAGATAGATGGAGCTAAAGAAGGGGTAATACTGGGGGGAAAAAAACTGTTAGTGGTTTCAAAAGATGCGAGATAGGCGAATAATGTCAAAGGGTGTGAGGACTTTTGCAAGGACCTGCACATTTTATATAGTTGACTGTCTTTAATCATTTTTTACATCGTACTGTGATTGCCCATATGAGGTTTTTTTAACTCTAACAGTTAAAATGAAGGTGTTAATTAGTTGATTTTCCCACTAGCACACAGACAGATATGTGGAGTCTTATTTCTTAGTTTCCAATCCAAGAGCCAAACAACTGCTTAAAAGTGCAGCTGAGCATGCTCCATAAACTCCATTTTAAAGCGCACCAACACAAATACCTGCAGACACCCACACAGTAGTAATTATCGCAATTTGTTTTCACACCCTCCCCAGTCTTCAGTCACACACCGAAGTGTTAAAGCAGAGGCGTGGCCCCAGTAGGGAGAATGGATGCAGTTCTCATTCATCACTCATCAAGGGGTGTAAAGTTGGGAGATGTGTGATGGCAGACATGAAGGCCTGCGTTAACGCGCACGCACAGCGGTCCTCTCTGTGCACCAATGACTATGGGCAAGTGTTTTTTGAGCTATATAAAGCATGAATAAAACACACAATTCCTGATAGCAAATCAAGAAAATACATGCAACCACCCCATCTTTTTTTTTTTTTTCTCCCTTGGTCAAATGTCAGTATCGTTGTGTTTTTTTTTTTTCCGCACCTACTCATTCTCTGCTATCTTTTTTTTTTCTTTTACTCTGTCAGCATGAAAATGCACAAATTCTATATGAACTTCAAACCGGTGCTACATCTGCTGGCTGTGCGTGGGAGGAAAAGGTAAAAGAGAGGAGCGAGAGGGCACAGGCTGCGCTTGATGTTTTATACTCACTGGATACTGTTACCCTGAGCTGTCACGTCTTCCGTGAAGTTGGGAGTCAAAATGTATCCACTGACAATTTCTCGTACAGCCTTTGTTATCTACATTGCTTAGCTTCTTGTTAGCTGGCCCAGTTAGAGTATATAAATAAAATACAGTGTAACGGCCAGGCAGACAGGCAAGCAGATAGATAGATAGATAGATAGATAGATAGATAGATAGATAGATAGATAGATAGATAGATAGATAGATAGATAGATAGATAGATAGATAGATAGATAGATAGATAGATAGATAGATAGATAGATAGATAGATAGATAGATAGATAGATAGATAGAGAAAGGTTGGAGGGTCTTGAGTAAAAGTGATGTTATGCTTGCTATTTTTAGATTACATGCCAGAATATAAGAAAAGAGGCAAGCAAGAATGAGTATCATTTGACAGCAGGACTTGTAAAGGATGCATCTGTCTAATACACACTGGACTGCCTCTGCTTTACTGCCTTAGGAAACAATCCCTGCTCAAACAAGGCTTTGAGTTTGAGGGTGGGGGTGGGGGGGGGGGGTGTCTAGCTGCCTCGGCGTTCAAAGATAAAGACATTCATGCAGGGAGACTTTGTTTTCAGTGTTAACTTCATCCTCATTTGTAACAAGTACTTAGTTCTTTTGTCAGGAGAAGAAGCGCAGTCCGTTCCCAATGGGACTATTTTACCCTCAGTGTGCCTCATTGTCATTTGCAAAAGATAGGGGGAAAAAAATAGGATTGTATTGTTACTGAAATCCTGTAAGCCTTTTTTTTTTTTTTGGAGTAGTGGTGGATTGATTGATGAGTCGTGTGCTCTTGTGGCACAGAGATGAACACGTTCGTAACGAGGAGTTAATAGGTTAAATACTATCGTGTTGACTGAAAACATAACAGGGTAACGTTTTGCCCTCCAAGGTTGGTTTCGTGGGAACCAACAAAGGCGACGAACAGCGGCGCTGTTCCTGTGTGAAAAGGACAAATGACGATTAACCAAGAAGTTGAAGAAGAGGACAGGAAAGGTTGTGAGGTCAGGCCTCCCCGCAGTTTGACGTCAGATTAATGGGCTGTTGGGTTTCTCTGACCCCTGTGCCTGACCTGTGCCTTTACAAATGATTCATGCGCGTGCTGACGGGTCTATGTTAAACCAGCGGGCGACCGCAACAAAGAAAGGCTTTAATGCTGGTCCGATTAGGAAAACTGCCCCAGAAAGCACATTTCTAAAACGGCACAGCAAGCTAAAGCAGGAGGTAACTGAACTGATAACACCTTCCAAATAATACACAGGACATTTGTTTAATTCCTATTTCAGATTGGTCTGTCTTTGTTCTATTTGTCTACGTCTATATTTTGTATGCATTAAATAATGCATCTGACTAACAAGGTGAGACATGATACCGAGTTCACATGAGGAGAAGAACGTCTAACAACATTTTGGAGAAATCTAAGAAGCAACATCTTTTTTGTTGCTAAATTTTATTTCAAAATATTTTCTTATTCCAAATGTTAATTAAATGTCGTTCTATCTCATCTCATATTTCATACTGTATGTCCGCGCCCTCAAACTTGGCAAAAACAAGTTGAATCTGATTCTGATATCGTGCAAGTTTCCTCAAAGATTATTTACAGATGCTAATGGCTGCGAGCAGGAAGGATCTCCTGTAGCAGTCCCGCACACAGCATGTGTTATGAAGCCAATGACTGAGCACACTTTGATTGCTTTATTACGCTCTTGGTCAGGGTTGTCCATTATGTTCTTCCTTAATGAAACATTCTTTTTTTTACGCAATCATCTCCAGAAGCTCCAGGACAGTCCCAAATACAGAGCTGGCCATCATTATTAGGCTTGTTGAGCTTTTTAAAATCAGTGTCTCTGATGCTTCTGCTTCTGCTCCGTGATGATTGCAAAAGAGATTGCACTCTCCTCAACTGACACAATACAAGAAGCTCTGCTGCACACAGCAAAAGGACCAAAATTGACTCAAAGAACAGTATTTTCTCTCTCTTCATGTGTATAGTGTCAATGTTGCGTTTCCTGTCCAGTCTGTTATCGAGGTGACCACCAATGTATTTATACTGCTCCACTGCTACTCTTCAAGTTGGAAGAAGTGTTTTTAACATGTTCCTGTTTCTCGTTAAATCGAAATCATTGCCGGTCCCTTGTGGTGCTCCTGTGCTGCTGGCGCAAAATAGGATAAATCCATGCTTTCATCTTGTTTACACCTGATTCTGTCCTTATCGTCTGAATGTCGCAGTTGAAATTAGGACTCATCGAAACAAGCAGCCTTTTTTTCAAAATTGTTTTTGGCAAATCTCAGTGAGCCTGTGGGAATTTGAAGCTCAATTTGCTGTTCCTAGCTGACAGGAGGGGGCCTCAGTGGGATCTTCCCCTAAGGGCGCCCAGTCTGCCACCTTGGCGTACTAATCCCTGGTAGAATGAAATGTTTTTAGGAACATGGAATGTCACCTCACTGGTGAGCAAGGAGCCAGGGTTGTTGTGTGAAGTTCAATAGTACCACCTACAACTACTTCCACTGACCTCTATGCCCCTCCTGGAGAGGGGCTGGCCTCTCTTCTACTCTGGAGTTTCAGGAGAATTTCTTTCATCTCCTGAGGGAGATTGGGAACATGGAATCAGAATAGACCATGACGAGGACTTCCCTTGCTCATAAAGCTTCCAGGAGCTGTAGTCTGAGGGTTTACAGTGTCTTTTGCAGTGTCAACCAGAGGACCAGATGGAGGACACAAGTGGTGATGGAAAAAAATCAAGTTTAAGAGGGAAACCTTTTAGGTCATGGTTGGTGTTGGGGACTCCTGAAGCAGCTGAAAGGTACCGGGTGGGCAGAACGACTGCAGCTTCTTTGGTTATGGAAGCTAAAACTCAGGCATGGGAGGAATTTTTAGAGACTATGGATAGACCTTTTGGATGGGCTCGAGTAAGTTCTGTAAAAGGGTCCAGTGACTCAGACAAAGGAAAACAGGGTGCCTCAAGAATGAGCTGGAGGATCTTGCTGGGGAGAGTCCGTATGGGTAGACAGTCCAACAAAGTTGAAATTCAAGAGGCAAAAGATGTCACAGGATGAAGTAATTGGCAGACAGAGATCAAAATCCACTCACTCCATGTCATACGAAATAAGCTTGCAGAAACAAAGCGTGGTTGCCTGCAGACACACCAATATATAGAGAAGTACACATGCACAAACCTGCAGAGGACTAGAGATCACAGCTGGACACAACAAAGAGACAGATAATCACAAAGGGCAGGAGACATAGAAGTGCGGGAAGTAGAGGGGTCTAGAATGAGAAACACAATTATTAAAATAAATTAATGAAATCTAAGAATGAAACCAAGGAACAGAACTTAGGTTTGTGCCAATAACAGGGGAAGTATGTGCAGGGAGAAAATGCAAACTTCATGCTGAAAGACCCCAGACTGGGATTTACAGAACTTTATTTTAAATAATAAATTACTATTTGATCTACTGTTACCTTTCTGTCTTCTCAAATTAGTCTACCCATTCTTCTCTGACATCACCCAGACACTTTCATCTACACAACTGCTTTTTGCTTGATATTTTCTCAAGGTACTGTTGTGCATAAAGTAGATCAGCAGTTTGTGAAATACTCAGACGAGCTGACACCCACAGCCATGCCATGTTCAAAGTCACTCTAATCTCCTTTCCTTCCTATTCCGATACTGGATTCAAATGCCGGCATTTCATCTTCATCACATCAAGATGTCTCTTTGAATTATGTTCCTGTCATGTGATTGGCTAATTCACAATTGTACATGTGTACGAATTGTCAGGGTGGCGTATAATGAAACGTTCATACTGTTCTCATTGCCAATAATTAACTTTTTTGTGAATTTACAAATGAATAAAGTTTCCATAAAGCTCAGAGGCTGTTTTGTTATAAATCTTTATTTGATATGGAATTATTTAGCGCAGACTTGCATCACAATGCTTACAAACTGTTTATTTTATGTGACTCTGTCAAAATCTCAGTTTTGTACTGCGTGCCTGACAAAGATGTTGATAACTAACTTTGACAACAGGTCATGAACATAGCATCTTGAACATAGATGCAAGTTGTCAAGAATGACGTATTCATGCTCATAGCCAGGGGTCACAATAGTGGCCTAAAAAACACTTTGAAAGACAGACATTTTGACAGGAAATGTTGTGATGTTATAATATCTCAATATTTTGTGACATTTGGTATCATTACAATGAGACTTTTTTTAGCCAGTAGGTTCTGTCCTTAATGAAGCTAAAAGTAAGGATTAATGAATTAATAATAATGAATTTGGTCGGTCCTAGCAACTTATCAAACACATTTAGGCATGAATAGATATGTATTATTATGTTGAACAGTGTTTTATCTTTCAATCACGTTTTACACATTTAATTGGAAGCCAGAATAATTTCTTTGTCTCCATTCTTCAGCTCCTGTGTTTTACTTTGGAGAGGTCCAATATCATGTAGACGAGAGTGACGGCTATGTGGAGGTCAAAGTGTGGAGGACAGGAACCGATCTGTCCAAACCTGGGGCGGTGACAGTTCGCTCTCGGAAGGCGTTGCGAGCCTCGGCTGAAGGTAGGTTTCCATGATTTACTACTGTTTTTTGTTTTTTGTCAAAAATGTAAACAATTAGATTAATCACTAATCATCATCAGCCAGTATTATTTGTGCCTCCTCAAAATAACCCCACTCGTTGTCCTCCTCCTTGTCCTTTGTTCCAGCTGGAATTGACTATGTGGGCATAAGTCATAACCTGGACTTTGCCCCAGGTGTCAGCATGCAGACCTTCAAGGTCACAATCCTGGATGACATGGGACAGCCGGAGCTGGAGGGGGCTGAGAGCTTTGAGCTAGTCCTGAGAATGCCGGTGAATGGAATCCTGGGAGAACCTGGAAAGGCTAAGGTCTTCATCAATGACTCGGTGTCTGACTGTGAGTAACAAAAATTGACCTTGACATACCAGGTTCTGATCTTAGACTACATAAGATCACCATATCTCTATCACATACATTAATCGCTTTAAAACCAACAAACATAAGAATGTCCATGGCATAGTAGTACATCACTTGCTCTGGTTCATACTGAAAGGACAATTGTTGCATGTCCTCCCCCTTCTTTCTTGGCCTATCTCCCTCCTGACTGCTGAAAATCTAAATCATTACAATCATGAAATATAAAACAAAAGAATTGCCACACTTCGTCCATGGTATTTTACCAGTTTCAGCTTTTTATTTATGTTAAAGGAATCCACGATTAGTTGCAACGATGGACTTTATTTGAGAAATTTCTAATAGTTGATACACAGACATCGCCATGTTGTTTGCGCTGCAATGTATTCTGGGTAAATGGTGCATACTGGGTCATTGCGCTAGCTCTGTCCAGCCAAAATAGCAATGTGTAACGTGAAACCTTTTCGGTTTGAACCGGAGCTTATTGAAATTGATGACAATGTAGTAATGGAACAACAATAATAATAACAATAACAATAACAATAATAATAATAATAATAATAATAATAATAATAATAATAATAATAATAATAATAATAATAAGGAAACGATGAATAACAGGTACCGCTCGTATAACTGTGTGATCTGGTCCGATCTTTGGTCCGGTGTCAGGTCCATGATTTTCACATTCAGTACCAGTGTTGCCTGTCTGATGTTTCTCCCAGCGTCTTTCCCTCTCACGGCGCCAGGGTTTAGGCGCTTTATGGATAAAAATAGCCGGCATGGCAGCTGGTTTTAGCTTGCGAGGGTAA
This sequence comes from Fundulus heteroclitus, assembly GCF_011125445.2. Lineage (NCBI taxonomy): Eukaryota > Metazoa > Chordata > Actinopteri > Cyprinodontiformes > Fundulidae > Fundulus > Fundulus heteroclitus. Next base: position 18,778,490 of record NC_046371.1, read on the forward strand.
CCGTGACCTGGTGTCATCAATTTTGTTGGTAAAAATGACTCAAAGTCTTCTGGAGAGAAGTGTTGAGAGCACAAAATGTGGGAAGTTGTGTTTTCTTTCAACGGCGCTCTTCTTTTTGTTCATATCGGAAGCAGCGAAGACTCACCTCACTTTTTCTGTTGTGTTTGTTTACGACTACAGCCAACAGCGACACTGTGTGACATTGCCTAAATTTACACCATTCAAACGCAATATGATAAAAAAACAACTTGGGTAATGTTAACTTTCCTGCGTTAACTCTGTAGGTTCCAGTCCAGTAGGACCTAACCGCGTCATCAACCCTGCATGCATTGTGCAGGTGAAAAAAATGGCGACCTCCATGGGTGTAAAATATAGCTAAGAATATACAATTCTTTTAAATAATGATGTCACAAACAGCAATTTTTTTAGTTAATAGGAAAATGACAACATATTTAGGCCAACATGTTAAACTAATCATGGATCCCTTTAAAAGTAATGTCCTTATTAAACTATTCCATATGTAAATGACTTTCCAGCATAGCTCCATGCCTCCATGCCACGCTGCATTGATTACAGTAATTCATGCCAAAGGAGGCCCCACAGCACCCGGTATGTCGAAATTGAGTGCATAGAAATCCACATCCATATCCTGAGCCTGATATTTCTGTTTAAGAATAAACATTTTGGACTGATTTATGTAATATTCAAATTTTCTGAGATATGCCTACTTGTTTTTTTGTGTTTGTTATGTCTAAGCCATAATTGCCAAATTTACAGGAAGCACAAGCTTGAAACATTTTACTTCGTGTGTAATGAATCTATTTATCATATGAGGTTCATGTTCTGCAATGAGGGACAAAAAATATTGAATGTTTTACAATTTTGTAATTTTTTGAGAAGTGCTTACGGAGCATTGAACTTTCATCCCCAGGTTATGAGACAATGTGTTCCTTGCTATTGACGCACTTCCTTCTCATCATAAAAAAATACACACACTTACATATATTGGATGGGACTTGATGTTTCAGAAAATGCATTTAAATTCTTCACATTTGAACATAAAAAAAAAAAAAAACAACTCCAGCACCATCAAACACGGCTGGAAGAAAAAAAAGTGTGACAGCAGCTTAACTAATTTTTTTGTAATAAAAGTTCATTCAGCCAAAGAGTTATACGATCCACTTACCCTTTTACTCTGTGCCTTTGGCGCTTCATGTCCTCTCTGAATGAAGTCAAGACCTGCTAATTGCATTGGTAGAAGATTGTTTCATTACTCTTCCTGCGTTTTATCTCTCTGATCTTCCACCACAATCAGATTACCATCACCACCAAATGAGTTTTATCCAAATTCGGTCTGACTTGCACTTTCTGGTAAATCCTGAAAACACCTAAGTAGTTGCGCACTAACACTGAAGAGACGTTTGACAAATGAAAAGCTGAAGCTGTTGTCCTGAGGTGTATATGTGTAAAATGCTTGTTTTTAACTTTAATCTTTTCTACTGAATGTGACTCATCAGTCAAGCTGATTATTATATAGTTGCTGCTGTATAAAACAAATAAAAGTGGAAATGCGTTGTGCTTTTCTGGAGCTTTGACTTAATAAAACAAACTTTCAAAACTCAGATTGATTTATGCCTAAGCTTCTACAAAATCCACTTACCTGCACAGAATTCATTATAGATTTCAGTATCTGGTAAAATCTAAAAAAATATATATATATCAAAAAGTATTCTTGAATCTATGATCCCATGCGACACAACAGTGATGTAAATTTTATTTGCTATTGTTTACTATTTATTGTGTTTGTGGTTTATTGGTTGTCATTGTTAAGTGGACCAAAGCCTCCCTGTTTTTGATTAGTATTATTTGCCTTCTGAGATCAGCAATGGGAACTTTATTACAACCTCACTATTCGCTATATTTGACCACCAGTGCCCAAGGTGCAGTTCCGTGAGCCTGTTTACAGTGGAGAGGAGAGTGACGGTCAGATAACAGCAACAGTTTACCGCAGTGGGGACATCTGGCACGAATCATCTGTTCGCTGTTACTCCCGTCAGGGCTCGGCACAAGTCGCCTCTGACTTTGAGGAGCGACCCAACACAGATGCTTCTATCATTTATTTCTTACCAGGTAGTTTATCTTTATTCAATATTATATTTTAATACTTAAAAAAATTATTTTGTTGTATTTGAACAAAGCTCTCCCCCTTTTTTTTTTTTTTTACTAACATTACACAAACACTTTTGATAATTGTTTGTTTGTCCTGTTTGGTGTGCAATTAATTTTTACTTACACTCTTTACCACAATCATGCTCTTGTGTACAATTGTGCACATACGTATGTGCAAGAATGCCGAAAAAGAAAACTTGGCTGAATAATTTTATTTTTATTGGCTATGCAACAAAGACTAACTGCCTTTTTATAACTTCTGTGCGGGAATCAGATTACCGGATTCAGCAGCTTAAATAGAGTCACTCTTATTGTAACAAGCTAAATTCTCCAAAGCATCTGTTTTGTTTTGTTTTTTTGTCAAGATCCTCCAAAAAAGTATTTTCTTCCTCAGCCTGTAAACTCTTAAGTTCATCACAGCGGATGATTTTTTTATGAATTTAGTACCACGCTTCCATTGAGAAGAAGGCTCTGTGTAAACTCAGTAAAATCAGATGAAGTTTGGAACCACTGCTTTGGAGAACAGTTAAAATAATATGATCATAAACTCCTGCTTTTAACTTAAGTCTTTACTTTTTACCTGTCAACAATCTTTCTCCACACCTTAGGCGAGGTGGAGAAGCCGTGTATTCTGTCGCTGGTTGATGATACGGTGTATGAGGAGGTTGAGGAGCTGAGGCTGGTCTTAGGGACTCCAAAGAGCAGCTCCCATTTCGGTGCATCAGTGGGATCCCTGAATGAGGCTCTGCTTAAAATAAAGGACACAGCTGACAGTAAGTGAAATGAAGAGGAGTGAAGACAACAATTAGAGTATTTCTGGAAAATCAGCATGAACCTGTTGACCCTCACTGGTCACATATTTTCGGGTTAGGGCTCTGGATAGAAAGCTTTATGTCTCCAAAAAGAAAAGTTTAGGAAGGAACTCTGCTTTTATTTTCCAGAACCCGTCATCCGGTTGTCTGAAACCAAGTTCAGCGTTAGCGAACCAATGGAAGCTGGTACCGTGGCGACTGTGAGCATCCCTGTGGTACGAGTTGGTGACACATCAAAAGTGTCAGTGGTTCGGGTTCATACCAAAGATGGGTCAGCAATCTCCGGAGTGGATTATTACCCTGTGTCTCAAGGTAAGCTTCATGTACACCTTTTTATTAAAGTTGTTATAAAACCTTGTCAGAAATGTAAGAAAAAAATACAGTATTCAAAAATAAAACTATTGAAATACTTAACACAAATACTTGAAAACATACAAAGGAAAAGCAAAAAGGTTTGCTTTTCCTTTGTATGTTTATTAGGATTATGCTGACAATTATAAAGACCATTCAAATACCTTCTGTTAATTATGCACTTCTAATTGTCAGATTAGGCTGGTTCAAGGGTTTCTTTTACATTGATGTGAGGCCTTTCAAATGAAATGCAAACAAATTTGAATCCTCCATTGGAAAGTATAAGTTACAACACAAAATAATTGTATTTTATTAACCACTTTTTTTTATTTTTTTTAAATGTCATAGTAAGTGGCATCACATCCTAACATCCAGTTTGTTGTACAGACGATCCAGTTTGTGGCAGCTGTTTGATTAGACAGAGCAAACATTTTTGAAAAATACTGACCAATATGGTGCTCTAGTTGCTGATAAATGGTAAAGAAAATTGAAGGCCAAGAAATGAGTAAATAATAGATTTTATTTTTTTTTTTTTTTACAAAAAGGACACCGGTTTCATAATATTTAGTTTAGTTTAGGGTTGACTAGTGAAAAATAGAAGTCAAGTTGTTTTGTTTTTTAACTTTTTTTGGAATTGATCATGACCTGGATGACTGAGAATCTTCACCAGCACATTCTGTAATACTAGTATATGTCCGGACCCAATGAATGTTTATTAAGACACCCAAAAATAAAAAGGCATACAGTGAAAATATAAATTAAAAGTAAGATGATCTAAAAAAAAAAAAAAAAAAAAATAGGACTTTACTGTAGATATTCCAAACTTTTTAGTTTCTAATCTACATAATAATAAGAAGAATGGTGGTGACCTGTGACCCCTGCTATCACTTACTGCATTATATCAACATTGCTAATAAGTCAATAAAAAAGGCAATAGTGAAACACAAAGGTGCCCTCAATCACTATTATTTTATTGGTTTAACAGTTTTTATATATTATACTAAAACTTTGCAAATGACCAAAACTTTTGCATTTATGGGAGTTCTTGAAATCATCTCAAGTTGCGTTATCAACTCTCAGAAACCAACTCTACAAAGCAACTACTGTAAAATACTGTAAAATACTTCAAGACATTCTTTTAATCTATTAACATTATTAATTAGTAGTAGACTACAATCATTTTCTGCATCTGTAAAACAAGTCCGCTTATTGGAAGTAATAAAGTAGCAAAAGGTTTTATATTGGCCAGTGCAGTTAATTTCTCATTTCATCACATAATGAGAAATGAAATTTCCACAACCCTCTGCTATTGGGGGTCATACAATTTTTAATAGAAGCTCATTCATCTTTACACTCTGTTAGTTTGATGAAATACTCTTTCCTATCTAATCTGCTCTTACAGCATTCAACATGTGTTGATGAGCACATTCAGCCTTTTCAAAGCCTACATCCTTTGTACTCAATGCTTAAATGTCTCATTAGCTTCAAATCATAAAGGGGTAATATTTAATTTATTTAATTGCAGCACCTTTCTTATGTAAAGGTCTGTTTGTGCAAAGAGATGGATCAACTTCGGCATTGTCCACATACAGATCCCGCCACAGTTACCACTGACAAAACCAATACAAAGCGATATTTAAAGGGAATTACAAATATTCATACAAAGAGTTTCACTTTTTTTCCGTCTTATGATCACAAACATGAACATTTGGAGTTTTCTAAACTCTACTGACACCAAGGCCGGTGTGCTTAGGACAGATGACGGTAAAGCCACTTTTGAGATTATAGTTCCACAATAAACCCGCAACCACTTCCACGGGCTGTGTGTGCTTCCACAGGTGATAAACAGTTAAATCCCTAAAGGGATATTTAAATGTAAGTGCTGTTGTGCACCATCCTCAACATGTTATATTCTGCATTTGTTTCTGCCAAGCAACGTATTTCTGAGATCAGAGAGATGTCGGATAATCATGGGGAGGGTTTTTGCTGTCGCCGCGCACCTCTGACTCCTGTTTGTGTCTCCCTCCCAAGGTAGACCATGGATATAATATAGGTTGGAGGATTTCAGTCCCCGCCCCAATCCATGTTGTAAGGGATAAAGACCATGTGTAGATCACAAAATGTAGGGATAACCTGAAAGGGGCTTAGGAATTAGGTTTTTGCAACAAACACTCCGGTTGGATTTAGTATGTAACAAAGGATGAATGTGGAAAAGCGTCTCATGTTTACTGTTAAGTGCTTGTGATGCTGTGGGTCTGTATTTCTTCTGTTTCTGTCCTGAAATCCTTATTGGACTTAAGTGCACCATGAACTCTTTAAAACATCAGGGCATATTTTGGGAAACATCGAATGGAGGCTCTCCAGTAAGTCAAAAAATGGGTTCTTTCAATAGGTTAATGATGCAAATATATAAACAAATCAACAAAGAAATGGTTCAACAGCTACGCAATCAACCTTTCTTTATAGTGTTCAGTCTGAGTTTATATTAAACAATACATGATTTGTTTAGTTTAAGGCTTTTCATGTAACGTCACGAGAGGTGCCAATAAATGTACTGTTTGGCAATAAAACATGAACTGGTCTAGTCTAATCACCCCCACCCCCCCACCCCCGAATGGATCTGTACATTAAACATATAAAAAGAGAACCCTGCCCTCTGCTTTTGTTGCTGCAGAAATATGGATGCATTACATAAACACTTATTGATAATGGTCTGTTTGTCCTGTTCAGCGCGCAATTCATTAGCTGCATTTAAAGCTGTTTGTTTGTGCCCAGATATCGAGTTTAAACAGGGGGAGAAGCGGCATGTCGTGGAGGTGGCGGTGCTGTTCGATGGAGTCAGAGAAATGAGGGAGGCTTTTACGGTCCATCTAAAGCCCGATGAAAACATGGTGGCTGAAACTCAGGTCGGGTATGCTTTCATTATATTTACCCCCACCTCGTTATCGCGCTTAATTTGTAGGGCTTCACATACTGTATCTTTAGAAAAAAGATTTATACAGCCCTATTTATTCAGGTCACTCCCTGTGAGACTAGGGATCTGTTTTTCAGGAATGTGCTGGAAAGACAACAGCAGCACTTTGCTGTAATGAAAACATTTCACAATAAATAATAGATCGTTTAAGAAAAAGGAAAGAGCAGCCGGCACACTGAGAGCCTGCGATGGAAACGGGAAGGGATGTAGCCGAAAAAGGAGCTGAATGTAGAATTTAAAGATCGTCGGGCGTCAACAAACCCAAACTCTTCCCGGAAAACAGGTGATGAAAGCTATCGTTTACATCGAGGAGTCCAACAGCATGGCCGATGTCACCTTCCCCTCTTTGCCTCGTGTCATGTCGCTGCTCCATTACGACGATGTCGCCAGGACAGCGGACAACCTCCACCCACCTGCTGGTTACCCAGTCATCTGTGTCACAGTGAGTCAAGCAGCAGATCTGACACTGGAGCTATTTTTATGAAGGGGAAAAAAAAAAAAAAAAACGCACTACCCCGACTATATACAGTCAAATTTTAATTGGTTCCCCATAACAAAGACAGCTGCACCAAATAAAATAAAAAAAAATTAGTAATAAATAAATAAATCAGCCCTACCACCATCCCCGCCCCGCCACCCAAGCCTGTCATTAACAAGACACATTGCACAATTTAGCTGGACTACAGTCCTCATACACAGGAGAATCACTTCCACTCTCAAAAAAAACAGGCTCGGTGAGACTCTTAAGTGGATTCTCGTTGATGTGTTAAGTCATTTGATCCTCAGGTGACTGCTGTGTGTGTGGACCGTGAGTGTGTTTGTGTGTACGAGCGAGTGAGTGAGTGCAGGAGTGCGGATGTGCTTGTTTTGCTGCAGTGTGGTCAGCTGCGTGGGAGGCTCCCCAAGGAGGGAAAAAAAATGAAGTAGTCTTGTCAAAAAATACCGAAAAATTGTTGAGTGCTGCACCGGGGAGGGGGGCGGGGGGTGCGGGGGGGGGGACTAGTGTCAACAGGCTTAAAAGCAAATCTGCAGAATCTCTTTAAAGCTCACCCCTCTGTCCATTATCTCTACCCTGCTAAATATCCAAAAGCTAATTATAAACACTCCATTATGAGAACATAACATAATGAAACATCTGGATTTGATCGTCTCTGCTGTCCTTTTTTTTTTTTTTTTCACCCACCCGCTCACCCTGTGTTCCCCCCTCCTCCAGGCTTGCGACACAAAGTACCCGGACTATGACAAGACAGGTTCAATCTGTGTCAGCGAGCGAATCAACAACACCTTGACCCGCTACCGCTGGCTCATCGGTGCCCCAGCCGGCCCAGATGGCGTCACCAGCCCCATGAGGGAGGTGGACTTTGACACGTTCTTCACCTCCTCCAAGATGATTACGCTTGACTCGGTCTACTTCCAGGCAGCTTCCAGGGTGCGGTGCGCCGCTCGCGCCGTTAATTCCAACGGGGAGGAGGGTTTGGAGCTCAGCAGTCCCATTGTCACCATCAGCCAGGAGGAAGGTGAGAACAGAACAATGAATGAAACCCCCGTTCGGCGTACTTCCACTTCTCCAAAAGAAAAAAAAAAGAGAAAAGAAATCAAACAGGGATTTGGCTGAACAGAGAAAGAGCTTTGTTCTTTAGGCATTATGAATCTGCAGGAAATTGGCTTTTTTTTTTTTCTTTTTACATAAAGCTACAATGAAGCCTTCAGTTGAACCACATTAAACCTTCTCTTCTTTGAGAAGTCGGGCTTTTGGGTCCATTGTTTTTGAAGTTTTTGAAATAAAGTTACTTGGAATCAAGGAGAAACAATGAGCTCCAAAGAGTGGGTTTCATGACATGAAAACAGTCTGGAACAAAAGAAAGCTTCAACAGGAAATATTACCAAATAAAATTATTACTGGAAAACAAATTGATTAATATATGTAACAATTCCTGCAACAAACATTGCTACACATATTAATATTTTTTTTTCCAGAGCAACAAATGCATTAATTATCACATTCATGATACAGAAGTTCTGTTTATTGAATTCAGTTTTTTCATATAGCGCCAATTCACAACAAATATTGTCTGAAGTTACTTTACAAAAAAGTAAATTCAGTCCATTGATACTCAGAGATTTGATTCTATTTATTAAACAATGCCATCAAATCTAGTTTTGATTCTAATTGGGGGGAAAAGTTTTCTGTCTGAGGAAACTCAGCCGAGTGCATCGAGTCACTGACTGCAACAAATGCTCCATCTGGATGAGCGTGTGGCGATTGTCGTTTACATTACAGCAATCGCTGCGAAAGAACACTGATGTGTGAATATTTAAATGCATGTTTAGTAGCCAATATAGTGTAGGTTTGAGTTCAGCATCAAGAGTCAAATCCCATCTCTCCGTGACTATGATGCTCAATGAGTTCATCTGTGTCGGAGAGACTGAACTGAACCGAGGAGAATCTCGCAGCAGCAGCAGAGCACGAAATGCAAAGTGCAACAGGATATTTTGCAGCTTAAGTAGGCCTGAACTACCAAGCAGGCCCTCCGTTATTAGCGTCAACTAATAAAAAAAAAAAAAGCATATATAGCTTTTGGTTTCATCCACACAAAGGAATCAGCTACTATTCTGGTTTTTCACCCCAGGGCAGTGACCAAATGTCCACCTGGGATCAGCACCACCCTGGCCCCAGTATCCCGAAACCTTTCGACCCCCCAAGGTCGAAAATCATCCACTTAGTGATGTATTTAATTATTGGAGACAAAACCAATTAAAAAAAAATTCTGTTGGCCTGACTAGAGTATTTATTTTTCTACAAACTCAAGGTGCTAAACTTCACAGCGCTTCCTTCTAAAAGACAGAACCATTAACCACATGTAGAGTTTGGATCCTAAATAGCACCAGAAAAATGAAATTCACCTGAGTGTATATGAAATTCTCATTTTATGACAATGCTGAGTAATGGTATAATAGTATATGCAAAACATTTAAAATAAGATCTTTAACATGATCATATTGTTTAAAACAGAAACTGCATGTGGCACAAATTAATGCTAATGTTGCTAAAATTACATCATATACTGATTATTGTAGTTATAGCATTGTTATTGAAAACATTTTATTTAGTTATTTCTGAAACCTTAAAAATTTAGATGCAACCTCTTTGCATAGAAGTATTTTTTTTAACTAATTAATGTAGATTTGGGAACATCAATGGAAAATGTCCTTTCTCACCATGTCCAAAACTATTGTTATCTTTTCAAGGACGTTGTTTCCAAGATAAAACATTGTGTTTTGGTCTCACCTCGTTTACTTAGAACGCCTCTAGTTAAGTGGATTGCTATTCCCTGCCCACATTTAGCCACTCAAGGATGCGAAACGACTCCTGTGATACCTCACGATAAATAAATGATCAGGAATAAGCTCTCTGTCTACTTTCCGAAAATGGTTTCCTTTTGTCTACTTTAGTGTTTGTTTGAAAATCCACTTTTAGATTTGATTCATTACCAAATGGATCACATTTATAAAAATATATATATATATCAATTCTTAGTGAAAAATGCACTTTTCCCACTCATTATGACAGTTCAAGTATGCCATATTCAGTTTTGCTACAAGCTGTGTGTTCAGAGAATGGCTCAGAGCTATCAGTCATTTCTCAAAAAAGGGGGAAAGAATGCTTGGTTTTTGCTGTTGCTACGCGATCATTTATGCCGCACTCATTCCACCTACACATCCTGAAAGCAACAAGTCTAGACCTGCATCTCCACGGGTGGTCGCAGTGTATTTCTGCAAATATGGAAATCTTTACCTGACTTGGTAATGGCTGCGTCGTTCGTGTATAAATTACCAAATCCGTTTTTCACTCTGAGAGGACGTCCGCGCACAGTGTTTGATGTTCTTAACGCTCGCCTCTCTGTTTTACCTTTCCGTCATGAAAAAAAGGTATGTGTCAGCCTCGCAGGGTGGGAACCGTGGGCGCTGAACCTTTCTCCGCAAAGCTGCGCTACACCGGAGCAGACGACCCGAAACACCCGAACCTCATCAAAGTGACCGTTACCATGCCTCACATAGATGGTAAGTTTGGGGCTGGAGGCAGGCCGGCTCCTACAGATGAAGTCGAGTGTAATGTAGTGTGAGTAATATTCACAACTGGGGATCAGGAGCAGCGTGGCAGCCAGAATATTGATCGAACCCGAGCAAAAAAAAAAAAAAAAAAAAAAAAGAGGCCTGCAGCAAGGCTACTACTTGATATTAGTAGTTTTGTTTTTACCTTTCTATTCGTCACCTATTATGCTTGTTCTGGTGTTGTTTTTCCCTCTTTTTACCTTGAATGTGTTTTTTTAGCATCTTCTTTTGAATATGGAAATATACCCGTCCAACCTTTTTCATTTTGTCGCTTGACGAGTGAGAGCAATGTCATTTACTGGGATTTATGTGATAGACCTATACAATGCCAAATTGTACAGTAGAAGGAAAATAATACAGGGTGTTCAGTATTGTTTTTTTTTTTCTCAAGCAAATCCATAATGTAGAGTATGCTTTTGTGTTAGGCCCCCTTTTCTCTGATACTCCCCCTTTTCTCTGAAATAAAATCCAGCGCCATCAATTGCCTTTAGGTGTCTGCTAATTAGTGAATGGTGTCCACTCATGTCTAATCAAATGCCACTAGAGATATAGCAATTCTGGGAGGGCCTCCCACGTTTCTTAGTTAAGATCAGAGAACAAATTTCCAAAGAACACAGTATGTCAGGGCTAAAATTGTAGAGAATTTTACACCAGTGCCAGGTTATAAAACGATGTCCCAAGGACTAGATTGTATGGGGCTTTAAAAAGGATTTGATTTAGGACCCCTTTTCCCGTTAAGACCATCTCCACCATTACTGTAACAGGGTTTCAATGCAGATTTGGTCAAATCTGAGAGCGTGGGCCAATCTTAATTGCCTGAGAATGAAAGCGATCACGGATAATTGACTATTTTGGTGAGATGTATTTGAGCTTAAACGAGAAACATAAACTCATAACGTCAGATTGTAACTATGCTAACAAAGCCATCACACGATGGAGATTTTCCTACACAGTTTTACAAAGTAAGCTTGCTAATGGCTTTAAATCTTCTATTACAAATTTTAAACAATTTAAAGTCCTTTAATTGATCTACGCTGAAACTGTCAAATTAAATTGTGTAGTATTATCATTCCCAATGAACAAATATTAAGTGTTTTATATGTTCTTGTTGCTAAAATGTACGCATTTCTGGGAGGCCCCTGATGCCCTGGGGGCCCTAAGAAGCGGCTTATTTGCCATTTGCATCAGGCCTGCTCTGAATATCCCGAGTGCTGAACGTCTGTCAGAGTACTCATTGTTCCATCACCTGATAATGGAAAGGGTCCGACACAAGTGTAAACACAGCCAGACATCGCTGTCTACCTGAAAACGACAGGCTGAGCACGGACAATGGGGGAAGATTTTTAGCTTCTAATAAAAGCCGGTAGAGACAAACCACAAAAGAGTTGCATCTGTAAGGCTGGTTCTACAAAGTGTTGACTCAGGGACACATTTCAGATTTTATTTGCAAAACAATTTATCAATGTATCATTTTCCTTTCACCATACAATCATGCGACACTTTACGTTGGTCTCTCAGATAACATCCCACCAAATTAGATCGAAGGTTTTGGGTTTTAATGTGACAGAATTTGAAGAAGTTGGAAGGATCGGAATCGTTTGGCGAGGCTTCTACACTGCATCGCTGCGTAAAAGACGGCCGGACACGCCCGGACTCTTTTGTCTTTACACTTTGCAGGTATGCTGCCCGTTATCTCCACTCGGCCCCTCACCAACTTTGACCTGACTCTTAGTCCGGACGGCACCCGAGTCGGAAACCACCGCTGCTCGAATTTGCTTGACTTCGACGAGGTCACCACAGGTCACGGCTTCATCAGCGCCTCGACGCGCAGCCCCGAGAGCGCGGGGGAGTCGGCGCCCTACCAGTCCAGCGCCTCTCTGCGGGGGAACGGCACGCTGCGCTTCTACAGGAACCTGAATCTGGAAGCGTGTCTGTGGGAGTTCAGCAGCCACTACCACATGTCTGAGCTGCTTACGGATTGTGGCGGAACGATAGGAACGGACGGACAGGTGTGTGTAAACCATTATGCGAGGCATCTTTTAAAATCCAAACGTCTGGTTGATTATTGCCTCGGTGTGGATTTGTGGCCCGTCTAGGCTCTGGTATGTGTGCTCAGTTTATTTACAGACGTCTGAATGAGGTTGGCCGCACACACAGAGCGGCGCCACATCCGTTTTCCTTCTTTAAATGTCTCGTTCGGTGCAGCTTTATGTGTGCGTTTGCCAATCCCACACACTTGCTTGTGATGGACGGTGAGAAAGCGCGCACAAACGCACGCTCATGGTTTGTGCAACCAGCCACTGATTCTTTCTAACGCTTAACTCTGCTTAGATTAACGCCGACGCCGTTAACATCATCAAATGAAAACCGTTCCTTGGCGATACCCACAGATCCATCTCGCTAAAGGCTTTTAGTTAGATCTGCCAAATGCGATCATCATGACTTCCCGAGTTGAAATTTCCGCCTGCGTCCCTTCTGCAGATGTTTCAGTTATTTTTGTAGCGGTTCTTATTTAGTTTCGGAGGATAAGGACCATCTTCGTGTCATGTCCTCCTGCTCTTTTGTCCCTCCTCTAGCCTTTGATCTATGAGCTCCTTTTTTGCTGATTAGACTGAATGCATGGAGTTTTATATAAATGTGAGAGCCCATGCAATGCAGGAAGAGACGGAGAGGAGGCAAACATAATAGTTGCTGGGAACAGCAAGAACCACTAGCACACGTTGGTTACATGTGAGGCTTGTGATCTACAAGACCTGGGGTCCCATTTGTGAAGTGCAATTGCTGTGCTTGAAAAGACATTTAAAAAAATCCAACATGGTCACTACCTTCTTACTGCATGTGGCTCCATAGATCCAAGAGCACAGACTAACACCTTGCACCACTAATTGCAATTAAGATTCTGTTAGAAATAAAGATCTGGAAACTGTGACATCAATCAGAATTCAGCCCCCTATAGTCTGAGACCCCTAAATGACATCCACTGTGCCTGTTAAGTAAATAAGGTCCACTTGTGTGTATTTCAATCTGAATTTAAATAAAGATGAGATTTGAGAACATTAACGAGCAAACGGCATCATATGAAACGTGGAAGACATTAGACGTGAGAAGTTAGAAGCCGAGTTGGGTTATAAAAATATATCCCAAGCTTCGGACATTGGAGTAGTGTACTGCACAGCTATAAACACGGCTACAAACCCTCCACAACATGGTTGCCCGCCCAAAATAAGTGAAGGGAAGCATCAACCAGAGTTCTTAATGCAGTTCATTTATAATATAGCTTCAATTCACAAATGTTGCCTCAAAGCGTTTTACAAGACAAACAGATCCAATTTGTACACCGGAATGTTTAGACGGCTCAGTCCAGTAATATAAAGTTTTTCTAAGTCAATTACATACAATTCAGTTGAATTCTGCATATGAGGCAATGCAGTCCAGTTAATTTTATTATGCCAGGAGATAAAGTTTTTCTAATATTACAGAGTGAGTCACTGACTCTGAAGCAAGCCCTCCCGCTGAATGAGCATGTGGGAGAAGTGGATTGTTGGTTGCATCCAGTCAGAAACTGTGCCGCGATCCCTCGCACTGGGCATGTATGTGGCAACAGTGGTAAGGAAGACCAAAAGGAACCTCTACCAGAACCTGTCTCAGTGTAGGCGGCCATCTGCCTGCTACCGACTGAGGGGGTTGAGACCACAGAGAAAACACAAAAAGCATAGAAGCACTGCTCCAGGGGTGAGCCAGTGGTAAAATGATGGGATAAAAAGAAGAGTAGGGTTAGTCACAGCGAGTTCTCCTTCACTTGCTTTGTTTAGGACAGCGACAGATTTAAACACAGAAAGACAGAGTCAAGTGTATCATACAAAGACGACACGAAGCTGTCGGCAGACGTAGCTCTGTCGATGGCCCCCTCCAGGAAGGTTTCAAAACTGAAGAGAAACCCCCAGGTCTGTTTAACTTGTGTGGAGAGGAAAAATAAAACAGAGAAGACAAAGTTAGTTTCAGCAATAATTGCAGATAATACTTATTTGGAGAGTAATTGAAAGGTAGAAGGGTGCGGGAAATAAACAGTATGTTCTGCAGCAGCGTAAGACTATATTGGTACGACTAGAGAGATAGTTTAGGATAACCTGGAGCCCCCCAAGAGAGATGTGGCAACACCACAGTGAAACATGTTGGTGGTGGTAGTTCGCTTTGGAGACGCTTTTCTTCAGCAAAGGCATTGGTCGGAGTGAATAAGATGATGGATGGACCTAAATACAAGGAGGTGCTTGAATAAATCCTTATTAGAGGCAGCAAAAGACTTGAGAATGGGACTGAGGTTCACCTTTCAGAAGGACCACAGCCCTAAATGTCCGACCAGAGTTGCAATGAAAGGGTTTTAGATCAAAGGATGTTTATGTATTAGTAAGGCCCAGTCAAAGTCCAGACCTAAATTCAATTTAGAGCGCTACAGGATCGCTCAATTCAATCTGACTGAGCTTCAGGTATTTTGCAAAGAACAGCTGAAAACAATTTCAGTCTCGAACATGTGACAAGCCCGTGGAAAAAATCCACCCCAAAGGAATCCGAGCTGTAACTGCGATGAAAGGTAGATCTACAAAGTATATCCCCAAGCGATGGGGTGCCAAAGTCCATACAACGGCAGGACTGGGAGACTTTTGACAAATGTGTTTTCTGTTAACTGCAGCTAAAAATTTGATTTAACAAGTTCAACTCAGACAAAAATACCTAAAATTGGATTTTCCTTCGGAGTAGAATTACTTTCAGAATTTGTTCAAACAAATTATAAAATGTATAAACACCTAATTTAGTTTCTGCAAAATTCTACACACAAAGTAAAACATTAAGAGTGAAATTAAACAGCATTTTTTTAGGGTTACAACAATGTGAATAGCATTATAGCTTCGTTATGATAACTTATCTTACAGTTAGGTTATTGAATTTCTTAATTGAAAACATTTTCACTCTATTCGACTTACACATGGAGTGTCAATTTAGTCTGTTTTCAAAGATGAGCTTTAAATTTGGAACTTTGGGTGAAGGCTTTAAAACCATGTGAATTATACCCAAAACATTGGTGAGCAGTGACATCTAGTGGTAGCGTTTCGGGCACTGCATTTAGAAAAGCCCAATGAGATGAGCTCAATGGCAAATCACTTTTATGTAAAGAACGTTCACCCGGTCAGCGACTTGCTTTGAAAAACAAAAATAAATGTCAGTATTAGCCGACACCACTGCCCACACGTTGTTTGTGTAAAGCCCAAGAAGGCGTTCCTGCCTCTTGAACACACCGAGTGGGAGTGGAAGACTTGGAGGACCTTGAGGAGGAGAGCACTGTGTTCATCTGTTACATATCTTCTGTACTTATTATAGCTTTTCAACCTACAATCAGCCCTTAATCTGAAACAATGCTATTTGTTTGACTGCTTCGAACAAGTAGCATGAAAATGAAACATTAACGTCACTCTCGCTCATTTCCACATGAAACCTCTTTGCAGGTGCTGAACCTGGTCCAGTCTTACGTGACCCTGCGTGTGCCTCTTTACGTGTCTTACGTGTTCCACTCGCCCCTGGGTTCTGGCGGCTGGCAGCACTTCGACCTCCAGTCAGAGCTCCGGCTCACGTTTGTGTACGACACGGCCATTCTGTGGAAGGACGGCATCGGCAGCCCCCCGCACGCGGAGCTGCAGGGTGAGTGCCCACATCAAGAAACAGTAAAACGGTTCTTTGAAGAAAAGAAGTTCCTTTTTTTTTAAGTGACGTTTTGCTTTGTTTTTGTTTTTTTTTCTTTCAAAAGGATCGCTGTATCCTACCAGCATGCGCATCAGTGAGCAGGGACGCTTGGTGGTGAATTTCCGCACCAGAGCTCACTTCAGGGGTCTGTTTGTTGAGTCTCGTTCCTCAGGCGGAATTAAAAGTGCCGGTAAGACTGACTGACATCGTTATGGAGCAAAATGAACCGTGGTGATGCTGATACCTCTTTTCAAACTGTGTCTAGAGGCATCCCTGTCCTCCATGGTGATGAGTGTGGATCACCCAGGCCTGATGTTTAACCTCACGTTAGTGAGGAGCGAGCCTACCTACAACCAGCCTGTCCAGCAGTGGACCTTCATCTCGGATTTTGCTGTGAGACGCCGTGCATTTTTATTTATTTTTTTCCAGTTTTATGCTGTGACTGTGCGTTGACCTTAAGTAAAAAATGCCACTGTTTTTTTTTTTTTGGTTTTTTTTCACTAGCACTGCATTATCTCAGAAATTGAAAACAAACATGTCTAGCTTGATGTAAGAGCTTCTCTTCAGAACAGAAAAGCAACAATTATTCCAAGTGCTGCTAAAATAATATAGTCCGTTGTTTATTGCAGGTAAACGATACCTGTTTTTCTATACATGTGAATGCAATCAGAAAGTTTGTTTATTTTAGCAATTCATTTCAAAAAGTGATACTCAAATAGGAATTCATTGCACATATAGAGCCAACAACGCAGACGGGTTGAAGGTCAGTATTAAACTTTTGAAATATATTAATTAGATATTAATTATATTATATTATATTAACGTTGCCTGATTTGTTTTATGTTGATTGTCTCCTGAACTTTCCCTGGCATTTCATTAAAAATAGGCAATTCACCATAGGACCAGTATGATGGAGAATTGTAGAGGTTCTGAACTAAAACTATAAAAAAACTTGCTGTACTTTAATACACCGCAAAAACAGACTAAACGTAACTAAAAATAAGTTAAAATTTTCTTGAAATTAGTATGTTTGTACTTTATTTGAGTAGGTGAATAAGATAATCTGCCAATGGCATAAGATTTTTGCAGTTAAAATAGGAAGAACTCATCTCCATCAACTTATTTCAAGTGCATTATATCTAATTATCTTATTTGAGGGGTAAAATTACTCTTTCCATTGGCAGATAATCTTATTTACCTGCTCCAGTCAGAGACAAATACACTAATTTCAAGACATTTTTTACTTATTTTTAGTTCTGTTTTTGCAGTGTACCTGTAACTGGCTCTTGTCTGAGCTTTATACACAACCAGAGCATCACAACAGAAGGACATGCTTATATTTTTTGTATCCCTTGTATGCAGGTCAGAGATTATTCTGGGACATACACAGTGAAGCTGATCCCCTGTACAACATCTCAGAACATGGAATACACCGTTCCGCCCGTCTGCAGCCCCAGAGAACATCTCAATTTTGACCTCGACATTAGATTTCAGCAAGTAAGCATAATCCTTTCATGGACCGTCCACTCATGGAACTTTTTTAGTTTTTTTCGTTTTTCAGTCATTTTTACGTCAGGAGCTTTGCTCGTCGCTCACATACCTACATCCTTCTTCAGGTGAGCGACCCAGTTGCAGTTGAGTTTAGTCTGAATACTCAGATGTTCTTGCTGTCCAAGAGGAGCCTCTGGCTTTCTGATGGATCTATGGGTTTTGGTCAGGAGAGTGATGTCGCCTTTTCTGAAGGTGAGACTTTCTATTTCCTCCATCCATTTTGCAAGGTTTCCTACTACTCCGATTTTAGTTTATTAGTTGTTTTTTTTTTTGGCCAGAAATTTCCATTTGAAATGATGCTGACTTAAACTATAAGGAAATATTTACAGCATCTGACTAAGTGCATTATCTATTTATTGCATTTTTTTAACCAAAGTCTAAGCTTGTTACTCAGTGGGGTAAAAGTAGAGCAAAACATTAAGAACCAAGGTTCACAACATAACATTGGCATATACAACTCGTTGTTTTCTTTTTTGCCTCTTTTAGGTGACACAATATACGGTCGCGTCATGGTGGATCCAGTGCAGAATCTGGGGGATTCTTTCTTCTGCAGCATAGAAAAGGTGTTTCTCTGCACTGGCGCTGATGGCTACGTGCCCAAATATAACCCGACCAAGTTTGAATTTGGCTGTCTGGCTGACTCTCCTTCATTGCTATACAGATTCAAGATTCTTGTGAGTATACAAAGGTCTTTGTGTTAGAACTTAAAGTACCGTTTTATTTTTAAACTTTTTTTCTTTATTTCCTTCTATTCGTAAATCAATATCGCTTGACTCGCCAGGACAAGGCCCAGCCAGAGACTCAGGCACGTGTGTTCGGAGAGGTCAGTTTTAATGCAGTGTTGGCAATAGATGATCCATCCGCTTTGTCTCTTGTCAGACAACCAGGGTCTGATGGGTTCAGACTGGACTCTACAGCCATGTTCCAGGTACGCTATGTCTTATTGTTGGAGATGCACTGATCAGAACATTGTGGGCAATTTCCCATCTTTTTGTAAAGCGTCTATCCGTCAAGACCGATGTCGCCCCATTCTGATTTCCCTTTCCGAGCTCTAATTGAAGATTATGTCAGAGTACATCCAAAAAGCTTCTTTTTTTTTTCTTCTTTTTTTTCAACGAATGGTCATTGATCATTTTTATTGGCAGAGGTGCAGAGGTGATTGCATGCTGTGTGTGCATGAGAGGGAGGAGTCACTTTAAAACAGGGTTTTACCGATGTTTTAAAACAGGGGTCTCAAGCTTCGGTCCTCGGAAGCCAGTGTGCTACAAGTTCCCAATGTGTCTCTGCTTCAACGCACGCGGATCAAAAGTCATTAGCAAGGCTCGGTAGAACATGACTGCATGCTAAGGAGGCAGATGAGCCGTTTCATTCAGGAGTGCTGGACAAGGACGGCATCTAAACATTGCAGGGCAATGCTCCAATGCCAATGCTCAAGGGCAACCCCTTGAGCATTGGAGTTTGGGACGTTTTGTTTTTTACTTGTTTTAAAAACCAACAAGACCTTAACAACAAGTCTTTAACATCTTTTATTAGCTTTTATAGCCACTAGCATCAGTAAAAAGGTAGTCTCTGTGTATTCGCCTTCAGAATGTGGTCTGTGGATGCGACTATTTTCTCAGTGAACAAAGTATTTCATGGCTATGTGCTTTATGCACAGGGAGGAGTGGCGGCCTAGTGGTTAGATAATTGTTCTTGTGTCCCGGAGGTTGTGGGTTCAACTCCCACAGACTGCCACACTGGGTCCCTTAACCCCAGATTGCTCCGCGGGGCGCCACATAGTGGCAGCCCACTGCTCCCCAAGGGGATGGGTTAAATACGGAGAACAAATTTCACTGAAATGTTTGTTGCAATAACAATAAAAATGATTATTATTATTATTATGCGGTAGAATGGTGTGTTGTCACATGTTGTTTTTCTTACAACTACCTGTGGCTTTTTGTTAAACCTTCTCAACTATTCTCATCCCCAGGTTGCCGCAGGGCGTGAATGGTACATACACACTATTTACACCGTTCGATCCAAAGAGAACACCCACAGGGGCATTGGCAAACGCAGCCTGGAGTACCACTCCTTGGTCTCCACACCGACGCCGTCGAAAGAAAAAAGCCATCGCAGGAGAAGGTCCGACGGTGAGGAGATCCCAGCCACCACCGACGATATCGGAATAGATAAGAGCCGGGGGACCAACATTATGCATGTGGCTTTGGACCGCACCAAGAGGAGGTCGAGGGGGTCGGATGAGCCGTACGCTGGTGGCCGAGAACTCAGCGAGCTGAGCGCCGACGACCAGGTGGAGGGTCTCGTGAGCATAGTGGGGGCGCTGGTGGGGCTGCTGCTGACGGCCCTCATTATCGTCACCGTTGCACTGGCGCTGAGATCCAGACAGAAGGACGGGAAGGAGGTGTGGAGCGAGGGGGTGCAGGAGGTGGTGAAAGGGTCTGTCAGCACCGAACCCATGCTGGTGGTGAGGATGCAGGACTGCCACAACAGCTCTGAGGTGTGAATGCATGGATCGGACAGTTGGACACTGGGAATATATTGGGGGGGGGGGGGTTTTATAAATTCTTTTATCGATTTCCTTTTTTTTTTTTTTTTTTTTTTTTTCAGAGTTACTTTTACAACACCAAAAACTTTCAATTGAGCAAATGTATTCTTACGCGTGCCTGTTAATGTTCCCACTGTACTGAATTCATGCGAGTGCGCTCAGTACCACACTATTATACCATGCGTTTATTTATCCTTTCAGCTGCTAGCACCATGGTATTTCCAGGCTCGGGTACTGGCTTCATTGTGTCTAAAAGTACCTGAAGAAACATTTATCCTTCAGGACGGTCAGCTACAATTTTCATATGGATGATGCAGAGGAAGTCAAAAATAAAATGCTGGAAATAATGCTATTTATCGACATTATTCCCGGCAGCATTGCGATTAGATTGATGGTGTTGGCAAGTTTTGCAAAAACAGCAGTGGCTGAGCTAAAACGCTTAGTTTCCGTAGCTCATCTTTTCGGTCTGCTTCGATAATCGTGTGTTTGTGAAGCTATGACATGACGTGCTGTTCATGGAGGCACTTACGAACGATGACGCTTAACTTGTGGCTTTCTCAGAGTGAACAAGGATTATTCCTGCGATTAGAGGATTATTTTCCATTGGTTTACAACAGATGAGGTATGAAGATGAATGCTGAATCTAAATGAGAGGCATCATCTGAACAGCCTGTCTATTTGCTCCGTTTTGCTCACGCTTACCATCAACCTCCAGAAAAGAAATGACTCCTAGCACTTTTTAGAGCAGATCTTAGGTTTAGGAAATAATAAGCAATGTCGGTACATCCTGTCATGATCAATATAATTTATTAGTGGATCTCATCCTGTTTTTCTTTTTTTTTCCATTCCGACCACATTCTCTACCGACAGCAGTAAATTACCTTTAAAAAAGCCAAACTGAAGAATAGAAAATGCAGATTGATATGAACTTAAATTAGATTTTTCCGTTAATTCATAAATTTGGTTTATGAATTAGCAAAAATATGATTCAGACTCCCATTTCTTCAGGTTATCCCACCAATCTTTGAAAGTCAGACATGCATCCCATTTGAAATATCAAACTTGTTACTCTCACGTTTCATTTTAAAATCCGTATTGCATCTGGTGTTAGCTGGTTAATTCGTTGGACTACCTGTGCAGGTAGCTGGCCTGCAGTTGGTTCCTTGAAGTCCAGCGCACAGTGGGCAATTGAAAAAAAAAAAAAATCACGCAGCACTTAAACATGTTGCAGTGTATGCGTGCAACATTAAATGATCTCGATAGTAACTCCTGATTGCTAAACGATAAATTGTCTACAATTACTGGTGGTAAAGCTGTTATTATTAGAATTGAATGAGCAGAGGGGGTCATAAGGACAATAAAGTGACGTCTGGCATAGCAGCAGCAGTAACAATGGATGATTTTCTTAGACATGATCAGACACTGCTCTATATTTGCCGTAGCGCATCTTTAGATGGCATTGAGCCTGTCTCAATGTTTGACCACAGACCATCGATTCAGCCTCACAACCAAAGATTTTCTTTCACGAGAACCTGAAAGTACTCCACTGTACTTTTAAAACTGCTCGTTCCTTAGGCAGAATTATTAGGACTGAGCTCCTCTTGTTTCTAAACCATAAAGGTTTTTGTCATTTGTGACCAGAAAGATTTCCACACAGCCCATAATTGTATTTTGTGTAACTGAGGGAAAAGTAAAACACCTGACGTTTTTAGCAACACGCGGAGAAGGGGCAGCGCTGTGTACTCTATGCTCCAAAAGAAGGAGAAGACTCTGCTTGCTCTACCACTTTCTCTGGCATCTAATTTAAACAGTAGGAACGTATGACGGAAAATATTAGCGGTATACTGTGAAACTAGTGGCCGGCCCATACGTAGCTCCCACTCTGCTCACAGCAAAGGATTGTTTCTCCTGAAAATAAAAAATAAAACAACATGAAAACACCCCTTCTGTCACCAAACAGTGGGGGACTTCAGTATTTAGGTTTTCATCCTTATGCATTCTGCAGGCTGTGAGAGATTATTAAGGATATTAGGGATGAATTAGGGATGCAAAGGGGCGCACAGGGATGCAGTCTCTGTTCTATCATTTCAACATATTTTTTTAGAAATAAAAGACACATCCTTTATTATTGTGGCTTGTTTTCCAAGAAAATCGGCATGTATTCTGTACAAAAATCCCTCTGGATTTCCCAATTTATAGCGAGAAAGAAAAGACGACAGTCACTTCCTTATTCTAATTTTACATATTTTAATTTTACATATATAATCCGTGTAGATAAATGGAGCCTCTGGCAGGATTATTGCTCATTTATTTGTTAAGCTAACTCTTTTTTTATGTCTTTCTTTCCATGTAGCATCATATCACATTTGTCCAACTCTGTTTTGTTTCACTCTATTGTGGGTTTACACGTATGAACTATCCTGAGTGTTTGGTTATCCACTGTGTTTCTGTTACGACATTGTCATATTTATTAAAAGTTAATGGAAGGTTGTGTTCATTTTAAACCCAGGTTAAGGTGTGCTTGTACAAAGATGCTCATCTCAGGAGTTGTTCCTTTTGCTTTCAACGGGCACAGTGTTGTCGTTCTGACTGAAGAGAATCTCCACGAAGCCACTTTCAGCCTCTGTGTTACACTACTGATGATTCTGGTGCTGTGATTATGATAAGATGTGTTCACGCCTAAAGATCTGACCTCTGTTTCTCTCACGTTGTGTATTTCACGGCTTTATTTCTTGGCTGTGCAGTGTCGATTCGTTGCTTTTGGACAAGTGATGCGCACACGAGAGCTGCTTACAGATCACTGTCGGGAAAAGTGTACCTTTTGCCATCCTCCACTTTATTCAGATCACTTCTGAAAAGTACCTTTTTGTGTGTATTGTTAAATTAGTGTCTAATTCTGCTTTGAACATGCTCAGATCGATGTGCTTGGATGTTTGTCTCATTATAATGCTGTGAGTCATCACTGTATAATTATGCCTGATATTTATCAGGGTAAGCTGATGAGTTGTGAATCAATGGGGAATGCGAAGACTTCAGATCCTGCTGAGATCCAACTGTGACTTTTTATTTTGGACCCTGACGAGTTTGTAACTGCCACCGCATCTAACATCGAATGCACTTTTTTTTTTTTTTTTTTTTGCATCACATCCTTCACATGCCCAATACAAGCTATGCAATGTAACGTACACCCCACAGGAAGTAATCGACATATAGAGACCACAATTTCAGCACAATCAATCTTGGTATTGTCTTTTTATTAATTGATTTTTATGTAAATGTAATTAATAATAAATATTGCTTACTGGTGCCTCCTGGCGAGTTGTTCTTTTATCTGTACTCTGTAGAGTTTTACCACTGGTGTGTGTTTCAGTGTTCGGAAAGCAGTCCTGTTACAGGTAGTGCCAAGTCCCAACTGTTGACCTATAAAGACCGACCAAAGGGTTGCAGAAGAAACCTCGCAGCTCTTTCAAACCCTTCGCAACATGTCTGTAGCGAACCATACTTTCGTTAGTTGATGTGGACGTATTTCTAAACAGCTGAATGTCCCAGTCGGCACCCTTGGGACCATATTCTAAAAGTAGAAAGAAACTGAGCTCAGCATAAACCAGCCAGAACAAGGGGCTTTTTAGATGACATTTGTCATCACGGTCCTCCTTTAGATTCAGGCATGAAATAACATAAGCCCCCCCCCACACACACACACACACACACTGAAAGTTTATGCATTGGGTGAAATTGCTTCGACTCACTGCAAAAATGGAACTTAAAGTAAATACAATTTGGTTGAAATTTGTGCGTTTGTCCTTGATTTGAGTAGGTAAATAATATAATCTGCCAATGGAATGAGTATTTATACCCATAAAATAAGATAATTAGATATACTGCACTTGAAATGAGACTATAGATATGAGTCGTTCCTATCTCATTCTATTGGCAGATAAATTACACTTAACTGCTTGAGTCAGGGATAAATGCACTTGTTTCAAGAATATTTTTTACTTACATTTAGTTCCATTTTTACTTGGCAGATACAACGCAGTAGATTTATTTCAAGCCACCATAAACAACAGAAGAAAGATTTTATCTGTTCATATTGAAGTTGATATGGAAAATTATCATCCATCCTCATTTGCACTCCGGCTTCTAGGAAACTGTAATTGCAACCTAAAGGCCAACACTTACCAAATTGTGTTTTCTATGTTGTACATTCTTGGACTTTAAAAAAAAAAAAAAAAAAAACTGATGCACAAGCTCTGAACACTTGACATGTGACTGCACAACCAACATTTATAACCTAGGTCCCAGTAAATTAAAATGGCTCCAGAAATTTGAAACCACTGTTTATGCTTTTTGTGCCGTTCATCATAGGCAGTTTGACCTTGATGCATCTGAGATCAACTTAGATTGTTCCATAACTATATAGATTCATATGTGGAATACAGATTGTTGTCACTCGTACAACGCCAGCAGAACTTGCCAAAAATTCCCTGCAGCTTCTTTGGTGTTGCTGTTGGCCTTGTTGCAGCCTGCCTGGCCAGCTTCCATCTTGTCTTTTTTTTAAATCAGTGTTGGAGAAACATTAGATTTTTTTTTTTTTTTGCAACTTGAGTTGAGGATTTTTGGATACCTTTTCCTGATGAACACCTTTGTAAAAAAGAAATATGTTTGATCCTGTGTAACCTCTTTGCAAACAATCGCTTTAGCTAAAGGATAGAAAGGAGCAATTGTCGGGAAAGCCCCTTTGTGACATTTTAGCTTTAGATATAGTCCATCAGATTCACTACAGTAGGTTTCAGTTTTGTTCCCAAGAAGATTAATTGTTCAAGTTAGATCAAAAGGTGCACTTAAAAGGGTACTTTAACCCTCTATGGCATGACTTTTCATTTATTAGGGGAAAAATATTTCACCCCATTTTTTAGGGGCTTTATGGTGAACTAAAATCTATAGCGTAAAGTGTTCTGGTCCTCTGGACTTGATAAGGTGCTATACAAGTGCAACTACAAGTATCATTTACACACTGTCTCCACTGTTACTCTCTACTGTCTGAGGGAGTCACCCTAACTTGCACCTTCTGCCAATAAAATGTTCTTGCCTCCATCTCCTTTAAGTATTTGTTAGGATAAACATTACAAAATTATTATGGTCATTGGTTTAGAACTAGCACATGTCCACACTGTAGAATGACACTGTCTGAACATAAATTATCTAACTGCATAGTGTTACCCTAAGGCATCAAACAAAAAAAAAAAAAGCACAGTTTTAGCATTAAATTAACGACAAAATAACTTTTAAACTGATAGAAAATGGTCCTTTACATCTTTTTGCACGTGAATATATATTTTTATTTAAAGTTAACACACATTTAAACATGCTGAGAAGTGACGTTCAACTGATGACACTGCGCACCATGCTGCTGCTCTTCCTGAAAGGACTGTCCCTCTCCCAGAAACAAAATGCCACAGGAACTTCAACCCCCTCTTTTTATTTGGAAAAAAAATCCCCCCCCACCCCCCTCTTGCCCTAAAAATCATACTGAAGAAAAAAAAATAATTAAAGGGGCTGTGTGAAGTCTAGATTGATCGTGCATGTGAAAAAGAAAAGTAAAATGTTGTGCTCTTGGTTGACAAAATGGAGATTGGTCGTTTTCTTTCAATCAGCACTTTTATTGATCCCTGCAAGGAGAGTACAGAATATACAAAGCACCTCAACATTTGCTCATCTTCCCAGCTCTATTCTGTTTTGTTCTGACTAGACAAAGTGAATCACTCCCAATATACCAGTGATATCTATGTCAGATGTCACACTATAGTTTCTCACAGAAGATCTAAGGAATTTCCTTTTGGCTCTAATGAGCGCTATTGTAAGGAAAGAATGTTGACTCCAAAACTAGACCTTCAGTTTTGGAGATAAGGAGTTAGTCCTTATCTGTATCAGGCACCCCCTGGCATCTTCTGAAAACACTCCCTAAGTCCCAGCAAAATGAAATACAATGGGCCCCACATGCATTAAAACTCTGCAACGCTGCAATACTACAGAGCAATTACTACATATCAAACAAAATGAATAAGTGAAGATTCTTTCAACATTTATTTTAATTCACACATGCACTTCCTCCGTTTAGCAGCCAAAGTATAGTTAGGATCCTGCATCTTCCTGATAGACTAATAGTGGAGGAGCTGACCCAACAAAGGACAGTCCACTGCATTTGCATAAAGAGTCAGAAATGCATAAGAAAACATTTTTAAAAATGAGACAGGAAGATATAAAAAAGATGAATGGAAATAAAAAGCCTTGTGGGGGGAAAAAACTGCATGAGAACATTCAAGGGGGAGGGGGGATTAAAGAGACATGAATACATAAGTATAAGTAAAAAGGAAAAACATGAAAAGAATGAATAAAAAAGGGAACATTAAAGTCAAATGGTAATGTGTTGGAAATAAATAGAGAAACAAAATATGCTGGTCAGTTAAATTAAACGTGATAAAGTAAATAAATAGGATACTTTGAACAAAAATATGTCAACAAACATTAGAACATTTATTTTTCCAATTCCTTGTTACATTTTAACTTCATTGGTTTATAGGGTCCTACTATTATTTTTAATCCAGTCAGTTTCGGCCCTCCATACCGGTGGGTTGTATAAAAAAAAAAAACAAAAAAAAAAAAAAAAAAACGAAAGTATCATATTATCTACGTGCCAAAAACTTTTACAAAAAGTTTTCCGACAGAAGAAATAAAACAAACGCTGCTTGCTTTTTTTGTTCAGCAAAGGCTGCCTGAAAGCGCAGAATCTGATTGGTTTAGAGGGAGAGTGACGCAAGCACAAAGTCCCCGCTCTCCTCCTTGCTTCCTCTTCCCTCACTTCCTGCAGCAGCAGCGAGGTGTTGACAAACTGCCGCTGTTGGCTCGTAAACATGGCGACCGCTGGAGCAACTGGAGACGACTTGAAGAAAGAGCTGACGTGCGCCATTTGTCTGGACTTCTTCAAAGACCCTGTCATACTGAAGTGCGGCCATAATTTCTGTCGCTTTTGTATCTGCATGCACTGGGATGAAAATGGCGGAGACTACGGGTACCAGTGTCCTCAATGCCGGACGGTGAGTTCATACACGCTAACTGCTTAGAAATAAATAGACCACAGCCATGAAAGGGCCCCCCTCCCCCGCAGAAAATGAGTTATAGGCAGTTTTATCAATATAACCAGAGTTATTTACGGGGGAAACCTGCTGTTTTAAGAGGACTTTAACCGCCAGTCCGTTGTATTAATAACAAAAAACGTAAAACATCTAACCAATTAGGTGATTTACGGTAAGAATTTGGACTCGTACCGTTTAGCTGCTCTGCGCCGTCTTTGGATACAGTTGCTATGACAGCTGTAGATGACTGAATCCCACCCAAAACTGAAGAGTAGTTACCTAACCTAACAACATTTGCGTTGATGTCTTTGTTCTCTCAGGTATTCAACAAGAGGAGCTTCACCAAGAACTACTTGGTGCAGAACCTAGTGGCCAAACTGGAAGACCTGGAGCATCTGGGCTCTGCCCCTGCTCCGTCTTCTAAGCCCGTGAAACCGGATGGAAAGTGTGAGCAACATGGCGAAGAGCTGAAACTCTACTGCCAAACTGATAAGAGGCCCATTTGTGTTGTCTGCAGGGAATCCAGAGCTCACAGGTTGGTCGTGGCCTTCCTTCAGAGACCTTCAAACAGCCTAACTGGGTTTTATTAGTCTAAAGTAATAACCCAACCCCTATGAAAAGGAATGTAAACACAACGTTGGCTCTGATTAATACAACAAAACAACAAAACTGAGTGTGTTTCATTGAAACCTTTGTGTAATAAACCAACGCAGATGGATGTATAATCGCTGGGTGGAGGGAACATTTTGAATTCAGAAATCTGTGGTATGCATTTATATTCAGCCCCCTAGACACAATGCTCTATAGCACTTCACATTGTTTTTCTCTCCCGTGTTTTGTTTTACCACCTTTGCACATCTAGCAATTTCTGCCCTGCAAAATAGTTCAGGGTCAGTCAACTTAAGCCCTGTTCGCAAGGGATTAGTTTACCTAGGAACCATTTGTGATTCGCAATAATTACAGAGCTTGTCTGTGTTCCCGATGCCGTGCGAATGTGCCATGTGAGTAATTTCTCAAATAAAAATTCCCCTACAAATTATCTACTATATTTTGCTAAACTCCAAGGTCCTGTGATAATACTACTAATACAATGTGAATGGGCATCTGTGATTTTCCGTATGGGAACAGACATTAGCCGGCATCCTACAGTCTGTAAAATGCGACAACAGAACGAGGTCTAGCTCTCGTTGCACGGTGCGATACAGGAGAAGGGGTTCTGTTGGAGAGAAACAACAAGCCCTAATAAGAGACTGCACGTTAAAAAACAAGGCCAAAAACCGTGACTGACGAAATCTACCAGCAACTTTAGAACAGAAGTGTTGGCTGCACCGCTTCTATTACACAGCCGCTCACATGCACAATGAGCAGCACAGATGTCCGCAGATCTCAGGCTTTGCTTATCCCGTGCGAACGCGCCATTAGATGGCGAGGGCTCGTGAACATCGGTTTTCATGCCTTAATTGCATTTAGGCGAGGACTCTGGGCCATTCTGTCACATGAAAATGTTTAAGATTGAATTTTTGGAAAAATCAGGATTTTTTTTTTTTCCAATTAACTCATTGGGCTTCCATTACGAGAAAAGCACACAATACTGAATATAAGCTTATGTTTTGGAAAATACATTGCTAAGTGTAAACTTTTTTTTTTTTTAGCATAGTACGACGGACATTAATTTACTAATTTCTTTTTTTTTAGTTAGTTGGAATTTACATAAGCGAAGTGAAACCTTTTCTTAGCTCATAGTGTGAAACTGCTAGCAGCAAACATTTTGTCATATTTTTCATTGTTTACAACGGCACGGCCGCCATCTTGTTTTACAGGCGTGTTTCACAGCTTGTATTTAGTTGCCCTTTTGAGTTCGGGTCAACTCCCAGACGAAATGCTTGACATAAAAGCAAGTTTTTCAAAATAATTTCTTTAATTTCTTTTTGTTAAAGGAAAAGAGTCGATTCATCGGATTTGGCATGATTAAATCGGAGATTTTCTTTTTAAGCCCCATCGCCCAGCCCCACTGACTGGCTGTGTATTGAAGGCCCTTGTCTGCTTAAAGATGAACCTTGAACCCCGTTCCAAGCCTTTTGCAGCCTGTAACAGGTTCTCTTGCAGGATTCCCCTGGATTTAGCTCCAAACACCTCCCTATCAGTTCTAGCCAGCTTCTCTGTCCTGAAAAGCATTCTCACACAGTGATACTGCTACCACCGTGTTTTACCATGCAAATATAATGGATGAAGCGCAGGGTATTGTTTTGTTTTTCTCTTCTATTTTGTGATTTTGGGGACAAAATGCTAAATATAGTGTATAGCTGTTGGTTGTTTCTTTATTTTAGGGAAGCTCGACAGAAAATAGTAAATATCTGAGTAGTGACCATGAACTTTGTCTTTCAGACATCATCAGGTGGCTCCGGTGCCAGAAGTTGTGAATGATATGAAGGTAAGACATGAGTCTAAAACTGCTCATCTGAATGGTAATGTGGCAGAAAGATCAGTTTGTGGTGTTTGCTGTAATCAGTTGCTGCATTTAGACCCCTTTTTTTTGTATAATGTGTTTTGTCTACATGCGTTGTAATGTTCTTTTATTACAGATGCAGTTGAAAGTGAGGTTGATGGGGCTCAACTGGCAGAAGTCGCAATATGCCAAAATTAGGACAATAGATGAGCGGACTAAAAATGAAGTGCGGGTACGTGAAGTGTCATTTCTTTTTCCGTTGTGGGATCTTTGTAACACAAACTAAACCTGTGCGTTGCAATGTAAACTGTCTTCGGCTCTATTAATCTCTTTAAACGTAAAGGGTAACCCTCACTGGCAGCATCAGACAAGCGTCAGAAATCACACTCTTTTTTTCATGAAACAATGGGCACAGGCGGCCTCTAGGCCACTGTTGACGTCCAAGGCAGCAATCCTTTTCAGATCTGAGCTTGAACACAAATGCCAGAACACACTGGCTCCCATGGCTGCTCTTCTTCTTCTTCCGCCCTGCGTTGATGGTCCTTCCCCTATGTCTGTGTTGTAGTGCCGAGTCGGATGGGAAAATGCATCAAGATGCATTTTTTTTATGTTGGGAAAAAAATATGCACTACCCACAATCTTGTCATTATAAGGTCAATAGATATTGCCTGTCAATAGATTTCTCAATAGATTAGCTACTCTGGGGAGAAATCTAGTTTAAGTGGAGATATACAGAAGAATTAGCCTGACATGGTCATACTCAATTCTAGTCAGAATTTGAGTCTGATACTGCTCCATAGAGCTGTGATTATGGGGCGTGTTTTGAACAAACCAGGAAAAAAAAATTCCTCTGCACTTAATTGGATAGACCTACAACCAATAAGAGCAACGGAGTGTGTGACGTATGTTTAGCGACGCATTGTTGTTGTCAACGGAACTCAACTGTTAGCCTAGCATAAGAAGATGAGCGTTAACGATTTTTGCCGGTGTTGCAAAAAGAATGTAAGGATCCAAGGAGTCCTTCAACACACAAACCTGTCGATATCTTCTAGAACAGACCTAATAGCAGAATCT
Source organism: Fundulus heteroclitus (assembly GCF_011125445.2). NCBI lineage: Eukaryota > Metazoa > Chordata > Actinopteri > Cyprinodontiformes > Fundulidae > Fundulus > Fundulus heteroclitus. Next base: position 18,809,394 of record NC_046371.1, read on the forward strand.
ACACACCTCAACTCTCCAGCGGCAGCCGTCGTTGTTGTAAACTAATTCAACCCAAGCGCATTTTTGTGACGTGGTTGATTACGTTACTGTTGATCATCTGTCCATCATCGTATAAAGCCCGCCCTGACAATTTGATTGGCCCGCCAGATATTGGGCAAGCATACTCGCGCTACTATAAAGCAATGCCAGACCGAACTTCCCGACCTAAAACGTTGTGGGCGGGACTAAGTTCGGAATGGCACCCAGGCTACAGAAGAATTGCTAACATAATGTTTTGAAGCTGTTTTTAAAGATTGTGGTGTAAGTTACGTTGGTTATGGTAGGTGAGGCCACCTGCTGGCGTAAATGGATAACTTTGTTTGGCCAGAGTCCGCAGACTTGTTCTGTAGGCTTGTACAGCCTTCAGATCCACCATACAGCATCTTGGTGACATAAAGATTTGGGCTTTAACTCTCCTCCAGTGCCTTAGATCAAAGTTACATGTTCACAGTTCATGTCTTTGTTTTCAGCCACTCCTTTGATTTACTATGTTTGGATCTCCTCAGCGGACCTCTTCTTCCCATTTATTGTGAAGATGAGTTTTTCTAGACTGTTGATGTTTAATAAATGGTTAAACAGACGTGTGCTACAAAATCTGAACTTCATTGACAACGTCACTATTCTTTGGTAGGAAAGACACAATTTTTCAAGAGAGACGGTTTCTCTCTAAATGGGTCAGATGCAAAGCTCCTCCTTTCCAACATGCTCTGTTCTGTGAACCATCAGCAGCAGCAGCTTTGTCCTTAAACAAAGTACAGCAAGCGCATAAACAGATAAGCTCGGTACAAGCCGCAACTGCCACAACGAAGATAGCCAGAAAGAGACTTCATCACTATTACAGGAGGACTCACCCCACAGTTCCTTTAAATCAGGGTTAAAAACCTTTGTTTAGAGTTGCCTTTAAGTGTTAATGTTCAACTCAAACTGTTGTACTTCACTGAAACCTCATTAAATTATGTTTGTAGTCTTGCTGCTACTATTCCACTGCAGTGCACTCTCCTCTGTATGCATGCATTTTATTTTTCTCCACGAATAATGAAGCCTCTCTGTCGTCTATAGTTGAAGAAGCAGCGGCTGAAGGAGAAGATCGAAGCGGATGTAGGGGCCTTGGTCCAGTTCCTGCTGGATGAGAGAGACTCTCTCCTGGACAGCCTGGACGCGGAGGAAGCGTCCACGTTGGCCGTCATCGACGACAACCTGGAGTATTGTGAGGGCGAAGCAGCCGACGTGGACAAACTCATCGCTGATATTCACCAGCACATGGGTGGGAAGACCAACTTTGAGGTCAGTGGAACGTGAAGCCAGCATCGTAACACACACATGCAAACTATGGGAGAAACTGGACATATTATCAAGTTGCATTTTGGTCTCTTATTTATTAGTATGAACCAAAATCTTTAAATGAAAGCTGTTATTTAATTTAATTTATAGTAAATTAGTGATAAAAGTCACTTTTGATAATTAAGGTGACATCTTCTTTTATGCCAACAGAGCCTTGCTGAAACATTTAATGAGTAAGTAACCTATGGGGGTAGACTTTTATTAAATGTAAAAAGGAGAATGTTAAATTCTAACATTTTTATTTCCTCTCCAGAGCAATGCATCACAAGACTTTCTCATCTCTTGAGCCGGTCAGTTGTACGACTGACTTCACAGACTTCTCAGGGCCCTTCCAACTCATTATGTGGAAGAAGATGATGCACGTGCTGCACACCAGTAAGTTTACGCAATAAGGAATGCTACCGGAGGAAGAGTTCAGTAAAAACAGATAAAAGCTTTACATTTGTCCCGGTGAGGCGTCATGGAAGGCAGGGTCATTCAGCAAAAAGCCACTTACAAAACGTCATAAAATAGAATGACGAATGAGCATATCCTGTCGCAGTCAGTCAGCTGAAATGTGTTTGTATAAAATGCAGTTTCCTTCTGGATGGGTCTGTATTTTAAAACTTGAAAATGGCAAACTTTGAGTCTTCTTTCTGCAGCAAAAAACCTCCAACCTGAAGAATGTTGTCAGCGTGGCTGTGGTGTGGTACCGCTCACACTTTGGTAAAAAATGGGATTTAGGTTTTATTTTTCCAGCAGCTCCATCAACGGTCGTCCATTTTCTTAGTTCATCTCTAATATTTACGCCTAAACATAATTCAAACCCCTGATAATTTCATTGTAGTTTAATTGCTCTCTCTCCACATGTGGATCTTTTTATATTTAAAAGTAAAGAGATTTTCCTGTCGCGTGCCTTCTAAGACTAGATCTGGATGCAGGAATGCTGGTGCGACATAAAACCAGTGTTATGCTTGAAATAATTAGGTGAACACATGGACTGTCGCGTGAATATTGTTTACAGTAAAAAAACAAAAATGGCTGTAACTTAAGTCTGGTTCTGACCGCCTCCATGTTCACCTGTCGCGAAGATGACCTAAACTTTCCTTCTTTCCTCTCTCCGTAGTGCCTCAGAACCTGACCCTGGACCCCGACACCGCTCACGCGAACCTCCTCATCTCAGACTTTGACACCAAAGTGGAGGAGGGCTGCGTGCGCAGCCAGGAGCCGGACCTTCCGGGCCGCTTCAACCGGTTCTGCGGCGTGCTGGCCACGGCCCAGTACGCCAGCGGCCAGCACTACTGGGAAGTGGACGTCAGGGACAAAGGAGTGTGGTACCTGGGCGTGACGACCGAGTGCAGCAACAGAAAGGGCTTCGTCAACCTGACGCCGTCGGCGGGCTACTGGAGCCTGTGCCTGCAGGACCGGCTCTACGCCAACGTGGAGGACGGCCGCATTCCCCTCGCCGACTACTGGAACTCTCCCCGCGTCGGCGTCTACCTGGACTACGACAACGGGCGCCTCTGTTTCTACGACGCCGTCACCATGAAGAGACTTTACATGTTCGACACCTGCTTCGCCGAGCCCGTCTACCCTTTCTTCAGCCCGGGGAAGAACGACGTCGGCAGCAGGCTGCAGATATGCCACTATTATTAACGGAGGCGTGACGAGCAGTTGCCGAGAGTCCCGACCCGCGCTTTCAGGTCAGCCCGTCGCAAAGGCGTCTTCTCATTAGACGTTGTTGTCGTGTGCGTTTGAGCCGTCGCCTGCAGGTCCTGCAGTGAATATGAACTGGATGAACGTTCTCATCCTGGACCCCCCCCCCCCCTTCAAAATTAGACACAAACTGTAGGCTCCCACCCCCGGTTTACTACGGTGGGGGGTTTGGAGAGGTGCTCCGCTGTTCACGTCCAGCACTGTGTCTGTGGGGATGTTTTCAGAAGTTCTGGGCGATTTAAAGCATACTAAGTTTATACTCTGAACGCCCGCTTTCTCTTGATTCCAAGGCTCAGTTAGGCCCGCTTCTCTGGGGATTTCAGTCGAAGTTCAGATTTCTCGGACTAATGGATCGGCGAAAGTTTTACGGAAACTGTTTTATTAAAAACATTTTAAACCACCGTTATTTGTCCTTGTTTGTGCCATTTTTGCGGTAAGCAGGTAGCCTTAAGGTTTGCTTTAGAGATGCCTAAACAAATGTGAAACTTTTGATCCAGCGGCAGGAACAAAGAGCTACAGGTCAAAGTTATTTGACGTTAGGCTGTATTCCCACGTATTAAGCCACTTGGGAGGTTAATGTTTTTGCTTTACACATTCCATTTATAACTTGTTATTCAAGCGCAAGAACCTGGATTTGAGTGAAATCAAATGTTGGTGTTGAATGTTGACCGTTTTTTTATCTTCTTGCTTTTTATGTTTTATCTTGTTTTGAGTTGATTACTGCTGTTCTATATGGCTGCAATGTATTTGAATTTCCCTGTACCTTATGAACGTTTACTGATATATTTTTTTCATTTTATTTTTTTTTAGTTAAGTTTTTAATGGATGTCTTAAGTTTTTAAGTTGTGCTGTTAGGGTTCTCTATGTTTTATTTTGACTTTGAGTGTAAAGTCCTGAATGTTAAAATGGAAAAGTGTCATGAATTTTTTTTTTGGTCCTGAAGAAACGGCTCTGAGTATCTGGACTTTGTGTTCCATCTTTTTTTTTTTTTTCTTTCTTTTTTTTCTCCTCTCTTTGTGCTTTCTCCATGACTGCAGCTCAGTGGATTTCTTAACCCAGTTGTATTAAATTCATTTCCATAAGCAGTTTAGGATTCTTTTGAAATGTGTCATAAAGTGGGACTCCTGCATCTTGCCAATTATTTAAGGCTCTCACACTCTGTATGAATATATATTCTCTTTCATTTCAATAAAATCAGGAGAACACAGATTTGGTTTTAACTGATTCCGTTTCAGCTCCTAAAACAAACTACTTTATTCTTAAGTGCTCTGACAAAATGGTTCCAGTTTGGGTATATTGGCACTTTTAAGTTCAACAAAGGTCCAATTTCAACTAGAACTGCAAGCAGTTATTAAAGGCAAGGCAAATTTATTTATATAGCACAATTCAGTACAAGACAATACAAAGTGCTTTACATGATTAAGATATAGCAAAATAATAAAATGTAGATAGAAAATAGAATAAAAGCAAGTAGGGATAGAATGTAGTAACAAAAAAGAACATTAAAAACAGTAAAACTGTTTAACTAGAACAGTCAAAGGCAATTTTAAACAGATGTGTTTTTAATCTTGATTTAAAAGAACTCAGGCTTTCTGCACTTTAACAGTTTTCTGGAAGTTTGTTCCAGATAAGTGGAGCATAGGAACTAAACGCTGCTTCTCCATGTTTAGTTCTGGTTCTAGGTATGCAGAGAAGGCTGGAGCCAGAAGACCTTAATGATCAGGAGGGTTGATTCACTGATAACAAGTCTGTGATGTATTTAGGTGCTAAGCCATTTAGGGATTTATAGACTAACAGAAGTATTTTAAAGTCTATTCTCTGAGATACAGGGAGCCAGTGTAAGGACTTTAGAACTGGGGTTATGTGCTCTACTTTCTTAGTCTTAGTGAGGACGCGGGCAGCAGCATTCTGGATCAGCTGCAGCTGTCTGATCCACTTTTTAGGCAGACCTGTGAAAACACCGTTGCAGTAATCAATTCGACTAAAAATAAACGCATGGATTAGTTTTTCCAGATCCTGCTGAGACATTAGTCCTTTAATCCTGGAAATGTTCCTCAGGTGATAGAAAGCTGACTTTGTAATTGTCTTTAGATGCTTTTGAAGGTTCAGGTCTGAGTCCATCATTACACCCAGGTTTCGGGCCTGATTAGTGGTTTTTAGCTGAAGCGACTGAAGCTGTGTGCTAACTTTTGATCTTTCCTCTATTGGTCCAAATATTATTACTTCAGTTTTGTTTTTATTCAATTGAAGAAAATTTTGGTACATCCACGTATTGATTTCTTCTAGGCATTTACTCAGTGCCTGAACTGGTTCATAGTCACCTGGTGACATGGTGATGTAGAGCTGTGTGTCATCTGCATAGTTATGGTAGCTGATGTTGTTGTTTCTTATGATCTGAGCTAGAGGAGCATGTAGATATTGAATAGGAGGGGACTCAGGATGGACCCTTGGGGAACCCCACATGTGATTTTTGTCATCTCTGATGTAAAGTTACCTACTGATACAAAAAAGTCCCTGTCCTTTAAGTAGGATTTAAACCAGTGGAGAGCTGTACCATAGAGGCTGACCCAGTTTTCTAGACATTCTAACAGAATGGAGTGATCGACAGTATCAAATGCTGCACTGAGGTCCAATAGAACCAGCACGGTGGTTCTTCCACAGTCTGTATTTATATGGATGTCATTAAACACCTTGATAAGGGTGGTCTCTGTACTGTGGTGAGCACGGAAACCTGACTGGAATTCGTCAAAGCGGCTGGTCGTAGTTAAGAAGGTGTTTAATTGTTGACATACAACTTTTTCAATGATCTTACTGATAAAGGGGAGGTTTGAGATGGGCCTGTAGTTCTGGAGTAGAAGTTTGTCTAAATTGTTCTTTTTCAGCAGTGGTTTGATAATTGCTGTTTTTAGGGACTGGGGGAAAACACCTGACAGAAGGGACGCGTTTATTATCTGAGTCAAATCAGACGCTATGACAGGTAAAACTTTTTTAAAGAAAGCTGTGGGGAGAACATCAAGGCAGCTTGAGGAGGAACTTAACTGCTGAATTATCTGCTCTAAGCTTTTGTGGTTTATTTGGCTGAATTGGGACATTTGGTCAAAATCAATTCTGGTAGGAGACTACTTTGGTACTGAACTTAGTATGGATGTACAAACAGATCCTCTAATCTTTTGGATTTTTTCAGTAAAGAAGTTTGCAAATTTATTGCAGGCCCTGGTGGAGTGGAGTTCTGAAGCCACGGACACAGGAGGATTTGTTAACCTGTCGACTGTGGAAAATAAGACACGAGCATTATTAATGTTTTTCTTAATGATCTCAGAGAAGAAAGATTCTCTTGCATTTTTCAGTTGTAAGTTATATCTGTAAAGTCTCTCTTTATAGATGTCATAGTGAACCAGGAGTCTGTTCTTTCTCCACCTGCGTTCAGCTTTCCGACATTCCCTTTTTTCACTTCTAACTGCTGGAGCATTTCTCCAAGGAGATTTTTTCTTCCCGGAAAAAACCTTCACTTTGACAGGAGCAATGTAGTTAATGATGTCTGAGACTTTAGACTGAAAGTTATCTACTAGCTCATCTACTGAGTTGCAGCCCAAGGTTGAGGTAGCAGAGTAAGCTTGAATAAAAGTTTCTGTGGCATTGTCCTTAAAGGTGCGTTTTCTTACGATGTCCCTTTGGCTAAATGAGTCACTGGAAATGATACATTCAAAGGTAACGGAGAAGTGATCGGATAAGGCAACATCAGTTACATTGACCTGTGAAATGTTTAGACCTTTAGTGATGATTAAGTCTAAAATATGTCCCTGCTTGTGTGTTGGCTGTTTAACATTCTGAGTTAAACCAAAGTTTCTAAGTGTGTCACACAGTTCTTTTGCACTTCTGTCTTCAGGGGTGTCGACGTGAAAGTTGAAGTCTCCCACAATAATTAAACAGTCATAATCAACGCATATCACAGACAAGAGGTCACTAAAATCCTTAAAAAAAAGTTTGATGTGGACTTAGGAGGCCTGTAAACATTCCGAAACATAGTTCGTACCGGGCTAAAGGGTTCCAAGCCCACGCACCGCCCCCTTTGAGCATGTTCCTGGACTTCAGCATTCAACACCCTCATCCCACAGCATCTGGTGGAAAAACTGGAACATCTGGGCTTCAGCACACCCCTTTACCACTTCCTCACCTCCTGACCACTGTCGGTCCGGGTTTGACAGACCACCTCTGATGTCATCACCCTCAGCACGGGCTCCCCTCAGGGCTGCATCCGGAGCCCCTTGCTGTTTACTCTGATGACACACGACTGCACCCCCAGGTTCACCCCCAATCACATCATGAACTTGTGTACTAGACGGGCCGGCCGGTCCAAAGCCTCCATGTTTTCATTTAAGTTGAAGCAAAAGTCACCAAAGTCTTTCTTTCTCTTCCTCTGAGCTTCATCTGCTCAGACATGTTTTAAGAATAAGTTTTATTAACGTTTTAAATTGTTTTAAGGCAAAACAAGTTCTGGATTTTACCTCTTTCTTTATCTTCCTCTGAGCTTCATCTGCTCAGATGTGTTTTAAGAATAAGTTTTATTAACATTTCAAAATTCTTTTAAGGATAACAACTTCTGAATTTTACCTCTTTTTTCTCTTCCCCTGAGCTTCAGACGTGTTTTAAGAATAAGTTTTATTAACGTTTCAAAATTGTTTTAAGGCAAAAAAAAGTTCAGCATTTTACCTGTAAATTCTCCCTGTGGCTCTTGAGCAAGGCAGCAGCAACAGTGCTGTAGAGATATATTTTATGTTAACCTGTCCTCAAAGTCCAGTGCAATAAAAGCAAAAAAAAAAAAAAAAAAATATTAAGTCTGCTTTGTTGGTCTTTGTTGAAGTTTGTCCAACTGAAAGTCTCCTTTGAAGCAGCAGCACTGTGTAACCTTTAGCCACCAGAGGGCGCTGGACCTGCAACTTGCTGGTCTAGCGCCCCTGAAGGCCGCTGGCAGAACTGCAGAGCAGCACATAGGCAGACTGGTGTGCATGAAAAATGAAGGGACAGGCAGAAAAGTTTTATCCTGTTATTAAAATGTGTTTAAATAAACAGTAAATTCAATATTCTTAAAATGTTTCATGGGGTCCACAGTAAGAACACTAGAGGAAAAGAGCTTTGGATTGCTGTGCCGATTTTGGACAGCCTGTAACTCCGTCATTAAGCTTTTACAAAGGATTTGTGAGTCAAAAAAAAGCTTTGTTAAAGGAGGGTTTTTTTGGAGAGAATTTTAAAATAACAGATGTTTATATGAAAGAAATGATGGACTGGCAGCTTCACTCCTTCGTTTCTCACTGGATGCCCCAGTGCAAAGACAATCCCTTACCTGGAGGCTTCTTTACAAACTTAGACTTAGACAAGTTTATTTGTCTAAGTTAAAGATCCTTCTTAAAGAAACATGAAGACAGTTTGCATGGGATTTACGAGAGAGAACAAAAAGGCGAGTTAAGTTAAGGAAGTTGTTGATTTTATTCCAAAACCAACAAGCTGTGTCTCTCCTCCGTGTCAGGATAATTAATCATAGTTCTGGGCATAGAACCCTAATAAATGAAGTTAGCAAGATGCCTGCTCACTTTTGTATCTCGACAATTTTATTCTTAAACTGGAACTCCAGCACCTTTTTATGTCTAAATATTTAAAAATGGCCTTTGAGCATCGTGTCCATCGTGGCCTTTTTTTTTTTTTTTTTTTTTTTTTTAAACCACAGCAGACCGATCTGGTGATGCTGATTCACTTTTCTTATCCAGGACATTTAAGGAGGAGGTGAGAAAACGGTTTCATCTCCTCCCGCTCAGGTAATGACTCAGAGGCGACTTTTAGCTGCTTCTCTATTGCGATGTGAGCTTAGTGCAGTGCAAATGACTAAACCTAACAAAGACACATCGTCGTAAACCTGTTTCATACAGAAGACTGTTCAGAAAAAGGTTCAATTTAGTTATGTCGTTGCCAGAAAGCCCTTGTCACTTAAATATTGATCATCTTCAGGTTTGTAACCCCCCACCCCCCAACTGCAGGGATGTCCAAATCTCACCAGATGGCCAAAATTGGCAAGTCAAAAGTACTCAGTGCCAGGAAACAGAATTTAGAAAAACAACATGACCAAAAAATTTAATAGATGTATTTAACCTGCTAAACAAAATATGAGCATGCTATATTTACACAACAAATGTGTCAGATTTTCTATGTGTAAGGAGTGTGTCAGTCATCGTGCATCCAATACTTGATAAGGGTTTTGCACAATTGCTTTATTAAACAATGGCTGCTTAGTTTGTTAATTATTACAGGCTCGTTTGAAAAGAGTTGAAATAATTTGTGTCTATTCTTGGCCATGGCAACAGGATTTGGGTCAGTCTTTGAAATAAAAGCAGAATTTGGTGTACCACAGTCTGCATTTGAGTAAAAGTCATTAAATAGATGGGGTCCAGTTTACTGTAAAAATAAAAGAATGTAAAAACTTATTTTCAGACATAATCACTAAATTATACATGTAACCAATTACGTGTATCATTATTTATACATAATGTTTGTGTTAAATGTATAGTTTTGCTGGATTGCCTGAAATAAATCATTCAAAGTGGCTATTAAAAGACAAACTGACGTACCTGACATTTTCAACTGGAAGAAAATTTAACTGGTCTGCAAAACCTTTGCCCTGATTTAAAATAAAAAGTCTCCATCTGCATCAACCCCCTGTGCTGGTGGGCCAAATCATGGGGGCTGCACAAGATCAGTCGCACTTAGCACACCCCCTGGACCCGCTGCTCGAAACGGCATCTTATAAAAAAATATGTTGATTCTGCTGTAAATAGCAGAAGTCTGTTGAAACAAAACACACAACCACGCAGCGGTCGACACTGTTTTGGTTTATTTTTGCAATGATTTTTCCAGGATTACATACGCCTCGTGACTGCTTCCTGTAAGTTCTGACCTACTGTAGTATACAGTCGTACACATATTTGGTAGATGTAGCGTTTTATTTAAATGTGCTTTAGTTTAATTTTAATCACACAAAACAAGTTAGTGGCAATTAAAAGGCATTGACACTGAAAAAAAAAAAACAATACAACGACAGAGGGGTTTGATTCATGGAGAAAAATAACTTGTCAGTACACACTGCTTTCCAACAAATGGGAAACACAAGAAGAAAGTAAAGCAGCTTTTATAAACTACAGCTAAAAAATAATAATAAAAAAAGGTTCCTTCAGGGGCCACAGATAAAAACAAATACGCAAAAAAGAAAAGTCCATGACAAAGGTGCTGGTCATCAGACACATTAACAAAATAACTGTAATGTACAATACACTCTTTGATTATGATAAATGAACTAAACATAGAGGCATATATTATTCTTGCAAAACGATAGAACTTTTAGAATATTTGTCCTTTGTGCAATGTTTAAAAGAAAGTTACAAGAACACGTTTTGGCTGAAGGAAACGTCAGTGTTAAAACAAGAATTTGAGAGGAGAGATCAGATTTCGGATGCTACAACTTATAACATACAACATAATGTTTGGCAGAGAGTTAAAGTGTCCAACGCAACAGTTAGAAAAATAGTTTGTACAACAAATTATATAGAAAAGAAAAGCAAAAAAAAAATAAATAAATTAAATCATCTGGAAACATAAAATACAGCAAACAACGTTTACAACCTTTTGTTCAACTAATGTTTCAGTCATTCAGCTGGCTACTGCATTGCATGATCTCGGTTTCATTTAAATGCTGGAATAAGTAGGATTATATAGCAATAGAACATGGACAATAAATCCATATGTAGACCTACATATACATATGTACAATTACAGTAATTTCTTGATATTAACAGACAAAGGTGCAAAAAGCCGTGGGGTCGAATTTTAGAAATCTGTTTTGGTTATTACAAACAGCAAGACCCGAAAAAGGAAATTACCTGTAGAAGTGGAGCTGGTCGGGATGTTGTGCTTCTTTCAACTAAAAACAGCTAGCACAAAGGTCAACTAATCCGTCTCGTCAGCGTGATAAAGTGCAAAATGACGATTTGACCTTTAACTACACATTCCTTATATGGTCTGTTTTGTCTCCATATTTCAAAAAAAAAATGGAAGGCAGTAATAGCAGGGTTTTTTTTTTTTTGTTTTTTTTTGGCGCACAGTGACAAAATGGTCTTTTTCTGGATTATGAAGGGATGTTCTGTTAAGCGTTTACAAGCAGTGATATCCTACATGCAGCAGAGAACTCTCTGGGGTTCTTTGTTTAGCATAAATCCAGATTAGTTGTTTAAAAAAAACTCAAGCTAAAGCGTCAGAGATGTATACGAATAACTACTTGCCCGAGACTGCCAAAAGGGCCGATGATGTGAGGTGAACACAAGCCCAGGGGTGAACACAGCCACCACAAGAGCAGCATTCATAATACCACAAGAATTTAGATGAAGATAAAAAAAAAAAAACATCAATATGTTTGTTGTCAGGACACATAGTGCAGACAGGTGTGTGAGCCGCAGCAAAGGGGCCAGCTATCTGGGCAGAGGGTATGTTGTGATTCCAGAGAGGGGATTTCCATTTTGAAGGTCTTGAATGGCAAATGTATTTCTTTTTTTTTTTTTTTTTTTTTGCAATTACTTTGGATGTGCTATTAACCATTTTAGTTTATCATTTCGATTTAACCACACATGCTCCACACAAACTCCATCGGACAGCCTGAAGGAGTGGCCTGTGGTTGCATAAAACACTATGCTTCCACTGTACCTTACGAATGTAGATTTTATGGTGCCTGTCGCTTTGTGCGTGAAAAACCCCCCAAAAAAACACAAGTTAACCTTAGCAAACAATATCAACTATCCTAATAGCAGCAACGGAGTTAAAATGCTAATGCTGTTTAAAGTTTTACTTGAAATCAGTAACAAAAATTTCTTGGTATTTGGTAGGCATACAATAAAGTTTATGCTCTATTTTAGCATACGCTAATAAAAAGGGATTAGCCAAAAAGCTTCAAATGCCATGTCAGGTATATATATATATATATCAAAGTATAATTAATCAGTTTTTTTACTTTTAAATTAGCTTACTCTGACCCAGACATGCTTTGTATGTGCACATTACACAGAGGAAGATTACTGGTTGTGCACCCCCCTCCTAAATTGACTCACCATTTAAATCACCTTCAAAATAATTACTGAATGCAAAAATAATTCGTTTAAAAGGTTCTTAAAATACCCTTTTCATAAACGTTTTTAATTCGGCCCATCTCGGACCATGTGCTAGTTTCAGTCTCTGGGATTTACTAATTTGTATTAATGCTAAATGAAGAATCCATGACAGTAATCTGAAGCAGGTAAGATTTTAATTGCTTGTAATTTTTTGCACAGAACCTCACTTTAAAAGTCATGCACTATTCCTTTTGTGGTACTGTTTGGGCTTGGCGTCAGTTTTACAACATCATGGTAACGTGTGAAAACACGGTGGGGATAATAAGTGTTTGTTACCCTAGCTGGTCGCTGGGGAAGTCCTGAATCTATCCCAAAAATTAGGGTCATCACAAGCCTGGTAGGGCGCGTCCACTGGGATGTAACAAGCAGAAATCTAACTCATTTCTCTTCTTCTAATACTAGGAATGCATTTTTTTCATGCTGATTCTTGCAATTATTTTGCCCAAAGTTCTGAAGTAAAGTGGACAAGAAATCAATCTGTCCAAATGGGGTGCAGGAACATTGCAACTCAATGTCTACAAGTAGCGTTTAATATTAATTCACCCAAGCAGGATTCGTTGATGTCTTTCCTTCGTCTACTGCAGGTATCTGTAAACTTTGAAGCAGTGATTACCGGAGTCCGCAACTGCCACGTGTCCGTCTGAGGTGAGAGCGAGGCCCTGGGGGCCGTAGAGCGGGTCTGCTGAGGTATTAATGTAGGACAGGAAAGACCCTGTGCTATCAAAGACCTAGAACACAAAAAAAAACAAAAGGTTTTCTAGCATTTATTGTTTATCTTTTGCCAATTATAGAATAGCTATTTAAAAATGATGTGGAAAAGCATTTGCCTGCTTAAAGATTTCTTCCGGTTGTGTTTTTCTTCATGTTTAAGATTATCAAACTAATTCAAACATCAAACAAACTCTGAGTATATTCAAAATGATTTGAGATTTTAATTAATTAAGGCAAAAAAGCTATCCAAACCAACATGGCCCTAGGAGGAAATACAATTCAATTGTGATTCACTACACTTTTTTCACTAGCTATGCTCAGATCTGATTATTTCCTAATATTTAAAATCATGAAATCACTTAAATAGAACCTCTCTGATAGCATAAATCAGACTAAATAATTTCAAAAAGCTGAATCTACCCATGATCTAAGGAAATTAAAGAAAATATGAGAAGCAACGTCCATGACATCTATCAGTCTGGATTGGCTTACAAAGACATTTCTGAGGCTACTGTCCACTGTCAGCCACTGTCCACAAACGGAGAAAACACTTTTATTGCATCAGGTGTAAAACTAAACCAGATATTGAGGAAAAAGAACATTGCAAGTACAGTCAAACATGGCGGGGGTATTGCCATGGTCTGGGGCTGCTTTTCTTCTTCAGGACCAGGACAACTTGCTAAACCGATGGAACCATGAAGGTAAATGTTCATAGCTTAGGAGTGATCTAGTCAAAGTATAGACTTAAATCTGATCTAGATTTTGTGGCATGTTCTTAAACAGGAAGTCGATGCTAAAAAAAAAAACAAAGAAGATTAGGCCAAAATTCCTCCACAACAATGCAAAACACTGCCTTGTTCATGGCAGTTGTTTTTACCAAAGGTGGCACAGCCAATTGTTAGGGGGCCAGAGCGGCTTTGAGAGTTTTCACTCAGATTATGTTTCATATTAAAATGTATTTGATTGTCTGAAACATTTAGAGAAACAAAAAGCAGAAGAAATCTAAGGAAACCACCTTCATGTAAGTGAAGTTATGTTGTTGCAAATAATAATAATAATAATAATAATAATAAAAAGCTCTCAGGGTATGAATAACTTTTGAAGGAGACTGTACTTTTGTCAGAGATTTGTAATTTCAGCTCACTGTCATGATCGCTCATCAGTAATGACAAAACTACCTGTATTCTGCTGTTACCCCAGTCGGCTACAATGATGTTTCCGTTGGCGTCCACAGCCACACCGGTGGGCGCGTTGAACTGGCCGTTACCTTCACCGTGAGAGCCAAACTTAAACAGGAACTCCCCGTCGGCGCTGTACACCTGCCACAAGAGGTAGGCCGATCAAGCCGCCGGACGCACTCACTGAACACCAAGACTTGCAGAGAGATTCTACTTCCTTTTACCTTCACGGAGTGATTGTGAAAATCCGTCACTATGATTTCATTCTTGTTGTTCACTGCGACAAAGTGCGGGCCTGAGCAGAGAGATAGAATCAGAGAAAGGTTGGAAAACAGTCATCAGGCTGGTCAAACGTGCTCGATCAGGTTGTCGCTCCTTCATATTAAGCTCAAATTGTTTTGCTCACATTCTTTTCAGGTATTTCTCTAAAGCTCAAAACACTTCTAAAACAGTAGTAAGAATTAAATTACAGAGAGGCGCAAATACTAAGATTCGGCTTGGACCGTGCTTTGCCTCGTTAGTGCATGCTAACAGACGTCGTGTGCTTTCTAAGGACGATTTCAATAAATTGCAGCGTGCATTGGTTGTGTTGATTTTGGAGTTTTCTGGCCACCCATATAGGAGTTTTTCAGAACATATAAATGTTTTTTTTTTCTTCATAAAAACACAGGGGGATTGTTGATTAACAGAAACCACAAAAAAAAAAAAAAATCATTTACACAGTTCTGTGAAAACGTATTAGGCCCATTAGAGATTTCTTCTGTTTTTGCTTTTTTTTTTTTTTTTTTTTTTTTTTGGCATCGAATCAAGTTTTAATATCAGAAAATAATAAGAGGAGTAAATACATTAGAGAGGCTTTTAAATGCAGATTTCAAGAATTTAAGGACAAAAACGGCCCAAAAAAAAAAAACTTGCCCTACAGGAAAGTATAACTGGCCTGTTGTTATATCAAAAATTAACTTTAATTAACCACTTTTTGAAGTTGAATTCCTCTAGATATACCCACACCAGATTACTGATGGAATAAAGAAAACCGCTAAACAGAACCTGTGTGACCACATGACGAAGGTTTAAATAGCTCAAAAAGCAACACATGCCTTTGTGTTCTTTGTTTTCTCATTTTGTATTTAGAAGTGGTTTCCACGTTAGAACTCTTGCATGCCTTTCTATCAGTCAATCCTACGTCTAAAGGTGTGTTGTTTAAACTTTATAATCTCGTTTCCAAATTGTATTGACTATCTCTGACTGCTATCAAAGCAGTCTGGGAACAAGACCTCCAGTCCACCAACCCCGACGATCTGTGGGATTCTGTTCTGGATCAGAGCGCTTGCCACGCTTTCTGCCATTTAAAGTATTCCACCAGGTACAATTCTCCAAAGTTATACTGCCGTCCATTTTGCCCAAACGTGGACCCCGATTGTGTGTCATCATTAATTCATATGTTTTGGTAATGTTGTGGCCTGTTTGTGGAAGTCAGGTTTTCGTGTTTTATCTGAGGTTTTGCTCTGCGAGATTGAGCCAGACCTGCTTCTCGGCCATCTTGGAGTTTCTCCGGACCGGGACTTATCACGTCACAAAATACAAGTCCCTTATTTGAATCATTAATTGATAGGGAAACAACCTTATAAAAGGTTGAAAGATCCAGCTCCTCCTTCTCATTCATGGATAAGAGATATGTAGCTTGAACGACAATAGAAAAAAGATAAGCGTTTTTTGAGACATCTACTACTATGATCCCTGAGTACACCCCCTCCCTCTTTTTTTCCCCCTCCTTAACACATTTGTGGATAATATATTTAATATATCTTATTGTCGTCTGTCACATTATTACTTTGTTGTATTTTACTTCTACTTGGTGCAAATGTTATTTATTCTATCTTAGTTTCATTTTGTCTTTGTGTGTGTCTGCTGTCTGGGGATTTGTTTGTGGGTTAAAACCTGCAAAAAAAAAAAAAATTAACTATACATGGTCCTGAACTGTATCAACATATTTCCACAAATTGATAAAAAACACATTTGGAAGAACTCTCGTATGGATGCTTAATGGAAGGCGACAGAGGTAGTTGAGGCCTGCAGTACTTTAGACGTTGCTTTTGGTTTATTTGTGATCCCCTGAATAAGTTTCCAATGTGCTCTTGGAGAGTTTTTTTTTTTTTTTTTGTTTTTTTTTTGTCAGCCAGCCGGTCCTGAGAAGGTTCATAACTGTTTCATGTTTTCTCAACAACCAACGTCTTAAAAGCCACTTTGCAACCATTTTTCTTCTTAAGGGGCAAGATATGTTCCCTTCTGCGATCATGTTGTCAGACAGGTTCTTCTTATGTGATTTTTTTTTATTCTTAAGTTTAAGGCAGCAATTGGTCACCAAGTGTGACTAATAAAATTTAACCAAAAAAAAAAACTGTGAATCGATGTTAATTCGTGATTTAACAGTAAGAGCAGTTATATTCACACATAAGGCCACGTTAATTTGGCTAGTGTTTTAAAAAAAGAAATTGTCAGTTTAAAATGCCTCCCTGTATTTACTCAGGTTATCTTTGTCCAATAGCGACACTCATTTGATCATCTGAAATATTTAGGTGTGACAAAAGCAAACCCAGATGACATCCGTAAGAGCAAATACTTTTGCGCAGCACTGCATGTTTGAAATTTCTATTTATATTGTCACACACAAAAAAAAAAAAAAAAAAAAAAAAAAACACACAATGTACATGACACTATGTTGATTCTGTTACTTATGACGCTGTTTCCTGAATTTTTGGACAATCTTTGTACGAGCTTATCTTCATCCAAATCTTTACCAACAACCTCCCGGTCTCTGGGAGTCAGACACGTGATCAGGGAATTGGGTTAGACAGAGGACACCGTAGGATTAAGGTCGCAGCAAGGCCACACTTAGTACTTACTGAAAACTGAGCCAGATTTATTAAAGTTTGGGCCAAGTTTTTCTGAATCAGAGAACAGAAGGAAGAACAGAAAGAAAGAACAAGCAGGTCATCAGAAATAAAGATAGGCAACGAAGAAAACACTTCAGGGTAGTCAGCACAGGTGCCTTCTGCTGCTGCTGACTAAAAGTGGGAGATAACTTTTACCATCTCATAATCTGATTGTTAAAAAGAAATGTGTAAATTGTGTTGTTTTTTTAGTGACTTGATTGTTAAGTAAAATACAGAATATTAGAAGAAACGATTGTCTTCCAATAAAAATTATCTTTGATTTGATCCTCAGCTTTCGCCAAGGTGGTAGTGACTTGCATAATACACTGAATTTAAGCGTTGTAATAAATATGGAACACCAAGAGTGACAAATAACATACGTAATAATAGTAATTCAATATTACCTTTAGTGCCAATTAATTAAAATAGTAAATGTGAATAAGTAACCTAATATATTATCAAACAAATACAGCATTGTATTTATTATATTCCTAAAAAGCACATTGACACATTTCCCTATTTATTTGTCAAGACGCTACATTAAAGATGTTGGTAATGCAAATATAGCAAATACAATAGGAAAATAAAAGTAGGTATTTATGTCCATCTGTGGTGTCGTTGATAACGGGGACCTGGGTTTGAATCCCGGTTGTGTCAGGAAGGCGCTGCGGCATAAAAGGTCTACCAAGTCAGTGGGCAAGTTGTTATAACTTGCTGTGACTTGCTTATTTCATGGTCAATTTATCTACAGGAAATATATATAATATGTACAGGAAATTTAAGTAATCTAAACAAATAATTGAATTAAATTAAACTTTAACTATGGATACATGAATAATTTATGATTTTTTTTTTTTTTTGCACATTGTGGCACTTTCAGCATTCCATACTCAGTGTGGGATTAAAATAAAAGGAAGTGTTGTTGTGAAAATCCATGGAAGTGTGACTGGATGAAGGAGAAACACTCTGTGAAGCTCTTTTGTAGAGCCAACACGAGGTTCAAAACTGTTTTCCATTTATGGAAAACCAAAAGCTGACGGCAATGCTCCATCTCTCACAGATAGTTAGGATCCTCCCTATCAGCGTTTGAAGAGGGTCTGCTGTTAGAGGCTTAGGGGGCCTGCTCACCTGCAAACTGTCTATCAGACGTCCCTCTGCCTCCAAACTTAGTCACCAGCTTTCCATTGGACTGAAATATGAAGACACAGCAGGCTTTGTTATCCACAGTGATGATGTGTCCGTTTTTATCCACAGCCACTCCCTTGGGACCCATGAGACGGCCTGCACCAATCTTATTCTGTGGTTAAAAAAAGAAGGCAGAATAGATTAATTACAGTATATGTGAAAACTCTTTGGCTGAAATCCTGTGCAGGGCTTCTCTTCTTCACCCTGCTGTCTGCACTAGTGCTGTAGTCAGAAGAGGGTTGCATCAAGAGTGATAAAAGTAGTTGCCAAGTTGAAAAACTCAAACCTGGATCAACTTGGTTGTGATATTTCTATTCATGGTTGTTTTTATGTTTTGTTCATTGTCTAATCTTTAAGTTCCAGCCAGGTCATTTTTGTTTTGTCTTCATGTTCCTGCCAGAGAGATGTTAAGGATTATGAGATTATAGCTGCAAAAAAGCAGTCAACAGGGAGAGAACTGATAACTTACGAACACTAAGGATTCAGAGACTAACATAATTAGATTGGATATAATGACTGATTAAGGGTAAATGGGTCAGCTTGGTCACGTCCACAATATAGAATGATATTCTCCAGTAATGTCATACTAGGAACACTGACGTCATACGGCACACCCCCTTGCAGGGTTGTACACACTATGGTCTGTATAATGCTGATATAAGTGATGATCGGGGAGCTCTCGCGTCCGGATTCTTACCTGTCTCGCATTGTTTTATGTAAACATCCCTCTGCCTTGTTAGATTAAATATGTTAAAGTATAGTTTCTGTTTCAAGAGTCTTTTTATTGCTACATAAATCTACAATAGAGAAGACCACTTTTTACAGGTAAAGAACCTGCGAGAACCACAACAGGGTAATTCATAACAGATAGAATCCATCTTATCTAGCAAATGTTTTTTTTGTTTTTTTTCAGTTGGTTAATATTTATTTTTGAATTCACAGAGGCAAACCGATAAACTGTACCCCTGACCCAACAGCCCCCGCAGAGGGATCTCCATGGGCCGACAGAACGGCTGCTGAAGCCAAGGTGAGCGATGAGAGGGGCAGTAAACAATCCTCCGACCCAGCCGTAGCCTCTCCTGCCCTCTTCTATGAATCATGCTGTCTTCAGGCTTCGAAACCTGCAGGACCCAGAACGCCTTTCTCTGTTTGAATTCCTCTATTTTTCCTCTCCAGAAATTCCCCCACAATCATAAATATTGCAGTAAAACACGGAGTTTACTTTTCAAGGACGCGGACATGCTACAACACATCTTAATGCTGATCTTTTTTTTTTTTTTTCCCCACTACACATTACAGAGGGGTTTATTTAGAGCAGGGGTATCAAACATACGGCCCGCGGGCCGGATCCGGCCCGCCAAACAATTTAGTCCGGCCTTGTGGCTAAATGTATTATTATAAAAAAAAAAAAAATTATAAAAAAAATATATATTTTTTTTTTTTTCCAGTGTCCTGTCTGGCAATGTGGCAATAAGATGCCACAAAGAGCTCATCAGATTTGACTTTCACAAGTGGACAAGATAAAAGGAAGAGAATGATAAAACAATTATTGAAAAAAACATGTACTTCGTTTAATTGAAAATATGCAGTTCCTATTGTCCACGAGGGGCGCTGTGTTTTAATTAGCAGATTAAGCTTCGGGTGTGGAAAAATTCAAATCATTTCTTAATTTTTATCTGTTTGATGTATTTTGTCATGCAGGACAGTGTTTTTAAGTCCAAAAAAATGTGAATACATTTTTTTCAACATTGTACAATCACTGTGATCAGTTCTTATGCATAATGCACTTAAGTAAATGTTTAACTGAGTAAAAGTATTGTTGAAATTGCACATACTTTTCTTAAAAACGCTGAGGTTATTCATAATATATTGTGTAAAAGTGAAATTAACTTAATATAAAAATCAACAACAAGTCCACATTTATTAGTTCTATTTAATCTTGCTCGTTTACTCGTGAAGAGGGCCACACGAGTTTACTCGTGTGGCCCTCTTGAGATCAGATTAAGCTGTATGCGGCCCCTCAACCAAAATGAGTTTGACACCCCTGATTTAGAGACTTGTACAGATCAGACGGTGTGTGACAGCGTACCTTAAACTTGCCGTCTGAGGAGAAAATGCTGACCCATCTGTTGTCGTAATCGGCCACCACGATGTCGCCGTTCACGTCTACGGTGACGCCCGTCGGCCTCTGCAGCTGTCCGGGAGAACGCCCTCTGACCCCGAAGCGCAATTTAAATTGCCCATCGTTGGAAAACACCTGCAACCATTTGGATCAGACAACCCGTTTCAACAACAGCACCGACCTCTGAGAGCACAGCGGTCACATCAGCCTGCTTTCTTCATGCGTTTTTGCTCTTTGCGTCCGTCTCACCTGTATGCACTGGTTGTTGCTGTCAGCCACCACCACTCTACCGTTGCTGGAGGTCGAGATTCCTTGCAGATTTGTGAACTCACCCTTTTCTCTGCCCCGGGAACCTGACGGGAGACAAACACGCGTTCGGTAATTGGGGGTGTTTATTAACCTTCTCCCTGTGTATGATTTATTATCCTTTCTTGCTAAATCTGAGCAATGATTGTTGCGTTCTTGCCAGCCTACCGGGCAGGTTTTGAATTAGGAGTTGGAGTTAAAAACTTGAAACTCTTGTTTGAGACGGGAGGCGCAGCCACAATGGCACAAATGTTTGTTTTTTGCAGGTTACATTGCATTCGTCTGGCAGCAAACAGCGCATGTAAATCACTGTGATCCTTTTGAGATCTGTTCGTGTGTTGCATCTTCTTTGACAGAGCCAAATGAAGCACAAGAACTCTGCTTGTTGTTAAATAGCTTCTCGTCTACAAATTCAAAGAATTTATTGGGAAGTAACCGGTTTGCAATAAGGGAAAGCAACTCCATCCATCCATCCATCCATCCTTCCATCCATCCATCCATCCATCCATCGTCTCCCGCTTATCCGGGGTCGGGTCGCGGGGGCAGCAGCTTCAGTAGGGAGGCCCAGACGTCCCTCTCCCCAGCCACTTGGGCCAGCTCCTCAGGAGGAATCCCAAGGCGTTCCCAGGCCAGCCGGGAGACATAGTCCCTCCAGCGTGTCCTGGGTCTTCCCTCTGGGCCTCCTCCCGGTGGGACGTGCCCGGAACACCTCTCCAGGGAGGCGTCCAGGAGGCATCCTGACCAGATGCCCGAGCCACCTCAACTGGCTCCTCTCGACGTGGAGGAGCAGCGGCTCTACTCTGAGTCCTCCCCGGATGACTGAGCTCCTCACCCTATCTCTAAGGGAGAGCCCAGACACACTACGGAGAAAACTCATTTCAGCCGCTTGTATCCGGGATCTCGTTCTTTCGGTCACGACCCAAAGCTCGTGACTATAGATGAGGGTAGGAACGTAGATCGACCGGTAAATCGAGAGCTTGGCCTATTGGCTCAGCTCTCTCTTCACCACAACGGATCGGTACAGCGCCCGAAAGCAACTCACGGCCTGTTATTAACGTACTTTTTGCAGGTAACTTTTGGAAATGTCTCCTTGAAGTCTGTCTTACCAACTCTGTAGATGAGCTCGTCCTCAATGGGGTTCTCCTTTTTCTTGGTGGTGCTGTACATGCTGGAGGGCCGTCGCACCGCTTTCTGACGGATGTGGCCCCCAGTCCCGCTGGGCGACTTCACCCTCCTTTTCACGTCGTCCGGAGACTGGGGCACGTCTGACGGCTTGACCGCCCGCAGGCGGAACGGGCTGCCGCGTATGGGCTGACCGTAGAGCAGCAGGCAGAAGGAGTACTCTCCCTCGGAGCGTAACGTGTAGCCCACCTCGTACGTTCCGTTCTTGTTGTCCGTTATCTCCGTGTCTGCAGCTCTGTTGCCGTCGGCCGACAATATCTCCGCCTTTAAAACAGCATTTCCGGTCCGCACCAACTCTCCATCCTATGAATAATTGTAAAAAATTATAACTCAGCTTACAGTACAGGCAACAATTAAAAAATCTAATATTAAGATAAAAAGAAGAAGAAAATGTAGCTGGTAACCAATTACAATGCTCTTCAGATGGATTCATACCTCCTGAAGTAATTCTCATTTTGTCATAAACTTAAATCTATTTTAGGGTTCTCGGGATCCTTGTGACTCACTGTCCTGTAACGTTTAAACGCATCAATGCTCAGACAAACCAGGATCGATTGGCTTAAATAAGTCCAAATAAATTATTTGGTTCAGGTGCATTTGAGTTAAGCAAAGTTTTACAAATATACCTTTGTACAGCTTTTAAAAGCAGAGTTTTTTCATTCAATTTAATTCAATTCAATTTTACTTATATAGCGCCAATTCATGAAACATGTCATCTCAAGGCACTTTACAAAGTCAAATTCAATGAGATTATACAGATTGGTCAAAAATTTCCTATATAAAGGGAACCAGTTGATTGCTTCAAAGTCCCGACAAGCAGCATTCACTCCTGAAGAAGCGTAGAGCTACAGAGAGAGTCGTCTGCATTGTCCATGGCTTTGCAGCAATCCCTCATACTGAGCAAGCATGAAGCGACAGTGGAAAGAAAAACTCCCCATTATCAGGAAGCAAAAACCTCCAGCAGAACCGGGCTCAATATGAACGGTTATCTGCCTCGACCGACTGGGGGTTACAGAAGACAGAGCAGAGACACAACAAGAGAGACAAAAAAGCACAGAAGCACACATTGATCTAGTAATCTGTTCTACATTAGATGGTAATAGCGGGTGATCTGTCTTAAGATATATCTCAACCTTTAAACACCTCACAGATCTCTGGTCTATTCATCATGTGAAAATGGAAAGTGGTGTGTGACAACTGCAAAACTACCAAAACATGGCTCTCCACCTAAACAGACGGGTTGGCTTATTAATCCGAAAAGCAGCGATGAGGCTTATAACGACTCTGGAGGAGCTACAGTGGTCCACAACTCAGCTTAAGTGGGAGGATCTGTTGAGAACGCATAGTCATGCACATGTGGCTTTCTTGGCAGAGTAGGAAGAAGAAAGCTTTCGTTGAAAAAAAGTGAAAATAAGTCCCATTTCCTGCTGATAACTTAGGAAACGTGTGGAAGAAGGTGTGGTCAGACGAGACCAAAACTGAAACGCACGCATCCTTTTGCTTCCACTTCACAATTTTTCATCACTTTGTGTTGGTTTGTCAAATAAAATCCCAATAAAACACCTTATTGAGTGTGTGGTTGTTACATAATAAAATGCAATTTATAATTAAAAATACATTTAAAAAGGCAGCGCAAAACTAAATCAGAGAGAAAAGCAATATTTCTATTAGTTTTATTCTATTCTTCTGGCAAGAGCTTTGACAAATGATCCTGTTGCAGTAAAGTTACAGAACCAAACCGTCTGTACCTTGTCTTTTGTCGTCACGGTGACGGTTTGGTGCTGCCCAGTGGCTGCGTGTCGGAGTCCCTCTCCTGTGGCGACAGAGGTGTGAGCCACGGCCGACGTGGTCAGGAGAACTCCCAGGTTCTGGATGGAGCGCCGCAGACCTTCGGTCTCCACCTGGAGGGCACAACCGCTGCTTTGAGAACCACTTAAGTGTTAGGACTGTTCCTGCTGCTGCTGATTAAGTGGGAATCACTTTACGGCGAAGGAAACGTCAATCTTGGTGAAAGCGGTTTGGATCGTGGCAACGCTCAGTACCTGACAGTGCAGATGTGCGTTCTGATGTGGTTTTTCTGGGAAGTCGTGTCTGGCCAGAGCTGTGACCCGTTCACTCATCTGCTTCTGGACGAGCAGCACCTACACGTACAAAACAGGAATCATTTTTAACTAAAAATAAAAAAAAAGACACAAATCTGAAATAATGCATCATCTACAACTATAGTCCATTCCTGTGGGGCTGCTGATTTGTCACCGCATGAGTAGAGCTTGCAAACGATATGCAGCGAACCCACCTCAGTGGCATTCCCATGGCTGAGAGCCTGCTCTGTGAAGCTGCAGCTGCTCTGGATGTGTTCCTTCCCCTGGAGAAGAGAGGAAAGCTGGGCGTGGAGGACCTGCACTCAAGAAGGTATAAAAAAAAAACAGAGAAAAATGTAAAGGAAGGATATCAGAAGAAACAAACAGGAACATATTAGTCCAATGAAGGTAAAAATTGTACACAAGTAGGCAAGACTGGGGAGCAGGAACAAGCAATGACTGCATGCGTGTGTCCGTGTCTGGAATGGACCTTTTGCTTGGCGCCGCAGATGTTCTCCAGGTCTGTGATGAGGGCTGTCTTGCGCTGATGCAGCACCCGCTCCAGCTCTTCAAATGTGCCGTTGATCTCTGTTACTGCCTCCGTTTTTCTCTCGTTTAGCTGCCGGGAGATCTCACTCACCAGCTCAATGGCTGCGGTCAGCTGAGGGAGCCTGCAAGACAACCAGAACACAGGATTTTAGATAGATGTCTTTAGCTGCCCACCCCCCCCCACCCCCCCAAAAAAAAAAAAACAGTTAAACAAAACTATTGTTGCAACTAAATATAATGTTAAGAGAAATGCAGATTAAAAACATCCTTTTTAGGATGAGACTCAGTAAGAAATGCTTGTGACTTTAAACCACTGCACGAATGGGGAAATCTAAAAATCACCCAACGAAGATCAAAAGTTCTCGCCTGCTGCGAATGGCGTCAAGCTGTGTTTTCAGCACGGCTTTGTGCTGCTCCACAACGTCCCGCAGAGGAACAGTCATATGATCCCGGTGCTCGCCCTCTGTGCAGTCCAAACACATGGCCGTCTCACAAGACTCGCAGTAGAACTCCATCACCTGCAGGTGGAGCCAAACCGAAACCTCTTACCCAGCACTTCCAAGACATGGAAACTTCCCTTTTCCTTCCACTCCACTTGCAGCAGCAAATACAACAATGCAGGATATTTGTTCGTAAGTGTTGAGGTCACCTTTCCCTCATGGTTAGGGCAGCACAGGGGCTTCCCCGCTGCCGCTGCGCTGACCGACTCCAACACGCTGAAGGCCTCGGGCCGCGAACACTCCGGCTCACGCTGGAGTACCTAACACAACACAGACATTACCATCCACATCATGCGTCATTTATATAATAATTTATATAACAATAAATAGTATCTAATAAGCATGCCTGCAAATACCCCTTTCTTTTCATTTCATTGTGTTAGAAAATCACACAGTGGTATTTACGGTCTGTTTAAAACAGTCAATACTACCTTTTTCTAACCCAGAACATTAACAACAAGTTAGTGGACTTCCAGCCACTGTTAATCAAATTCCCAAAGCCATGCATCCCTAAAAAAATCTTTCAGAGATTAAAGTGTCCAGAATGACCTCAGTCTAGAAGAATGTCCTCCCTCCCCTCTCACAAAACCATTCTCACCAAATGCAGCTTGAAAAAAAAAGGCAACACACATACAGGTTTTACTCGTTTGTTCTAATCTTTTCGTGTCAATGTTTAAATAATAGGCCTGCTTGTATACTTAGTAGTGTATTTTTGCAAAATAAATGATGCACGTTGTGCAATGCGTGCGCAAATGCGGTGGTAGAGGCAGCTTCTATAACAAAAAAAAAAAAAAACGGAACATAGGGTCAGACCTCCATCAGATTGGTGATGAAGAAGTTGTTCTGTAGAGCACACACTCCCTTCTCGGGCAGGATGGACGTTTGCCGACACACAGGACACGAGAGCGTCAGAGACTCCGGGGGAATGTAATTCTGGAGGCAGCTATAAGGAGGAAGTCAGAGAAAAAAAGGGTGATATTTAACAGAAAAATGCATCGCTCTTTGTAAAAATGGAAAAAAAAAAAGGTCCTTTCATTACGGAGAGAGACAAAAAAAAAAGAGGAAAGCACTCAAGCACAACTCCAACCCTATCACCATCACTGAGACACATTAGCAGAGTATTAAAAGAAGAGAAATTGAAGTGTGAATGTGGGTGAACACACAAGTCTGAGCAAGGAGCATGCGCATATTTCCTTTGAGAAAGGTCACCGACAGAGCTGGCTGCATTTATTCGCACCTTTGCTAAAAAATGTGTAACATCACCCCCAATGATATATTTTGTTCTTGTAGAATAATCAAACACTGACAAATGTTAAGAAGATCCAACCTGTCACAAAAAAAATTCAGGTACTTCAAATATAATCATCATAGAACCCACAGCATGACAGATCCTCCACCACAGTTAACAGCCGACGCGAGGGGCATTCTCACATATATCCGTCTTTTTCGTTTCACTCCATGCACAACCGGGATGTTTGTTATTGGAAAGCTCGATCTGTCCACGCTTCCAGTTAAAGTTCCAGTAGAGTTTATCAGATGCCACCCGGTTCTGTTCGAGATGGTCTGAATGCCTCCGAAACAGACGCTGGCACGTCTGACGGTTATTATGGAGACTTGGTGACCCCGAGACGACACAATTTGCTCACCATTTGCTCACTGTGCATAGTGGTGAGCTGAACAGCCTAGTGGCCAGTGGCACAAATAAAGAAGCCTCTGTTTCGAGTCATAGCTATATACCCCAGGGAAAACAGAAGTAATGGGTTGGAAATGAAATATTCATAGGGCTCCTGATGAAATTTAAAAAATAGATTATAAATAAAACAAATTTATTGTCAAGGGATACCAAAAATTAGAATTATTGCACTCAAATTAAAGGCAGATTGTTTTGATCATTATATACAGTGCGATATAATGCTACTGCAACCAGCAGTGAATTTAGTTAGATGCTTTTTACTCATCCAGTAGCAGAGTGTCCCTTTGCTCCAAGCCTCTTCCCATAGACCTTAGCCGCTGAAGGTTATTACCTTCAGGCCAAAATGAAATCCGACAACGTATAAAGTCAAATCAAGACATTTACACACACTGAACGAAAATACGCAGAATTTAGAATTTAGATTTATGAACATCCAAACATCTTGTTCATCCTTGGGTACAATTTCCAGAGGCCTGATCTGTCCATCTGTTCAAACATTTACCTGCAGGTATATGCCTGGGGTATGTCCTGTAAACATATAATGTGTCCTGGTGCTAAAAGTGCGATACCCAGAACGAAAAGCGAAAGAGCTTGTGAAGACATTGGCTGAAGGTGCTAGGAGAATGTCGTTATCCACTGCTAACCACGTCCTGCCACAGCACTGGCTGAAAGGCCGCTCCGAGGGGAAGACGTCATTTCTCCAAAAGCAACATAAAGGGTCAGATTACTGCTCGTAAATGCCTTCATGGGCACAGACCTTCGTTTCTGGACACATGTTGTGTGATCTGATCAAACTAAAATGAAAGTGTCTGGTTTTAAAGACCGTCATTATGCTTACAGAATAGAAACTTACAAGGCCGAGAACACTATCCCTGCCGTACATTACAGTGGCGCCGTGGGAGTGTTTTGCCTCAATAGCGACTGGTGCCCTTTAAAAAGCCTAAGCTATGTTTATACGCACACAATTTAACGATTTGATTAAAATATATTTGGATTAAATAATAGTTGACATGGGCATACAATCAATCAATCCAATCATAATTTGTGTTTATATGCACGTGGCTTTATTCAGAATATAACCACTCTGACATGCGCAGTTATCAAATACCCCTAAAAAACACAGAAGAAGTACTTCTGTCTTAACTAAAAAACAAAAAAAAGGTAAGAAAACCAATATTATACAAGTCGCTTTGTCTTCTGAGCGCCCAGGCTCGACTTGCACGATGTTCTAATACAGTTGAAACGTTACTGGGTAAGCAACAATTTTGAGCTCTTTTATTGTTTCGAACTGAAAGGTTGTATCGGGAGCCCCGGCAGTTTTGCTTTCCGACGTATTTCCGCCACTCAGCAACGCGGAAATACGTCACGTTTACGTCGGCGGATTATCAATCAGCATAAATCCCCCTCTCTCATTCAGATTACAATTTCATTCTGATTGATCTTAACCCGATCATCATATTCTGATTGGTGTATTTACATGATGCTTTTTATTCTGATCGGCCCTTTTTTCCGATTGCGCTTGTCTGTGTAAACTTAGCTATTGATGGCATCACGGGGAAAGAACATCATGTGGAAATACTTAAGCAGAATTTCAAGATAGCGGTCAGGAAGAGAGGGCATGGACACAAACGGGTCTTCAGAATGGCCAGTGACCCTTAGCATACCCTCATATTCCATCTAATGTGTGTCAAAGTCTACAAAAGTCAATGTTTTGAAGTAGCCATTACAAACCCTTGACATGAGCCAACATGGCCTGCAAACCTGACTTAGTTACACCAGTTCTTTAAGTAGTAACGGCCCGAAATTCAAGCTAACTATTGTGAGAAGCTTGTAGACAGATACCCAAATCATTTGACCCATACAGTTTCAAACTAAAGTCCATCAATAACGCATTATTCTGGCATTTAGCAAACAGAAATATTTTTGGTAATCCCAATTGACTTGAATTGGTGAAAATAAATGGTGTCCTTTCATACAGTGAATGTTAACATCAGGTTTCAACTGTATGTTACTAAGCAGTAGCACTGCTGTACTGTTCAGCTACGTTGATGAAAATACACTAATATTAATTTGGAGTCACCGGTAATTTGATTTTATGAATTATTAGAAAACCTCTGTTGGGCAGCTATTTGTCTTGCAGTTCCTTGGCCTGCACGCTCGCTCTATTATTTCTTTTAATTACAGCAACATGCAGGCATGTTCAAACGGGGCTGTGGTTATGAGCGGTTTGCTACCGTCTCACACAACAACACGACGTACAAAACACTGCTGTCAATAACAGGCTCTAAAATCTTGAAAAGTGACTTTTGTTTTTGTCATACATACATCCAGGTTTATTTTTCCATCAAATTAGGATACAACTAAGGAAAAGAGACTTATTAAGCAGTCTACCCCGATGACACACAGCCGACTCTAATCTTCATTCTTACATTTTGACACACAAGTCGTCTGCTTGGCTCAGGAAGAAAATGCTCCACTCATATCCATACAGGTGGTGAGTTCATTTCTGAGAGATTTTAGATTGAACATTTGTAATTGGACCCTAAAAAAAAATGGAAGTATGCCTTTGACTGTAGCCATTACCACAGCAGGCCTCCCCGAGGAGCCAACAAAGAGAAGTGTTTAAGCTGTTATACTGCGTTTGGGGATTTGAATTAGATGAGGTGCTGCTGTGAATAATTTCACAGTTAATAGGATATGATCCGGGAACCACAAGCAGAGAAGAAGCTACAGTTCAAAACTTGTGTTGCATGTACAGTACATTGATAAAAAAATAAAAAAATCAAATGTAACAGTGAGCAGAGACTTGCCAGGCTTGGCCGTACGACTCTGACAGATCCGCCGTTGGTTACCTTTCACAAAAAGTGTGCAGACAGGGCAGGACCTTGGGGTTGTGGTAGTGATCCAGACAGATGCTGCAAACCAGGAACTGCTTGTCTATCTGACGCACCACGGGGCTTGCACTCCCAGCCTCACGCTTGGCCATGGCAGTGGACATTTAAAGCCACAGACGATGACAGCAGTCAACCTGAAGGATAGAAGAAGAAGAAATAAGTTAATCAAGACGCTGGCATCCTTGACTCGGCTTACCTACCAGGTGTCAGATTTAGGCTTTTGTGATGAAAACGCAAACTTCTTTCAAGTGGTAACAGTAACTGAAGAGTGGAAAGCTTTATGATATAAACATAGAAAAGTGTGTTCTTTGTTATTTAGCGATTTCTAGGGTAAAACCAGAAAAAAGTACCAGAGGAGGTGGGAATCTGGTTCTGCACTGATCATGTAAGAAATCTAGCAATCCCTGAAGAAAAAAAACTTGATCCACAATTGACGAAAAGTAAGGGAAAAAGACATGAGACAGCCAATAAATAAAATATTCTGATGTGTTAACAACAATGTGGATAAAACTGACAATTACACAACTAGAAAAATATGAATAATAAAGATAAAACAGCTGCAGGTAGGGTTATTGTAGGGAAATTGTGCGTAAATTGTACTTGCCCAAGGGTAAATCTGAAAGAGAGATAGTGTTTCCTTTTAGTCTAGCCGCAGATTCAGCAATTAAAACCTGAATATCTATTTTAAGTAAATGGAACCTGTCATGTTCAAAAGTGCCAACATTTAAAGAACGCAACTTGTAAAAATCCAGTCAGTCATTAAACTGTGTTTAAGGTCAATTATATTTTTGTTTTAGAAGCGAAGCTTCTGAAAAAGGTTACTTTTATTATAATCTTTGAATGCACAATGTTTAATGTCATACTGTAGTTGAAGCATCTTACTGAGGAAGCAACATCTTAGATGCATGAACTGACAAAACATCATAGGTTAGGCTAATTGAGATAAATCTGTTTAAAAAAATGTTTCATCCATATCCCAAATTGACTGGGGCTCAAACTGATGTGGGTTCTTCAAGTGGGGAAAGAACTGACCCGCAATATGCTTATTGAAGGCTGGTGGGCTGAAGGAGTTCGATTGGGTGTATTTTGACAAAGACAACCAGTCTGTTCCTGCTATTTCCTTCCCGTCTCCGTTTTTGTGGACAGGGACATCATCGTAGACTGCATATTTATATGCAAGTTCGTGGACTTCAACGGGAGAGAGACCAAAATAAATATCTGAGGTGATTTAATCACCGTTACAAACATACTTGTGACAACCAACCCAGTTATCTCCTACTATAGGTTAGCTCCCATGACTCGCAAGCATCGAGTCATGCTTGCGAGTCATATTTTCATGAATTTGGATGATATACATTTTTTTTTTTTACTTTTTTTGCTTGTTTAAGCAAAGTAGTCCTATGTTACTGAAAATGGCTGTATATTTGAATATTATTTATAACTTACCTAATAATATTTATAGAGTAGCACTGTTGTAAAATTATTAAGCTTATTCAAATGTGCAAGTTTCTCACGACTGCAGTTAGATGTCAAACCAATTGCCTCTGTGAATAAAAACCTAACGTTGTGTCCAGTTTGATTCAAAAGCTTAATTCAGGAAAATATTTGCTCTGATTTATTGGAAAAAAAAATCCCCCTCTCTAAAAAAGATATTAAATGCCATGGAAATTAAATGATTGCTAAACCTCTGTGGGTCAGCAGAGCAAAGGAGCCTCGGGCTTTGCATAATCTCATCTAGAGTAATATAGCTGCAGAGCTACATACTCTGCCTAGCAACACAAACCAGTCCTTGCTACACATGGCCCACTTCCACATTCATCTGTGCAAGCACGGCCGTTATGTTGAAAAGATGTCAACAGTAGAAGATGCAATGGGTCCATAAAAGAGGCATCCAATGAAACATTTCACAAACTTGACATTTCATGTGGCTTAAATGTCCTCTAACCTGCACATTCCAGCTTTTATCTCAGCGTTGCCAAAGGGGGTTTTCGGCCATGTGGTTCGGTCATACTTTCTCAGTAGGCCAGCATATGTATTATTTATGCGTCAGACGTGCTCATTTCCTTACACGAAGAATAGGCAGAAAGCAGTTTGTGCAGAAGCAAGCGCTCACTGAACATATGCAGTAAGATTTCAGCCTTTGCAGTGAAAAGAACATTTAAACCCGTGCTCGAAGGCTAACTTAGATTTATCAGCCCCCTGTGGCCGCTGTTCTTAACTCTGCATCTGTTGAACCTGAATCTAATGCAACCCTCAGTCTCTAATTTCCAATCTGTGCTCATTCCCTATTGTGACACAAGCATGCAATCTGGTTGATAGGGAGCCTAACTGTGTGCTTGCAGAGAGGATCCGATGACACGCACTCTTTATAGCGGGGATGTTAAAGGTCATGTCTGTGGCTCTTAACCATGAGAACAACATATCACTTTCACCCTGTGGTGACAGTGTGCACGAACGAAACACTAAGCAGTAAGTAGCTCAGATTTGTCTAGATCTATGTGAATATGTCGATTTATATCATTCTGTTCTTCGCCTTAAACTATAAGTAAAAAGTGTCAAGTTTGCTCTTAATGAACCAGATACAAAGAGGCTTACAGCATTGTGAAATTTATGTTGCTTTACAGATTTCTTCAGGTTTTTTTAATAAAAATTAAACATTTCAGACCTTCAGTGTTTAAAATTCACCAGAGTAAATACAAAAGATAGTTTTCAAATAATTTCATTTATTGACGAAACATGTTATCCAAATCAACCTGGCTTTATGTAAAAAAAAAAAAAAAAAAAAAAAAAAGCAACAGCTCCCCTTGTTAATTACCTGTGATTAACGTCATGTTTCCAAAAGCTCAGGTCAACTTTATTAGCCACGCTTTGACCTGATTACTGCCAGGCATACAGAATATAGAAATCCTTGAAAACATGAAGTAAGCTAAAATAGCGGTTCCCAAGCTTTCTGAACAGGAATAGGATCAGGAGGAGTGCCTCTGCGCCCTGGACGGCGGGTCTTTGGCTCACAACCGCTATTGAGCATTTTCCTTATGGATAAACCTTACATACACAAGCACACTCTCACAAACACCCATCTCTATACAAATAAACCCTAAAGTTAACTTTGGGTCACTATATACACCTTTTATTAAACAATGCTGTGCATTTTTCAGTGATGTTATTCTAGGCATTGGATGTTTTTACCTGTGATACTTTATATGTTGGTGTTGTTGTTCTTTCTATCTCTCTTTCTGCAGTTGTAGAAGCAGACTCTGGGAATGTTATCTTGCTTTTTTTTCTGTGCTCTATTTTACCTTCTTTTCTCCGTTTTTTAACCATTTGCCTAATCTTTTTATATGTTACCTTTTCTGTTTCTGTGTCCATTGAATTTGAAATAATCCCAAAAATACTATCCAATAAAGTTTTTTGTATATCAAGCGAAGCAGTGTAGAAAAAGCAGTAATGCTCCACTTGTGAAAGTAAATCTGTTGGGCTCTCTTTGGCATTAAGACAGCAATTCTTAATGCTACACTGCCAGACAGGACACCTAAAAAAGGAACAGGAGTAAGAAGATGCACAGACTTACTAAGTAAGTTAACTTTCAAGCATCAACTTCCTAAGCATCTTAAATTAACATACGCAATTTGATTAGCAGCTTAATTAGGCTACCCTGATGCACATATTTACATCTTTTACAGATCCCACGTGCTCATTAAATGCAACCCAAATGTTGTAGAAATTACCTGATAATAATACAATCCCATTCTACAATGTTAAGACACCGTTTCTGCACTGATGATGATTCACAATAAACAATTCAGCTGTACAAGCACTACACTGAAAATGTGTGAAGGGATGCTCTAGTACGCACTTTTGACCCCATGTCACCGGTTATTACGAAGTGTTCACCTTTCCGAATGAACGCATGCGTGCAGTAGAAGAAATAGAGAATATACGGAGTTTGGAGAATTATTTTATCTTGAAATACGCAGGAAGATTTGAGTGTAACACGTTCACTTTTAACAACACTGGATTCCTCGCAGCCTCCGCACCGTACCCGTACTGCAGTAGCATCAATCACGTCTGCATGCACCGCCAGACAGCCGTCCAACCTGCCTTCTGATTAATTCACCTAATAATTATTTGAATACTTGGGGGCACTCGTTAAGCATTGACCGTTCATCCTAAAATAGTCAGATGATAAATATGAAAACAGTAATAAGACAGTGACATCCCGGCAAAAGTAACAGACCCCATCCTGATGCAGTAGAACACTCTGAACTGTACACCCCAACACACAGACGCTATACAAAACGGGGGTGTTTAAACATCAACACACAAACATCAAAGACTTGACCGGACATGATGTTCCACAAAATGCAATTGATTTACCAAGGTTGTAGTTTCACAAGGTCGCAGAACTTGAACCAGTAATCTTTACTACATACAGGCTTCCTATGGATACAATTTTGACAGCAAAGCTACAATCACACCACCTGATCTTCAGAACCCAGGAGAATTGGGTTGTATTGTGACCCTAACTTTAATGCAGTCATTCTTTGTACACATGCCAGACTGAATTTAGCGCCGCTTTAACTATTTTTTGACAGTTCCTGTTTTCACAAGTATTCAAAGCAGTTGTTTTGACTTGCAGCAGCTTCCCCACACCTCTGTCCAAATGAGTTCATGAATCAGAACAAGTGTCACACGCGACCGCCTTCAAAAAAAATACCACAGGCAGGGCTTTACAAGGCATGGAAAATAGAAGATTGACCTACTTGACCATCATTTTTAACATCGAAGGAGCACAACATTTTATCAATATCCTCCAAACCCCACAGCTAGCAGACAGCAACAGCGGAGATTTGTTTTCGACCACAAGGACTGACAATAAAACAATGTAATAGGAAAGGAGGATGTGCTGCGTCTTGCAAATGTACCAATAACTCCTAAACTCTACCACAATTCGACACGTTAAAAAATACTTCAACGTATCGGGATGTCATGTGAGAGAGCAACACAGAGAAGCATACAATCATGAAGTGTAAGGGAAATTATACACTGTTTAAAAATCAAAACCTGGAAAGTTTGCTATGCATTTTACATCCATTCCCCTATACCTTTTGCCTCTCAGTGAAATCAAAAACAACTGACAGCCCTCTTAAGTCACCCACTTGGTACAAATTGAGCACATAGAGTATGTGCAATGAAATCCTCTGAGGGCTTCAGAGGTTAAGAGGAGGAGAAAACTGAAACAAACAGTATTACCTATACCAACCGAGAGTGCAGACAGGTCAGAGAGGACTTTGTTGAGAAATTGTTAACAGTGTTAGGTATAAAAACATACAAATCTAAAGCATCGATCAGAGACGCAATCAAAGGGTCCTTTGGTAATATCTGGATGAGCTGCAGAGATTCACAGGTAAGGAAGGAGAATCCCTCAACAGGCCAGCTATTAGACATGCAGTCCGCAAACAGAGCTTTTTTGGAAAAGTTACAAAAAAGAAAGCCAGACTAGGGGACAAAGCAAACACATGGACGGAAGCGGTGTGGTCAGATTAAAACCATGCAAATGCTACATTTGGCAGAACCCTAGCACCGCACATTACCTTTAACACACCAACCCCACCGTACGACAGGATGGTGGCAGCATCATGCTATGGGCATGCTTTTCTCCTGCAGGGACAAGTGAGCTGGTTGCTGTTGACTGATGTAGATCAAAGCATGTTCATGCGCTAGAATGGCCCAGCCAAAGTCTGAACCTAATGCCAGATGAAAATCTTTTGCAAAACATAAAACAAAAACTGATGTTCACTGAAGCTGAGGTTTGAGAGTGCGTGTAAACTGAAAACCACCACGAAACTAGATCAAACTGCAATCAAAAGTTTCTGGTGGAAACAGTATGAGAAAACTCACATGGAGAAAGCGCATGCCGAGTTTATCCTTATCAACACCAAGAAGATTTAGGCCGCCATCACTCTATAAATATAATATAAATAAAGTAGCGAATGGATGGAGTGAATGGAATTAGAGGTCTCGCGTATAAACTGAGGAGAATGAAATGTGGGCCGAATAGCTACATTTTTCATTTTTTTTTTCTGTTTGGTTTCCGGCTTATCGCAAAAATGCCACTTTGATTCAAGCTCTCTTTAGAAATGTTGGACTCAAGCATGAAAATGCACTTTAAAAGAGATCTCACTCCAGTTACATCAAACAGCTGAGAAAAACATTTAAAAAAACAGACGCGCAGCAAAGAAAACGCACGCAACACCTCTTGCTTCATACCTGCGATACGGTAAAGTCTGGGCGCACTTATTCACGCACGGTTAAACTCCAAAAGTGGAGCAGAATCTTTTCATTTGACGCTCTTTAAGTAACCATGACCGGGCCGACTGTCAGGCTCCGGGGTGATTGAAGGCATGCAGATTTGAGTTTAGGCTCTCCAGTCCAACGCAGCATGATGCCAGCCAGGGCTCCTTCAGCCAGGACTGCAGGAAGCCCAGAAAACCCCAGATGTGTTTGTGAAAGGAGGCATCTTGCATGAAGGAGCTGTCAACCGACACCATAAAAATGAGGAGTGTTTTAATTCCCGGGGCTATGATGCTCAACCGGGAAACAGCAGCAGTGTTGCGGGTGACCTCAGTCCTGAGTAATTCTCCAAAACTCTTGGGATTAAACTGTGTGCATGCGTGCGTGTGTGCAACTAAATTGTTTACGGGTGTGTATTCCAGTGCAAGTGTGCAGAATCTGATTTGCGTGTAACAAAAAGCTAACACCCAGGCGCACAATGCCTCCATTCACTGTCGGCTTTGCAGGAACAGAAAAGTAGCTCGTTTTCTATTTGGGAGCTAAAACCTCTGTTGTTGTATTTATGCAACAGTTCAAATTCTCCCAGTTTATGCACGCTTGTCCTTATGGCCTGTTGCGTGGAAAGAAAGAAAGAAAGAAAGGAGACAGGAAGTTAAATGCTAGCCTCACATTTCAGCAGCAGGGATGGGACAGACAGTGTACAAACACATTTTTCCTTCTGCTCCCGGTCGCTGCGGTGCACCTGTACAAGGCCAGCCGGTGTGTGCCGATGACGGCCCGTGCAAAAAAAACACCAATCTGAGGAGCGTAAAGCCACACGTGCAGACGTGAACACAAGGCCAAACAGAGAGAGCGTTGACAGAGCCACTACCTACTGTCAGCCGAGAGAGGATAACAACCGTCTAGAAGGCTTCATCATAGCTGGTCCGTGTGAGTTTCCCCCTGAGGAACAACAGCATGCCCTGACTCACACGTTGTTGCTCACTCCCATCTCCTGCTGACTCCTTTCCTTTTCCTCCTCCTCCTTCCTTTTCCCATTTCCATGCAAAATCATACACAGTGAGGAAAAAAAAAAAAAAAAAAAAAAGAAGGCTGAACGCATATGATAACAGAGGGTGGGGCTGGGATTTTAAACAGGCCCTCCTACTGTCAGAGCTGTTTACGAGCGTGAGCCGACTGGATGCCCTCCTACTGCTGCTCGCTGATTGGCTGGGCGACGCAGGGGACGACGGATTGCATCATAGGGCAACAATTCGTGCTGGCGAGAGGGAGAAAACGGTGGAGAGAGAAAAGGGAACGCTGTTCCATATAAGCATACACATTAACCTGCCGCCTCATGATATAATTTGCAGTTTTTACATTTTAAACTACAACCATTAGACGGATCCGGATCTTGAAAGAAGATTAATTCTTAATCTTGGCTCTACATTTCTTTTTTTCCCCCTTTTGTTTGGAGAAAAAACGTCACCCCTTTGCCAGCCAGGCGCACGAGCCAACACAAGCTTGGAAATAAAAGAAGGCTAATGTAACATAATTACTGATGTCCCCTTTAACCAATGTTTTATTATAGGAATACAGAACATGAGTCTCAGTCTGACAAAGAGCAGCAACCAAGAAACACTGAACAGTAAAAGTGGTTCTTCATTAGAAAATGAAAAAGCCTGGGAAAAGGTTTTCACACCCATATCACATTTTCACCATTTCATCTCACCACTGCAGGGGTTTCTAACTCCACTGCAGAAGAACCAATGTCCAGCATGTCGTACATATGTCCCCGTCCCAACAGCGCTGAATCAAACGGCTTATTTACCTACTTGGCAGGTCAACAGATGCCTGATAATGAACCATTTATCTGGTTTAGGTGTGTTGAACTCGAAAGAATCTCAAACATACAGGGCATTAGGACACCACTACATTATTATAAAGAATCGTTTTTTTTTTCTCAGCAATTGCTGGTACAACTCTGAGTCTTGGTGCCAACCAGCTTTGCACATCTTTACTCCCAACCTCTCGCATGCTTTTTCTGGTCTTAATGATGCTGTTTGTTCACACACGTTCTCCAATAAACCTTCAATAAGCCTTCACACAACGGCTGTTTTCACGCAGAGATTAAATTACGCACGGGTGGACCCTATTTACTAATAGGTGACAGGATGTTATTCAGGGGGTATCAAAGTAAAGGAGGCTAAATATAATTCTATGCCACAATTTCAGATGCTTATTTATTGATATGTTTAATAAAACAAGTACTGTTTTTCCGTTTCACTAATGAATCGTGCACTACACCTTTAACCGGTCTGTCATTTAAAATCCCAATAAAACGCATCGGAACCTTTGGATTTAAAGTTAAAACCTTGCGCAAAAGGTTCACGGGGTGTGAATACTTTTTCGAGGCACTAAAGCTAAAATGTGCTCCCACACAAGAACTGTATTTCGCACTCACACCATTTGTGTCCTCATGATGTGGTCAGAGCATAATCTGGGCCAGAAGGTGACGGTTCTCGCCCCCCTCCATCAATCTGCCGTTAATCTGTGCGGATTGAGTCCAGGCATTCCTCCTCCCCCGCACCGCTTCCTCCGGTTCCTCCCACACCTTTTTCTGAAAAAATCGCCCATCATTCAGAACTCATGAGGCCTGCAGACTGTTGCGGTGGGTGTAGCAGGAAGTCAGCTTGATCTGGTTACTGGTATCTCCAACTTGATTTCAGCAAACAATTACCCCCCCCCCCCTGACTGAACACATTGATTACATGTTTGCTTTTTTTTTTAATGCTCCACAGAAAGTTATTTTAAAAGAGGATATTTGATATGAAGTAGCGATGACCTCCCTGTAACTGAAAAGGGAAGCAGACGTGAGGAAGAATGGATGTAAGTGACATGCATAAGGAAACAGCGCCTCGCAAAAGTCTTCAACAAATAGAGTTCAGCTGTGTGTAATTAAATCTCAGCAAAGACGCAAACTGCTCTGTGAAAAGCTTCAGAGGTTTGAGAGCATTG
This sequence comes from Fundulus heteroclitus, assembly GCF_011125445.2. Classification (NCBI taxonomy): domain Eukaryota; kingdom Metazoa; phylum Chordata; class Actinopteri; order Cyprinodontiformes; family Fundulidae; genus Fundulus; species Fundulus heteroclitus. The sequence continues at coordinate 18,848,294 of NC_046371.1, forward strand.
TTTGAGAAAAATGCATCATGAAATCAATAAAACAAACAAAAACAAAAAAAACAAACAGAGTAGACTAGACAAGTAGAAGGTAAAAACATGGTAAGGTTATCAGACAATCCAGTTTCATGGAGCACCGTTCAGTCTGTAACCTACAAACTGGCCAAACTCTGGAGGAGCTGTGAGGATCTACAGCTCAGGTGGGATGCTGTGGTCAGATGAGACCAAATTTGACCTTTTTTGGACCTCTGTGCACACCCTCAGTGAAGAAAAACTAAAACTGCACCTCAGCGAGATAGTGGGGACAGCATCAGGGTGTGGGAATGTTTTTCTTCAGCATGGAAATGGAACCGGAGCTCAGAACATACCTCACTTTTTTTTTCTTCAATTGTAAAAGATAAATGGAAAATTATACTATTTTGCTTCCACTTCACATTTATGCATTATTAAATGGTAATAAAATACACTGATGTTTGAGGCGGTAATGTAAATTAATGTGGAAAAGTTTGAGGGGTAAATACCTTTCCATTGATCTGCACCAAAGATGAGAAACCGCAAAGAAGGGAGATTAAAGGGATGTCGGAGGATTAGAGGGTGCGATAAGAGAGGGATGAGGTGAATAAGTGGGATTTATGGAGCCAAGGATGAGCCGAAGGAGACATGGATAACAGTGTGCTACTCAGACAAGAGGATGAGGGGCTGACGGAGAGGTAGGGGAGCTCAAAAGAGTCAAGAATCATGTCGCAACATTACTGATCATACCAAAAAGTGTGGTTTCTCATCTTAATATAAAATATCTAACTAAATACTAGTGTGTGTGTAACGTGTACATTGTATTGCATGTATTACACCCTATATATAGACAGTTGCTCAGAGTAAATCCTGAATAAATTCAAACTTTTGCAGCTTATTCTTGTTTTTCGCATTCATTATAATTGCATGTTGCATGATCGTTCCACAATCCAAAAAGCCTGAAATCTCTTCGGCATTAATGCCAATGCAGAGTGACCTCAGAGTACAGACCTGTCTTCAAACACACACACACACCCCAAAAAAAAAAATTATATTTACACAAAATACAGTATGTGTTAACCCCAAAGAACCTTGTAGTTTGGCAGCTTTTATCCGGTCTGTCCGCGTCCCAGCGCTCCGCTGCAGATGTTTTAATTAGTTTCTCTTGGCCCTGTTCCCTGAAACATTGCCCTACATCTAACCTTGTAGCTCAGCAACCAGCACACAGCATTACACCTTGGCTGAGACAACAAAAAGTGTTCAAAAGGTCGGTGACCATCTCCTCAATGAGAAATGGAGTGAGGGGCGGGGTACCTGGACAAGTCAAGACCCTCTGGCCAAACAAGCATGCATACACAGATTTCATCACTGTAACGGCGATGTTATTTGGACTGTGGGAGGAAGCTGGAGTACCAAGAGAACCCGATGCAGATATAGAGCCCAGGCAGATTCGGACCCTTTCTGATACAAAGACACGACGTTAATCACTGCGACGCCATGCCAGACCTATACGGCAAACAACTTTAATGGATTTTTATAAACAAGAATACAGTGCACAAGTTACAATTTAACGGGAATATACTTCAACCGTTACGCAGTAATATTCGGACGAGGTTTGCTTGGAAAGTCGCAGAAGAAATGTTGTGCCTCTGGCTAAAGTTCACCAGAAATTGTGCAAATTATGCAGACGTCCTGGATTCCTGGCACAGATCTTACTTATAAACGTAGTTGTTAAAGTGAAGATGAAGGATTCTCCATCTCTGCTCTGTCTTCTGTAACCCCAGTCGGTCGAGGCAGATGACCGTTCATACTGAGCCCGGTTCTGCCGGAGGTTTTCCTTCCCGTTAATGGGGAGTTTTTCTTCCCACTGTCGCTTCATGCTAGCTCAGTATGAGGGATTGCAGCAAAGCCATGTACAATGCAGACGACTCTCCATGTGGCTCTACGCTTCCCCAGGAGTGAATGCTGCTTGTCGGGACTTTGATGCAATCAAATGGTTTCCTTATATAGGACATTTTTGACCAATCTGTATAATCTGACCCAATCTGTATAATATGATTGAACTTGATTTTGTAAAGTGCCTTGAGATGACATGTTTCATGATTTGGCGCTATATAAATAAATTGAATTGAATTGAATTGAATTGAATTGAATCTTCCCACTCCCTTTGGGGATTTGCACCAGTACGACTGGCAGCGAAGCCGACGCTCAGCATGATGCTGCTACCACCGTACTTGACTGTTTGCAAAGTGTCGAATATTTCAATGTGTAAACCTGAGTCATCCAAACATATCTTTGCCAAACAGCTCAATCTTTGACTTATCTGACAATATAATCTTTCTTCACAAGGCGTTCTGTTAAGGTTGAAGGTGTCAGCTGCCTGATAGTGACACCGAGGGTCCAGCAGCTTATGATTGTTTTAAACCTTTACAGCTCCTGGGTTGTTGGGTTGCTCCTAAACATCCCAACCGGTATCCTTTCATCTCAAGGTGACAGTTTGGGTCGGATGCTTAAAACCATGAACCGAGTTGGACCCCAACACCCATCAAAATTGATTTCGGATCGGATAAAGCAGGCAAACATCAAGCTTCTGGTGTAAATCTGACCTCAACCCTATATGTAATGACTGACGTATGCTTAGGCAGGTCCATGTCAGTAAATTAAGCGGTTAAAATAAACCTCATCATCTCCGATCATAAAAACAAAAATTCAGAACTACAAATACAAAACGTGTGTGGTGATGATGCAAAATACTTTAGGACAACAAATATCACTGGAGGTGTGTTTAAATAATTGAGCTTGTGGTAATAAATTCAACCGTGCCTTGATTAGACACGATCTGCAATAGGTTTAAACCCAATTGTTTCTTTAAAAGTGCACCAAATTTGTTCAAACAAATGAATAAAAGCCTAAAATAAACAAGACATCCATATGCCTATGAAGAGCGCACATAAACCTTTATCACCAGTGCTGTAATATCCCTGCAGGGTAGGACTGCTCTGAGCTTTTAGGTCTTGATTTTTCTCCTCATAACGAGACTTGAAATCGAGAATGCACAGCAACAGCTCATTAGCATGCTGGGTAGCCCTCCGATCTCTTGCACAGTCCTGTCTTAAGCCTCCACATACATATATGTCTAAATATAGAGCTATCAGTTCTCATCCCCTTCACACCACTGACAGTCACGTGCTCCCAACGGCACGCGCCGTTTTAAAAAGCAGTTACGAAAGAAATGACTGAGGATAAACATCTAGCTAAACGTTGAACTGTAACCGTCACTTCAGAAATCTCCTCTATGCGTAATAGTTAATTACCTTACACCTTATTCATGCGTATTCTGTGCCAACAATCCCAAAGCTTGGCTTACAACGTCGATGCTGCAGTTTATACGTTTTTAAGCATCTGCAGTCATGTACAAAGAGAGCAGGGTTATCCGTGTTAGGTCGGCTCACCTCCTGATGAACATATCAAGCGTCTTTTGTTTTTGTTTTGCATCTGAATAAAAACACGAGACAGAAATATGCCCGTTCAATCAAAGTGTTAATGCAAACCACTTTATATGTGGTTAGACATAAAAAATGGATGTTTTCCTTTCACTAGGAGTTAGGCGGCTGTTTGAATAACACACCTGCCTTCAGGCCAAACAGGTGTGGGCGAGTAAATTGTGTGAGGATTAAGGCTTCCCACAAACATCAGGAGAAACACAAAACAGGTTACCAAAAGCAAAATGTACTCACCTACGTACTCCTGTACAAAAAAAAAGGGTGTTTCTGCTTTTTCTTATGCCTGTGCACAGTATTTTTTTTTTTTACAATGTTAGTCCCAGAGAGCAGGGAGTTTAAATGTGATGTCAGCGCAGTCTTAAGCCAAGGAAAGCTTTAATTGACCTGCTGTAGCGGGTGGCATTACTTTAAACGACGAGACCTCACAGGACTTCTGTGAATGACGTTTCTGATCAAGGTTAAGTAGGGCCACACTGCAAAAAGGGAACTAAAAGTAAGTAATGTTTTTTGAGAAATTAGTGCATTTGTCCTTGATTTGAGCAGATAAATAAGATAATATGCCAAATGGAATAAGATGTTTGCACTTAAAATAGGAACAACTCTTCTTCATCATCTTATTTCAAGTGCAGTATATCTAATGATCTTATTTTAGGGGTCTAAATAATCATTCCATTGGCATATCATCTTATTTACCTGCTCAAATCAAGGAAAAATACACTAATTTCAAGAAGATTAGACTTAGTTTTAGTTTTAGTCAGATCAGACCATAATTAAACTGTATGGCCTACATGCAAAATGCTATGTGTGGTGAACCAAAAAAAAAAAAAGCTGTGGCTTTTAAATCACTTTATTTTCCTCTCCTGGAGGAAGAACTTCATTAGGAGACTCTTGAAACAAAAGGGCAAGGCAAATTTATTTGCACAGCACATTTCAGTAAAAGGACAACGCAAAGCATCAAAGCAGATTTCAGCAGCTGAGCTTGGAGGAAGCTCAGATGGGCATATGGATACAGCTCCTTATGTAAGCTTGAATACCAATCATATATAGATGGAGATTATATAAAACATTCAAAATTAAAAATACATGGATGGATGGATGGATCTTTTTTTTTTTTACCTCATGCTTCTTTTCATTATCTGACCCTAACTTTCTTCCCCTGTACAGAGAAGCATTTCAGTCAGATAAGTGCTTGTGCCACAGGGTAAGGGAGCTGACCCTAAAATAATTTGTTTCTTTAAATAACTGAGGGAATAAAAGCCCTGAGCTGAACAACATTAACAGGAACGGATAGTTCGGTCGTACTGAAACCAGACCGTAAAACTGTTTCAGGTAGGTGGAAATGCATCGAGCCTAGCCTGTTAAATGGAAATGTGGAGAGTTTAGAGGTTTGTCATTTCATGAAAGAAAAAAAAGGTCAGAAGAAGGGTTTATGTAAGAGGGGAATGTAAAGAAGAAAAGCAACACCAAATGCAATGTGAAAACAAAGGAACTTTGCCATGGGCTTTTTGCTCACACAGATCAACGTCACGCTCAGTGAAGAATGTCAGGAAATGTACATTTTGTTATTCAACAATAAGCGCGCATATAATTCAGAACAGGAAGAAAACGCACGTGGTTGCTGGGACAGAAAAATCGTTCCTAATGCGGTCTTTCACACACCAGAAGAGATACAAAACTATTCATACCCTTTAAACCTTTTTAATAGTTTATCATGTTCATGCCACAAACTGCAGTTTTTTTTATTGGACTTTTGTGTGACAGATATCACATAGAAACATAATTGAGAAATAGGTGAAAAGTAAACCATCAATTCCACATTTTATAAGATAAAAAATATTCTCATTTGAAACTATTTAGAAACATGTTTTGCTGCAATTACTTCTATGCAAGCTAGAGACTGAACATTTTGCTCATTCTTCTTTGCCAAAGTAGTCAGGCTCATCAAGATCCTCGATTGGACTTAGTTCTGGACTTTGCCTGGGATCTGCTACTCTGATTGGCTTCTCTGTCCCTGCAGAAAAAAAATAAAATAAAACATCCCCACAGCATGAAGCTGCCACCACCAAGGTATTGAAGAGTAGTGGTTTCCCACAGACTGCCATTCTGGGTTCCTGAACACGACCCTTGACCCCAGAATATTCCCCGGGCCAAACAGAGTGGCAGCCCACTGTGCTCTAAAAAAATGGATGGGTTAAAGCAGAGGACACATTTCATTGGAATGTGTTGCAATGACACGTACAGACAAGTGCAGTGTGCGTTTCTTGACTGCTTTCTATGTGCCACTCCGCCACTAAAGGTCAGATTCTCCCACCAGATCTGTGGATCTCTGCAGCTCCTCCAGAGTAACTCTGGGCTTCTAGACTGCTTCTTTGATTTACTGTATGCTCTGCTTGCCCTCCCTGTTGCCAGCAGGTGGAAGCCCACTTCTAAATAAAGTTGGTTGAGCTGGATTTTGTTCAGCGGTATAAGAGTAAAGGGCATTGTTTTATCAATGCATGACATTTTTTAAATAGGTATTATTTACTTATTAGTACCTGAATATCTGTCTGATCACATCTGAACACACTCAGTCGAGAGCCTAAACAACGATCACCAGGTCAATGGCACTTGAAAGACCTTTATCGCTCAGGGTGGTGAGGCTGTTCAAACACCTCAGCAGCTCAGCCGTGACACTAAACAGCATCATCAGCCTCTTAACGACGAAACGTCGCAGCTATGACGAGGCAGAAGGAGTCAGCGCCTCTAGACTGTTGACTAACACGTCACGGCGCACACTTTTGTGATGTGCGGTCCTCTGGCAAGAGTGGCGTATACCTTTTTGTTACCCGTCAACAAACAGAGGGACTGAGTGACACGAGCGCGGCTAAAATTATCCGCCTGCGTGATCTGAGCAGAGCTGCGCCTGAACGTGTCGCGGGGAGCGCCTGTGTCCACACGGTTTATAACGGTGGACACGCAGGTCAACACTGCTCTTGCTGCACGCTGTTACTTCTGGGAAACAGAACTGAAAACGCAAAGACGAGCAGCCGGTAAATCCCCCTCCTCCTTTAAAAGTGTGCAAAATTATATATAAAAAGAATCTATTCTGTTTGGTTAAATAGTCTGGACACAACAGCCCTCCCTTTTATAAAACACAATCTTAATAAGACATTTGGTAACTGGTAATCAAGTGCTTAATATACTAGCATTGTGAAACCTTGCCCTGCAGTTTTCAGTAGATCGTGTGACACACGCTGCCTCTTAATAACACAGCTCACAGGTGAGAAAGCAGGCGAACACTTCTGGGAGAAATCTGAGTAATGCTTGTTCTTTCCAAAGCCCTGAGGATATGATTGAAGTTGCTGATTAGGTAAATCTTTGCAGTGACGCAGACGAAGGCAGTTCATTTAATTCCAGCAAGTCTCTAACACAGACTTTGGCAACGAATGCAACGTTCTGTCTGCAACTTCTACAAACGTATTATAACCTAGGAATGAGGTGGAAGTAAATATACTCATCATAAAGTGGCTAAAGTGCAGACAAAAAAAGGACCATCTGCAACCTGCAACGCACCAGCTGACCGGCCAAACCAAAACTGCCCCTTCCTGGGAGGGAAACACCAGCCCGCGTTAAGTTTTTACTTTCTCTGACCTGCTTCTGAAGATTTTAGACCCATTTGATCCAACAGGTTAGCATCAATCACATCAATGTGTTCAGTTCGCAGACTGTATAAAATACCAAAGTTTAGCTGATCACGGATGATTGGGACTTACTGTGATGGACTGCTGCTAAAACATTCAGAAGAACTGAACATAAAATCCACACATAAAAGCTTTAGGAACCTTTATCTTTAAGGACTTTGTGGAGATTAAAAGAAAGAAGGGGAAAGATGCGGAGTCTTGCTGTGAGGAACATTTGAGATAAAAAAAAAAAACACGTATTTAAAAACATACTGACATGTAATTTAAGCTCAACGAGTAATCTCTGCTTTTGCTGCACTTGGTGAGAACAATTAACCCCAACAGGGGAGCTTCTTTTACAATTCCCTTAAACGCAGTCTCTCTGTCACGCGTCGCTAAACGGGAGGAAATCAGTTCGGTCGCTAGAGGTGTGATGTGGAGGCCACTTCAAACATTTGCGCATAAACTTCGGATGGAGAAAGAGAAGTCGAGGAATACCTGAGCTGTGGATCAGGTCCGAAGGTTAAACTGAGGTATAACCACACGCACGTAGGGCACCTGGGTCAAAATGACAACAACCCATCTCCTTTTCAGTAGCTGCGTCTGAAACATGCTTGAACGGAAAAAGGGACTCTTGTTTTAGTCAGTGCAGGAGCGAACCAGTGGTATTTTTTTTTAAAACAGAGCGGCAGCTGTCGGACATTGACGGCATCAACACCTTTAGCGTTAACTAAGCAGAGAGGTAAATATAGCTGCAGCACAAACAGAGCAGAAAATCCCGTCATTACAGCAGCACTGGCAACCGTTCATCATGTTTCAGCGCTAGGTTTACATCTCTGCTCGTCTGACTCCCGCCTCTCCCCTGCAGCTCCCGGGACATTCCTCCCATGCCAGCTGGACATTCTTAGCAGTCGCTCAGTCCCGATCAACTACAGGAACCCCCCCCTCTCCCCCCCCCGGGCCACCGTTTTAACGTTTACCCCCAAACGTTCATCATCCCGGCCTCTCCGCTCATGCATCTTTAAAAGTGCTCTGCTGCAGTCGTCCGCTGATTAAATCCCAACGTAATAATCTATTCATAGCATCTCTTTAAAGTCCATGTAAGGTTCTGCTCACGTTGTGCATCAGCTGTTTCTTGGCAGAGTTAGGAAAACACCCAACGTTAGTTATATTTCATAAAGGGACACTTTTGTGGAGTTAAGACACGTCATCGGCCGTTGCACGTTCTGAGAAATGTGTGAATTTCTCAATGGTTCCTTCAGTTTTTTGTTTTTTTTTTGGCCTTGCAAAAGCAATCACACCCCTGCAGCTTTTTTTTCCAGCTTTTGTCATGTTGCAACCAAGAAAATGGCCCAATCTCTGTCAGCATGGAAGGCATTTGTCAACAGCAGCTTTTAAAGTGTTGCCTCAAATTCTTTGTGGGATTTAGGTCTGGACTTTGACTGAGCCAGTCCAACACATAAATATGCTTTGATCTAAACCAGGGTGTCAAACTCCAGAACCCCGAGGGCCGAGGTCCTGCGACCTTTATTTGTGCCCCTGGTCCAAAACACCTGCGTCAAATAATCAGGTCATTAGAAGGACCCCGGAGAACATGGCTGCATACTGAGGGTCTAATTCAGCCATTTGATTAAAGTGTGCTGGACCAGAGACACATCTAAATGCTGCAGGACGCCGGACCTCGAGGACTGAAGGTTGCAGACCTGGCTGTCGGTTTGATCTTGTCCTGCTGGACAAACTCTACTTCTGTGTCCATCTCAAGTCTTTTGCAGGCTCTCACAGCTTCTCTGCCGTCATTCCATATTCTAATCGACTCTGACCAGTTTACCCGTCCCTACAGATTAAAGATATGCACAGCATGATGCTGCCACCACCATGTATCATAGTGGAGATTTTCTGCCACGCGTAGCATTTTGAATGCTGGCAAAAAAAAAAAGTTCACTTATGGTTGGATTTAACCAGAGCACCTTCTTCCCAAAGTTTGCTGTGTCGCCTAGACGGCTTAGGGTAGAGGTGTCCAAACTTTTTGGCTCATGGGACGAAATTGTCAAGTCCAAAGCACTTTTATTTCTATTTAAACAATTAGATTTTTTTAACCTGCTCTACAAAATATGATCATTTTAAATGAACAAATCAGACTATCGTTATTTAGTCAATTCTAATGAACAACGTCCAATCAGATTGTAATGCACCAAAGGGTTTTGCATATTTGCCTTGTCAAAAGGTGGTCATCTGGTTTGCAAAACAGATTTTGGGCACCAAAGTCTGCAATTGAGTAAATGTTGCTAGATAGATGAAGTCCTATTTACTTTGAAATTAAAGATAATGTGTAGTTATTAAAATAAACATGTTTAGTGGTGTCGGTCGAGGCAGATGACCGTTTACACTGAGCCCGGTTCTGCTGGAGGTTTTCCTTCCCGTTAATGGGGAGTTTTTCTTCCCACGGTCGCTTCATGCTTGCTCAGTATGAGGGATTGCAGCAAAGCCATGGACAATGCAGACAACTCTCCCTGTGGCTCTACGCTTCTCCAGGAGTGAATGCTGCTTGTCGGGACTTTGATGCAATCAACTGGTTTCCTTATATAGGAAATTTTTGACCAATCTTTATAATCTGACCCAATCTGTATAATATGATTGAACTTGACTTTGTAAAGTGCCTTGAGATGACATGTTTCATGATTTGGCGCTATATAAATAAAATTGAATTGAATTGAATAGTGGTGTACCTAACTACCAATTTTAAGATTTTATACCTTTGCCCTAGTAAAAAATAAAAAAATTTACATCTGCAGCAGCCACCAGTGCTGGGCGGCCAAATCTTTCTTGAAATGCACTTGGGGTGGGGCACACAAAGGGCAAAAGAGACTTCAAGTGGATCTATTTATCAATGCCATTATTCTCACCACTTTTCCATCAAACACCTGAGCTCCTCATAAATAACTTTTGCACAACTTTATCCCTGACCTGTCTCCTGTGTTCCCTGCTGTTAAACCTTGGTGTTTTTTTTGTTTTTTTTTTACAGTCTGTGAACTGAACACATTGATCTGATTAATGCTAACCCGCCGGATCAAATGTGTCTAAATTCTTTGGAAGCCGGTCAGGGAAAATAAAAACTAAACACAAGCTCGTATTTCCCTCTGAGAAAGGAGCATGACATTGTTTGCTCTCTGATGTTCTCTAACAAACCTGTGAACGAACGCTCCTGTTCACAGAACGGCTGGATTTATGTTGAGAAAGAGGAAATGACACACCGCTGGACTCGGTTTACACAGCAGGTGCCCTCAGACGGTGATTGGTGGAGCTGGATTTGATTCATGGGTGTCAGGATAAAGGAGGCTGAATACAAATGTATGCAAGACTTTTCAGATTGCAATTGGTAAAAACTGTGAAAGTCATCTCTCCTTTTTCTTCCATTTCACAATCATGTTCTTCTTTGTGATGGTCTTTACATAAAATCTCAGTACAATACATTTGTTTTTGTTTTTTTGGCTGGAATGACACAGTTTAAGAGACATCAACACTTTTGCAAGGTGCTGCACAAGTATTTGAAATTAGAAAGTATATAAACCAGCTAAAGCAAGCTCGATTGTCCCCTGGCTTTAGTAAAGACAGCATGATAAAAATGTTGCATGAAATACTTCAAACCCTGATGCAAACTGATTCTCAGGGCATCATTTCAGGAACGCTAAGGCTTTCTGGAGTCAGCAATACCCGTCATAATGTCCTGCAAAATTCAGACCAGGGCAGGATGGATAACCGCACCTCCTGCACCTGCAATAATCTACGACCACAGCCAGCTCACTCCTCCAGATAGAGCCATCTGAATGAGGGAACATATTCATATTCACCTGCACAGTGCAAAGCCATCCGGGGGCCGCAGTATTGTTTCGCATAAAGACAACAAAGGTTGTGTGGATTAGCCAGTGATACGTTAAAGGGGAGAAAAAAAAGGGATGGTGGTGAAAGCGAGCCATGAAAGGAGGTGAAGACTTTTACCTTTCATCAAAGAAAGAAAAAAATGGCAGGTGTCCGTTATGAGAAAAGAAGAGAACATGTAGAGGACAGGAAAGGATGAGGAAAGATTCACTCACAGCGTGTCCTTTAGGGATGGAGAGGAAGTTTCAGTTTGTTCTCCTCCAGGGGGAGTGATATCCGTTTGCTAGACAAGCCATCGCCAAAGCCAAAGAATTGCACCCCACACAGAAGTGGGCAGGAAGACGGCGTGTGTGTGTATGTGAGAGCGGACGGACAAGGAGGCGGTTTGGGATCTGGCTCTAATGTTGGTGTGTGCACTGGCACAGAGAGAGAGAAAGAGAGAGAAAGAGAGAGAGAGAGGTAAAAAAATAAAAAAGATGCAGAGAGCTCAAAGGAGCTGAGTGGCTGGTGTGAAAATGGGAGGGTGCTTGACTGTCCAATAGTGTGCAAGATGAACCAAGCGAAGAGGAGATAGCAACAAAGAGACAGATTTCTTTTTATTATACCCCCGATCACACTCCACATTTTCTCTATTTTTTTGGAATAGGCTTTCAGAGGAAATGAGATACACCCAAACCCTTTAACAAAAAAAAAAAAAAGTGGGGTTTGACTCATGTGGTACCCTGAATCGGAGGCCTGGATCTAACACATGTTCCTCTCACACACAGATTGGAGGTGCAGGGAGGCTGATGGGAGGAACACGGCGGGAGATTAATCATCAAACCCTGCTGGGGACTCTAATAACAGATTGCTGGAAGGACTGACAAATATAGCTCAGCTTCGGAGGCTGAGTTTGATCAGTCTGAATAAACGCTGACAGATAATAACAGGCAACAAAGATATAAGAGGGGAGGGTCTTTGCTCTCTTTTTTTTAGGCTTGTTGGATTTTGCTCTAGAGCCTCGTATATGAGATTATGAGCAAAGAAGCATCGACGAGCTGTGCAGGAACTCTGTGTGCGTGGACAGCTGAGACATCCTGCCTCCGCCGTGTGTCTGTGAGACGCCCTTATGCACGAGCGCGGGGGGTGGGGGCGGGGGAACAGACCATCTTTCTGTGGATTTTGCTGTGGGAGCGCCATGTTGTCATGGAGACTGCATCCAGTGCAGCAGAAAAAAAAGAAAAACAACAACCAGATGGTCGCCCTCCCTTTCTTCCCTGAAACAGTCCAGGTCGCTTCTCATCCCTGACCTGCAATTCATAAAAAAAAAAAATAAACTTGTCCTTTTGACTTTGTGGAGAGGCGGGAGGAAAAGGAAATGCTCCCGGTGTGAACCAGCCTATGACTCAGACCGCTGACAAAACTGCTTATGGCACAAGGGGAAAAAAGTCTCTTTGCTGGTTTATCGCAGACATGTTTTAATGATGAAACGTTACCTTACATAACGAGAGATTTAAATGTTGCTCTAAATGCGTCGGGATAGATGTGTTATATTAAAGTGAAATCAGCCGCAGTACGGGCTGAATGTAATCAAAGCTCTCTGGAGAGGACAGGGTCTTGCATCTGAACGCACACCGATACGGACACCGTGTCGAGACTGGGGCACAACCATCGGTGTCTAATTTCTGACTTTCAGACATTCCTTTCCTGGCTTCTTTTAGAGACTAAGTCAACTCAAATGAAACAAGCAGATGTGGAGGAAAGTCACAGACAAGCTCTCCACAACCAGGACTTTCTTCAGAGGGCAAAAACGAAGAAAAGCTGTTCCGACATCCGTCAAATGTACCAAAACTCATCCTGTTTAAATCTGCCAGGCGATTTCAAATTTCAAGTTATGTGGACACTACAATGGAAAGTAGAAGAGTAAAGGAAGAACAAGAAAAGAAAAAAAGAAAGAGAAGAGGTGAAAGAAAGAAGAGATAAAAGGGAAATAATGATAAAATGTCTTTCGTCTGCTTTATCACCTGGAAAGAGAGATGTAAAAAGAATAGCACAGCCAACGAACATAGTGTAACAGATACAATAGAGTAACACCTTGATCCCATTGCTAAATCATATGCATTATTATTTATGCTGACATGTATAATGTGATACCTGAGAAAACAAAGTAAAAAATAAAAAAATAATAATAAATTTAAAGCGTGACAGAGCAGCATGAGACTGATAAAAGCTGTATGAAACGATAGGTAGTTAATATGTTCAGCTTGGACTTTACCCCTTGAACGATCGCAAGCTTTGCCTGGGTACAACCACAAACCTCAAGGTATTTTAAAGCAGTTTTATGTGATGAAACATGAAGCAGCACAGATTTGTAAAGTGGAATGAAAATGATCAGTTTTAATTTCTCACCATCAAAAACACTGCGAAAACGGATCTAAAAATAAGTAAAATGTTCCTAAAATTAGTGTTTTTGTCATAGATTTGAGCAGGTAAATAATGAATGAGTATTTTGATCCCTTAAATAAGGTAATTAGATACTGCACTTGAAATAAGGGTTAGATGTAATAGGGAGATGAATTGTTCCTATTTTAAGTGCAAAAATCTTATTCTATTGGCAGATCATCTTGTTTACCTGCTCAAATCAAGGAAAAATACACACATTTTAAGAACATTTTACTTATTTTTAGCTCCGTTTTTTCAGTGAAGAAAACAAGCGGAAAACCAAAAACAAAGTAAGTATCAAAAGGAAGTTTTGCTCAAAATAACTGTTATTTATAATTGTTTATTGATAACGTAAGCATATGATCCATTCATCCATTTTCTATACCCGCTTGTTGTCGGGGGCTGATGCCCATCTCCAATGGTCAATGGGCGAGAAATATAATTGATTTATTTTGTAACATTGTTCCTTATTTAAATGTTTAGTTCCTTATTTATATGTTTAGAGAGATGAAGGTCTGGAAAGGAGAGGAATGAAGGTTAGCCGTTGAGAGACGTGTGTGTGTGAATGAGAAGGACCCGAGTGGAGCCGCGAGATTACAGGGAGAAGAGATAAAGAAGGTGGTGGGTTTTAATTAAGGTCTCAGGGTCAACAGTCTTAATTAATGGCGGACTTGGAAAAGAGGAGAAGAAACGTGTCCAAGCAGTTTGGAACGGGTGGAGAAACATGTCAGGTGTGTTGCGCGATAAAAGAGTGTCAGCGAGGACGAAAGGAAAGCTGTACAAGACGGTGGTGAGAGCGGCGATGTTGTCTGGTTTGGAGACGGTGTCGCTGAGGAAGAGGCAGGAGGCGGAGCAGGAGGTAGCAGAAATGAAGATGCTGAGGTTCCCTTTGGGAGTGACGAGGAAGGATGGGATCAGGAATGAGTTGGAGATGAAGTCAGAGAGGCCAGACTGAGATGGTTTGGACATGTACAGAGGGATGATGGTGAGTACATCAATAGAAGGATTATGAGGCTACAACTGCCAAACAGGAAGTCTAGAGAAAGACCAAAGAGGAGATCTATGGGTGGAGCGAAAGAAGACATGAAGGTAAGGTTGGATGGAGACAGAGGAAAAGAGAAAAGACAAGAAAGACAACATTTCCAACTCTGAACATTGCGGAAAGAGTTCTTGAATCCACCACTTGAATAGGGAAATATTTTTTGTACAACTGCAAACCAATGAGAGTCAAGTAGAACATCAACCAAGCACCAGAGTTGAGGGTCCTGTGCAGGCTCTGGAGGAGCTGCAGAGAGCAGCAACACAGGTGGAAGGGTTTGTCATGAATATATTGCTATTGTAATCAACTATTCAACGACTGCACACCTGTTTAACTGAGAGAAACAAAATCAACTGAAATGAACACCTGTACATATGTAATTATTTACAATTTTGATAACTACGTAAGTAAAGTTTCACATACAAAACATCATAAAGAGCTGTGCAGAAAACCAAATAAAAATAACTATTAAATTTAACGGCAGATAAATAAATATAAAATACCATACAATGAAAATAAGCAATTAACAGCAAGCCTGTTTAAACCATAAGGCTTTTTGTTATAGTTGAAAGAACACCGGAGAAAGCAGTTCTTTTGGCCCTCATGCAAGTCACCTAATTGTAGCCTGAACACACCAAAAGGTGATGTGGCAGCATCGTGCTGCGGTGATGCTTTTCTTCAACGGGGGCGAAGGAAGCAGATCGGAGTTGATGGGAAAATGGAGAGAAATAGACAGCAATTCTGTAACAATCGCTGTCAGATGCTGCAAAACTGGAGCGTTCAATTGGTATAAAGATTCTTCTGAATTTTCTCTGCTGCATCTTATAAATTAGGTAGTCAAACTGATCGGGATGTGCATTTCTGGAGATTCTACCATCAGTGTCATCAGTGTCATGCCTTTGGAAATAAATTTTTGAAACCGTTCTATATAAATTTAGATTTTTCTTATTGAGCTATTACTAGGTGGCTTTGATCATAAAAGCTTTTTTTTTTTTTTTTTTTTTTTTTAAACAAAAAATCAGACAAGCTGCTGTGTGTAGAGCGGTGACATTTACCCAGCTAATCAATGCGGCTTCAGCTCCCTGGTGTTTTGAGCTCATCCATCAGTGTGGATGGAGAGCAGCATGCTTTCTAACCTGAGGGGCCGCAGCTGTTACACTCAGGATCTTAATGTCACCTCACTGGGCCATCTTATTTTAAAGTGACTGGCAGGCGGCTATGATAACAATTTGACAAAAGTTAGGACAACATATGTAACATTTTCAGGACAGATAAATGGAAGACGTTTCTGCTGTTGCTCCTACCTGTCCATGTTGCTCTGCAGGGCTGGCAGGCGAAGGAGCAGAGCGGTCAGGTTATTTGTGGTTTTGCACTCTTGTTCTTTCCCTAAAAAGAGCAACAACAACACACACACACCGTATCAATGACAAATTTCAGCTCCAGCTGAAATACTTTACTCGTTTCAAAGTTGCGCGATTTACAACCTTTCAAATGATTTAGGATTATCCTATCGTTAGACTCTGAAGAAGCTAAAGAAAATGAGCGAGGCAGACCAACCTAAAAGAAAAGGGCGCCATCTAGTGTCTGCGTGCGGGAACAATCCATGAAAACCCGTTCGTGTTTTGACAGGCAAATATAGAGGAATATGCCTGTAATTAATCAGCAATGTAATGAAAACAGGTGTCGTGATTAGACTCCATCTGGCGTTACCTGACAATTACCAAATGCGCGCTCGTGAGACGCGAGATCTAAGTCAGACTACAACAAACGGTAATATTAATCGAAATATGAACGAGATTAAATACTTGTAATGTTTTACAACTATAGACAAAAACACCATCCCGTTATCACACCTTTTTCATTTTTCTCATGGAAATTATTCGGATTGGTCAACGTTGTGGACGCAGGACCTCGTGGCGCAACGGTAGCGCGTCTGACTCCAGATCAGAAGGTTGCGTGTTCAAATCACGTCGGGGTCAAGTTTATTATTCATTTCTTTGCACCTTGGTCTCCATGCTGTTGAGAACTTTTTCAAAAAGCTAAGTCCTAACATCTCCACTCTAAAATTCAGGAAAGTTGAGGAAACTCAAGAGTTTATAGGGCTAGGACTACAGTGAGGGATACTTCAAGAAATACACCACACAGACATATAGTATTAAGCATGGTGTACAAATGTCACACTTTTTGTGTTCAGCCACCACTGGACTACAAAATCAGAAGTGTCTTACCTGAATTAAGGGGAATAAAAGATGGGCTGTTGCACAGTAGTCCAAATTCCTCTTTCCAGATGAAAGTACTTTTTTTCCATTTTTTTTTGGAAATGCAGGTCGCAGAATCTGAAGAAAGAGTGGAGAGGCACAGAAAACAAGCTACTTAAGCTCCAAGGTAAACATTCCACAGTCAGTAATGATTTTGGGAGCCATGTCATCTGCTGGAGATGGTTCACTTATTTTGTCAAGTCCAAAGTCTGCGCAGCCATCTACCAGGAAATTGCAGAGCACATCGTGCTTTCCTCCACTGGCAAGCTTTATGGAGATGTCGATTACATTTTCCAGCAGGACTTGGGATCTGTCCTCTTGACAATACACGATTAATTACACTATATTGTCACGAATATTGTGAGAGGAAGATGCGAGAAACCCAACTCAGCAACGGGCCAAAGGTTAATCGCCTTTATGCCGTGCTGCACTCATGTACTAATTTATGCAAAAGGTGCATTGGCCAAGTATGGAGTGCCTATACTGTGCAGCACATGGATATGGTTTCCAGCAGGGTGGCATCTCTGCATTAACAGTTATATAGTGCAAATCGTGACGAGAGCATCAGAAACAAAACTTTTCAAAAATATTCATATTTGTTGCGATGCACCTGGAGCAGAGGTTCGCTATGTTTTGGACATAACATCCCACCCCGCAGAAAAGAAGAGAAAAGAACAGAAGAAATGAATATCAAAATTAATAAAATAATTTAAGAAATAAGAATGTCAATCATCTCGCTTACCTGTAAAAGTAAGCCAGACGTAGGGGCCTTTAAATATATTTGTTTTTCCTTGCTGTTCTGGTAGTTTTTTTTTTTCCTTTTTCTTTAATGCAACATCTAATGACAGTAGAAATTGTAACTTGATTAAATCGTCATGTTTCCACAATGATATTAACATTCCTTTGTGTCTCTCTGCCGGTGTCAGATCCGTAAAACATAGCATGGCAAGTAGCTGTACTGTAAAAAAAATGTCCCCACTTAAAAAGCCGGCCGCAAACTTTGCAAACAGTTACATGCCCAGGGCGCTAGTGGCGGATTAGATTACGCAACAGCTACCACAGACACTACGTAGTGCTTTTATGATGACACCGAGAGCCTGTGGTTCAACGCTGGGACCACTTCTTAGGAATAAAAAAAAAAAATCTACAAAAAACGTCTGTAAGCGCAAGGCAATGGCTACATAAGAAGAGCAAGCTGTCAGATAATCTAAACCCATTTTACCTCTTGATCTTGAAGTCAATCCTTGAGTTTAAAAACAAGCAGGTGGGTCACTTTTTCATGCGTTTCTGCTCCCTTATCCTCTACTCTCTTCGCTCATTGTCTTGTACCTCTCTCCGCGCATGTGTCCCCTTTTCTTCTCACGCGCTCCTTCTCCAATCAAAAGCCCCGGTCCCAACAACCGACAGCCTTTCTAACTGGGTCCGAGTTTTCTCTTTCCCCACCTCCTTTCTCCTCTCCGTCCACGCCGGAGTCTCATCTTTCACCAAGAACACTGGACCCTGAATGCACAATTCATTAGCGGAGCCCTGCTAAGAGCCGAAACTTGGCCGAGACAGAAGGTCAACCCCTGTCCTGAGGAGCAGCCTCACATGAGCAGGTCCTTGGCAGCACTTGTTTTCAGCCACAAAGACCGGATTGTCTTTGAGGGTCTGGTTTTACATCAAACGGGCCTGTTTCTGCTTCTGCTATCTCTGCTTGTGAGCTTTCAGTGGTTTCCTGAAGGGCTTGTGTTGTTTTTAATCCACAAATATATATATATATAAATAAAATGATCCTATATCTCTTACCTTTATTTGTTGCAAAAGCTTCTCTTCGGTCGAAGCGTTAATCTAAAATGCCGAGCAACTGTAAACGTTCCTCCTAAGAACGTAGCAGTGGGAGGAACGGATGAGCGGGGAGAAAAGCATGATTACACGACAAAAGTTTTCATTCAGGGGCTGTAAACAGATGGTTACCTAGGCAACACGACTGAATGCCTTTTTTTGTTTTGTTTTTTCCAAGAGTTCAGTCTCCGAGACACTAAATAGGAACGTGCCCCACACAAGCAGGCAGACTTCTGAAAATGTTATTCGTGCAATGCTGCATGGTTAGCGTTCATTCAAACACAATTAGTTTTTTGCAAGTTAAAAATGCTCCGTTGTACCATGTACCCATCCATTGTCGATCCCTGCGGATCATTTCAGGGTCAAAAGCACTCCATGTTAAAGGAGAAGAATTTCAAACCGAAAGTTCATGTACAATCTACATTTTCAACAGAGCGTTTATTCAGTGGGGAAACTAATCCTATGTTAATCGGGTTTTGATCAGACTGAACTGTATGTTTTGGTAAAATCGTCACCAACATTGGTCTTTTAAGCAACCGACACGATTAGTGGCTTTGGCATAAAAACACTTCAAAACACCAGCGCATTCTAAATAATAATAAAAAATAAACAGAAAGATGACAATGAGTTCAAAACAACTATTTCGAAAGGTTGATTATCAAAAGAAAAATAGGTTTGACAAAAATCAACCGTCTTTCATGTCCATCTTAGTCCCCAGACCTAAATCCTTTAGGAAACTATAGGGTCATTCCAAAAAAAGTAAAAAACAAAGCAACTGGACTCATTTTTCGTAGTTGAAGACGTTTCGCTTCCTCTCCCGGGAGCTTTCTCAATTCAAAAAGTCTGGAGAATTGAATTGAGAAAGCTTCCGGGAGAGGATGCTTTGTTTTTTACTTTTTTTGGAATGACCATGACCTGGATGACTGAGAATCTTCCCCAGCATAGAAACTATAGGGTAAACAGAAAAGTGTATAGGAGAGGACCCAGGATGATCTTGAGAGATCTTTCGAGATGAATGAACGTAAAGCCCCCTCTCTGCTTAAACCTTGTGAGATATTATAGGAGGACACAATGTGTTGCCCTGTTGAGAAATAAAGTAGGGCGCATCGCTGTACAAAGCGTTTACTGTAGGGCTCCCAGAAGCCTGTAAGCAAGCACCTGCACAGGTTGGACGCCTGGTGATGCTCAAGACCTTTTACCCTGGATGAGAAAAGTGTCCTTTCTGTTAAAGTCCAATTTTTTCCATCAATCTATATTTAAAAATAAAAACTACTCTATCATCAATCCCCCCCCCCCCTAAAGTGTTCTGATATTTGAAGAAATGTCTGTTTGGGTTAAACTGAGTCCATCCGAATACCCTTATAGAGTACAGACTTTTTAGCCAAAGCCAAAGTGCGTCAGTGGTCGCCATGATAAGTGCTGTCAAAATAGTGCACTCACTAAGGGAGGAGGCAGGAAAAGGAGCCTGTATGCCTCCTCTCCTGGCTGGTTTAGCCTAGGAACCTCATGACATCCCTTACCTGCCACAGGCCATCTGCCACGGTGTTCACGGCCCTACACTCACACTCACACGGGATTACACTAACACACAAGCACACACGCCGCCTTTGCTTTAGCTTTAGTTTCAGATCAGAGACATTAAGGTGTAGGATTTTTTTAATGTATGAATAGAAACAAAGCTTTGAATGTTAGTGATGAAGCTTGTTCCAGTGAAACTGAAGAAGTCTAGTCAAGGACTTACTTAGCTTACCCCTTTGCTAATTAATGTTTTCCTGTAATGTACAGCACTTTGAATCATACTAAAAAGTGCTATATAAATAAACTTGCCTTGCCGGCACTAAGACGGCTTAAGGTATCCCACAATCCTTTGCGTGATGACGTATAAGCACAGCCCCCATCACGGAAATCAACTAAAATATCTGGAGAGAAGAGAGTACGCACATTGCAGTTTAATGTCGGAAGGCTGTAGGCTCGGATTTGACTCGCATCATCCACGTGCGTTACCGTCACATAACGACATCAGAGTTTAAGGCTGTTCAAATCCAGCGCAGAAATCCGAAGCTCCTTTCCTCTCCACGATAGAGTTCTGACTGGTGAACCCATGAAAGGACAAGGAACAAGAGCTAGAAGCTATTAAGACTATTCAGATGGAGCCATTAAGTAAGGATTCTTTTGCCAAAGAGGAAGTGCGTCAGCAGTCTCCATGATAAGTGCTGTCCGAATAGTGGTCAGTAAGGAAGGAGGTAGGAAAAGGAGCATGTAAGCTTCCTCTCATAGCTTGTTTTGTCTAGGAACCCCACAACATCCCTTACCGGTGCTAAAAAGCCTTAAAGGTATCCCACAATCCTCAAGATCTTTTAAATTTAAAACAAGCATTTTACTGCCTCCAACCTCAGCAGCAACTGCAAGTTGTGAGGCCTTGCTTACACAGCTCAATAATCCTTCCATGTTCAAAGTCAGTATGCCAGGTCATTATTGTAGGAGTTTGTTCTTACCCTACCTGGTTAAGGGTTAAATAAAATACTTTTGTCTTTAACATAAGGTGTTGACAGTGTGAATACTTTACCAAAAATGACAAGGGATCAACATTTTTGTGCAGGTTTCGGACTTTAAAGACTTAAATTGTTTTTGCCAAATTGCTTTCTCAAAAGTTTTTTCTCTTGTCCACATTTCCTCTTTTAACATTGTGAAGCTCTACTTTGAACCTTCTTAAGGTTTAACGCAAAAGGCAAATTCTTGCGATTGTTAATCAGTCTTAAAAGTGTGTAACTAATTAGGCATTTATTTAGCAAAAATTAAGTATTGCTTTTATAAATACATATTCTGGCAAAGTCTAATAATGTCATATCAAAAATAAAAGAACCTATGTATTTATAAACTTAGTTTATAAGAGACGCCATATTGCAGCGCCACTTAAGGTTTCAGAAGCCAAAAGGGGCCAAACTTGTCAGCCATAAGCGATTTCCCTATCTGTCTTCTATATGAAGATGTGCTGTTGGTGGAGAAGAACAAGCAACGATGACTGTAGCTCATTCTATTTGCCGTTTTCTGTTGAAATAGAGGACCATCCATACTCTTTGCCCAGCGAGAGTGAAGAGATAGTAACCAAGTAAAGAAAAAAATACTTTAGTCTTTTTTTAGAGCCCAAATGAGTGACTACACATTCAGAAACAAGCCAAAAAAAAAAAAAAACACGACTCACGGAATTTACAAGCAACTTTAGGAAAATAAAAAAATAATAATAAAGTGGACTTAGTAATAGTGCCAAAAATCTTTCCCATGATGACCGTAGCTATTAGCAGCAGCAGCATGGAGGACATGTTGACATTGTCATATTTATGATACTCTGCAGCTTCCGCACTAGTTATTACGCTGTTAACAATGATGTTTGCAATTCACTGAACACACCACTTGATGGTGCACCAGTGTATAAATCGTACACACTGGGGCTTTAAGATTTTCATCAGTATATATATATTTTTTTATCCCAGCATTCTGGCCAAAACTGCTCTGTGTAAGACAAGCCACCTTTAGTCATGGAGTTCTTTTCATGCAAACATTTATACTTCAAAAGATGAAGCATTTTGGTTGGTAACATTACAAACTAATACATGTAGAAGGCTAAATATAATGCATAAAAGGTCACTTGGTCATTTGATTTTATCAGCATAATAAACATTAGCTACCCAAAGTGAAACAAAAGGTAGGTCGTAAGTTGAGCTACATGATGGTCTAGTAAATTATATTGATATTGGTAATGCTATATTAATATTGCTTTGACTGTCAAAATACAGTTAAAGTATAGAGTGTTCTCAGCTTTGTAAAATATCTGGTAAGCCAATTGATTACCATGTTCCTTTTCAACGTTTGAGAAAGAATATCCAATTTTTTTAAGTCTATGAATACATTTGACAATGGGTGCCTGTTTTTGGTTTGACCACCAGACCCCAAAAATGTGCCTGTGCTTGTAGGGAAAAACAAAAACACTATGTATCAAATTAAAATAAGTTTTAGATGGATACTAGTGAACCAAAATTAAATTTCAAGACTTTACCAAGGATACAAATGCAAGGGTGGGCATTGCAGTTTTAACCTGAAACAGAGTTCATACTTATTGCAAATAAATAGTTAACTGGATAGAATATAACATTTTATTAAAGCACAAAAAGACAATTGTGAGGATTTTAGGATTTGGTTTGTATATATAGATATAAAAAAAAAAATCTAAACCCTCAGAGCTCAAAGCAAGTTCCCATTTGCCTTGTGGCCACTAAAGGGTAAAAACATGACATAAAAAGGACAAACATTTAAAAAAGAAAAACATTATACCAATTAAAAAAAAACAAAAGTTGACAAAGTCTCATTTTTATCTATAAAACTTTAAATTAGTAGTGGATTATTTGAAGTTTTGTTCCTCCAAATCGCAGAGCTTACTTCTGCTTCCGATAAGTTTGAAGAAGGACTTGAATCCGGACGAGCCCTCAGCATAATGTCCCACCTTTCTGTCGCTTCCTTCTTTCATGTTTCCGGTCCTTGAGCCAGAGGAGTAAGATCTTTGAGATATGCTCCTCTGGAACAGGTATCTCAGTCGGAAGCCCGTTCCAGGAGAGCGCAGGGTTTCGTCCATGGAGGCCGACCTGAGCAGCGGTCCCTGCGACGCCGCTCTCAGACGGAGGCACTCGGGAAGGGAGGCAGATCCTGCAGATGGAGAGCTTCCGTTTGCCAAGTTTTCCACACTCTCCCAGACTTTATCGTCCGGATCATTTCCGCTAGACGTTGATGACACTCTGCGGCGTCTGTTTCGCAGGGGGTTGTTCCTTGGGGAGCAACTTGGGGGGCTCAAAATAGTCCACGGAGATCCCATAGTTCCATCACTTGCAAAGAAGTAGTCTCTGGATTTAGGCTGAGGGGTACGTGGAGTACCAGCCTCGTCTCCATCTTTGGAATCCCGAGGACTCCCTGATACATTCTTGTCGTTAAGGCTGCCGTTGCCATTTTGGTACTGAAGTACTTTCCGGGTTATCTCGCGCATCTTCTCGGCCTCTTCCTCTTTTAAACTTGTGGAATCCATGTCTTCTTTAAGCAGTTTAACTTGCTTCTTCTCTGGGCTATCCTTAGTTTTACGAGGCGTTGGCATTTCTTTTTGTACAGTTTGAGGACAGGATTCAGAATGCAATGCTTCGGGCTGGGGTGGATTGTTCTTCCTACATCTGTTTAGTCCAGAAGGGGTTTTGGATAGAAGGTCATGCAACGCCGACTCCAAGCACAACAAGTCATCAGCGGCTTCAGGTGCTGAACACGATGCTACGGATTGTCGTTTGACAGCTATCCGCATGCTGTCTGTGCGTTTGTGTCTCTGTTCGGCAGCTTCACGCTCCCGGTTCTCCTGCAGACCGTTTAAACAGATAACATTTCAAAATGACGCAACAGGAAGGAGCGCTTAAGCAAAAACTCACAGTTCTTAAACTTTAATCTACTTCAAGACTACATTTTTTATATTAAATCTGCTAGATTGTCATAGATCTTTGGTCTTCTTACCTGTACAGCTTTTTCAAACCTTTTGCAAAAGGAGTAAAAGATGGAACAGCACTCTTCCAGTTTGAAGGTAGCTGGATCTTCACAGAAGTACTCGGCAACGGTGTCGCTTAAACCCTGTAGATCCTTTAGAGAAGTCGCCACACCCTCAAGCTTGGCCTCCGTCCTCTGTCAAAAGAAAGTTCTTAAAAGCACTTTAATACATCTTTCTAGATGTGAGTCTCAGTTTGTAAATTTTGCACCTTTAAGAAGACCTAAAATAAAATAAAAATGTACCTTGAGAAATTGATCTATTTGTTTTAAAAGGCCAGGTTCTTTGCTGCTATACAACTTAACTTCTTCAATCTTCTGGATTTCCTGCTCCAAGTCCTTGATGACGTCATCCTTACAAATTCTATTGGGACATGAAAATTGTTTTTTTAAGAATCAGATCAAGTGTTTGACTGAAAAAAAAAAAAAAAAAAGTGAAAAATATTTGGTAAACTGCATTTGAAGGGTAACCTTGAAGCCATCCCGATATGAACAAGTTGGCTGGGAAAAGTCAGCAACTCCACGTCAATCTCCTCTGCTTGCTGAGGACGGCAAAGGAAAGGTGGTAAAATTTCACTGAATTTGACTTTGTAAAGTGCCTTGAGATGACAGGTGTTGTGAATCGGCGCTATATAAATACAATTGAATTAAACAAAACTGTGCGTTTTTTATTATGTATAAATGTTTAAATCTCAGAAATATGGCAGGGACCCTTTTCATGCATTAGTGGACAATAAAACTTTAACATATACCATATTGCCTAAAGTATTTGCTCACCCATTCAAATAATCAAAATAAGGTGTTCAAAACACTGCCCCAGATGTATAAGATCAAGCACCTAGGTGTCCATTTTATTTCTACAAAGATTTGTGAAAAAACGAGTCACTCAGGAGCTTGTCGACTTCCAGCGTGACACTGCGATGCAGTGCAACGAGTCCAGTTGTGAAATCTCCTTGCTCCAAAATATTCCACAGCCAGCTTTCAGTGGGATGACAAAGGGGAGGAGATTGAGAACGACAGCAGCTCAGCTACAAAGGTGTGGTTGATGTAAACTGATGGAGCAGAGACAGCGGATGCTGAGGCTCAGTGCGCAGAGGTCACTAACCTTCTGCAGAATCAATCCCTACAGACCTCCAAACTTCATGTGGTCTTCAGATTAGAGTCAAGAGCAATGCATAGACAACTTTGTGGAATTCAATCAATTGGCCCACAGCTGCATCCGAGCCATACATCACAAAGCGCAATGCTAAACAACAGATGGAGTGGTGTAAAACACGCCATCACTGGACTCTAGAGCAATGGCGGCATGTTCTCTCGAGTAATGAATCGCGCACCTCCATCTGGCAATAACGGATGAGTCTGGGCTTAGCAGTTGTTAGGAGAACGGTACCTGACTTTATTACTGACCGGTCCAACCGCGAGTACCTCTGTAATAAATTTAAAAATCATCCATAAAACTTGAAATGCTTCACCATTTTTCCAGTGCAATTCTGCATTCAAGTGTTTTACACCATTAACATATGCGTTGGTGTTACACATTCTCTAATAAGTATTTGGTGGTGGTAGCATGGCTTGTTGTGCCTTCATAAATATTTTTTTCTCTAAAAAGCACCACCTCACCTTGGCAACATAGTGCATGAGGTTCATGCCAGGCTTATTGGCTTTGGTGTCGGCCAAGTTGAGCAGGGAAGTCATCCTGAATCCTATGGCATTTGCACTGTGACCACCCTGAAGAAGAGACCTTTCCGTTGGTTATTCAAGTTAATTTGTTTATCAATTGCTAAAATTACAAGCACAACAGCCAAGAGTTATCACAATGTAAAAAAAAAAAAAAAAAAATTCTTGAAGAAAAATACCAACAGCGTTCATGTAATTTCCAGCCTTCAAGACCAGTCGGATCACCGAATGGAGGTCATCACAGTCCAACAGCTCTAATGGAGGAGAGCAAAAAGATATATATATTAAAAAAATGACCCTTAATCTTTGGAGAAAACTGGCAATGAAGGATCATCTGCAACTGAAAGGAGCTGAAATGTTACCATTGGCTGCTTTGGTCATAATAGCGATGGCGTTTTTCACTTCCTCCATGAGGGGAAAGAACTCCTCTCTCAGAACCATCACTTTTAGACGTTCAACATAGCTAAAGGCAAGACAGGCAAGTAGAGAATGGCTCGTTATTGTTTTAGCTGTCTGCACATTTACCTCATAATATGCTGTAAAACTAGAGACTTGTGTATGAAAAGCACAGTTTTAAGAGGAATCTAAAATAAGAAAACTTTACTCACTATTACTTATTTGGTAAATGCCTACCACTGCTCCTTTTACGCCCACTTTTTTTATTACAGAAGTTATCTGATGGCATTTTACCACTAATTCATATACAGTCATACTGAACACAGAGAAGTCCAAATAAAGTTTATAACAGTGCAATCCAGTCTGATAGTCACATTGAAATCTGATTATATACAGTACAATCTGATCCTAATTATAAAACATCAGTGAAAGTCACTTGATCACATTTTGACTTTAAGACTGATCAGTTTTATTCTGGTCTTCTGATGTTTTGCAGCAAAATTCAGTTCAATCTTAGGAAACGGCAGACTTACTATTACTATTATTACTTACCCGGGTACTTTAACGAGCTGCACCATAAACTGGTCTGCATCCGGTAACACAGACAGTTTTCCTTTGTATGACAGCAGTCGTTTTACCTACGTGTTGATAGAAAACATGAATTAACATTAAACAGATGTTGGATATCACTTGAACACAGGTATTCAGATCTATGCTGTTGCTCAAGTTATCTGCTACTGTATTTATACTACTTTATAAACCTGCACTTGTATTGTTTTTCTCCAACCCCTTCTTTTCTCTCAGCATCTGTAATTTCTTCCTATTGCGAGCCACTTTGCAGTTTTCAACTCCCAAACTTTTATAACTCTCATCCCTCATCGGTAAATCAAACCCCTTTGCTTGCCTCCTTAATTCCTTCCCTACAGCCCTGGTTAAAACTTGCCTCTTGTCTCTCCTCCTTTTCATAACTGCCATCGTTCACTCCTAGCTCACTAATGAAATTGTTCCCACACACCTTTTAGATCTCAACTATAACACCTATACTGAAAATAAAATCCCAACAACTACAATAATCTCTGTCCAGTTTCCAATTGACATTTCACCTCCAAAATACTTTGTTATCTATTACATGAAGCTACAGGTTGCTCGGCTTAATATTTATAAAACAATTCCTCTGGCTTGTTTAGATGAAAAGTCTTAATTTGTAGGAAATGACTCTTGAAATGGAAACCCTAATTTTAAGTATTCAATGTGTGACCAGACAGGCAAAAATGGTATCTAAAATGGGAAGTTTTGCCCTCTCCGTTGACAGCTCTGTAGTCTCCCCTTCACCTCAAGTGTCATCCTTGATAACGCTGCATCTTTCACCTCTTAAATTAATAACGCCACCTGGTCTGCATATTATCTACGCAACATTAATCGTCTCCATCCCTCCTCACTCCACCTCAGTCCTTACCCTTAGCCTTGTCACCTCACATATTCATTATTACAACTTTCTTCTTTTTGGTCTCCCTCAAAAATCCCACCATCAGCTCCAAATAGTCCAGAACTCAGCTGCTTGTATCACTGGATCTTCTTCATTTGACCATATCAGCCCAGTTCCACAGCAGCTCCACTAGCTCCCAGTCAAATTCAGAACCAAACTCAAAATTCTTATACTTTACATTTAAAATCATCCACAACCTTGCTCCATCCCCACTAACTTAGTTGATATTCATTATGTTGCAGCCTCCTCTGATCCTTCTCCTCGTGGAGCCCTGTTGGCCTTAGCACAATGGGGAGGAGAGCTTTCTCCTGTTCAGTGCCCAAACTCAAACTCTCTCCCACCAGACAGCCGTAACAACTTCCCTTCTTCACATCCAGACTTAAAACCAACCTGTTCAAGACTGCTTAACTTCTTTGTGACTGCACTGTTCCGTGTAACTTATCAGAAGTTTTTTTTAATTGGGTTTTATTAATGTTTTGGTTTTCATTTGTACAGTGACTATACTGTCTTTCGGAATATACTTCACTCAGTTCACTTAACACATAAACAGATCCACAGATCTGCTACGCTCTGATACTTTTTGTGGATTAAAAGTTCAGTTTTATAAAGCACAAAGGAAAAAAAAGAAAAAAAAACAGCAGGCTGATGACTAATTTCTTTCAAAATGGTCATAACTCCCCTAAACTTACACATATTCATTTGTCCAATATCAATACTTTGAGTATTATCCTCAGACATCTTCCCACTGAAAAGTAGCAGCTTTTTTTCAACCTCATTTTTATGATGACAATAAAGGTATTTTATTCAAATAGAATGGAGTTCCTGTTACCTCACTTTCCTCTGGTAGCAGCTTACAAAGCTCTTTTAGTTTGTCACTTCCAAACCTAAGCCAGTTCCCCTGACGGATGTCCTCCACGATTTCAGCCACAGGCCTGCAGCGAGAGACATAAAGGCCAAGTTAGAATACAAAGAAAAATCTGTTTGTACTGTACTGGGATGCAGTCAGAGTCATTGCAT
This sequence comes from Fundulus heteroclitus, assembly GCF_011125445.2. NCBI lineage: Eukaryota > Metazoa > Chordata > Actinopteri > Cyprinodontiformes > Fundulidae > Fundulus > Fundulus heteroclitus. The sequence goes on from NC_046371.1 coordinate 18,877,015, forward strand.
GCATGTCCCTTTTAGAGGAAGTTCACAGCCAAAATGGCACATGGAAAATAATTACTGTTGATTAAGAACCTGACTGTCAAGCCCAACATTTCATAAAATCTACGCAACGAAAAGTTAAAGATTTGACTTTCCTCTGGAGAGTTATGTGGCAAGCAGATCTAAAGATTAGAGCGATCCTAAATCAATTTAAGGAGATTGTGGAATATGCTACAAGGAGCTAGAATTTATAAAGTCACAACAGCAAATAAAAAAAATATATATATATATATATATATATATATAAAACTTGTTTGGATAAACATTCTTTGTACAAACCAGATTAATTCAGCTATGAAGTCTAGAACAAATAAAAATCCCCACTGGCACACAGCAGCTGACATGGTTTCAGGTAGACTTAAAGCTTAAAAGATGACATCACAGCAATTTATGAGAGTCACTTTGGTATTCAAATTGAGAGGCGAACAAACACTTGACAGAAGGCCGTATCATTTTTACTGTATATAAAAAACGGTAACCGGCTCAGGGACTCCGGGAGGAATTTCAAGTTATGTTCATACTTGATGTCTCTAAGCTGTGAGCGTGAGAAAACAAAGCGAAATTCCCCGTTTGTGGACGCAAACCCGGGCCAGTAAACCTGAAACGGTATCTCCCCGAGTGATAAAGTATCCAATACTTTTATTTTGGACTATTGCAACTCTTTACCATTGGAACAAGACAAATGGGATGAGAACAATAACTCTTCCCTCCCTTTAGTGCGGCAGAAACCTGAATAAATAAATAGTTACCAACCAAGCTTTCTGGTCCCCAGCAGTTTTAAACTCCTGGTTACTATGATATGGGCATCACAGTAAAGTATACAACGTTTTTTTCTTCCATGTTTCTGCTAAGCGAGCTAAAGTGATGTCCCAAAAGAGATTTACATTTCTTTGCATGAGTTGAGCTGAGATAAAGCCTTCTAGTTGGGTAATGATTAGCACAGTGGAAGTGACGCGTCATCCCAGACGTGTGACTGAAAGTCTAAACGGCTTTCAGCACGGCCTGCTCAAGTCATTTAACGTCTTTTTGGTTACGGCGTGTCTTGTTTTAACTTATGCTGAGGTAATTCACACCACGTCCATCTTAACCACAACTCCATGCAGCATTACCTTTTGAAATGTCTCAAGAAGATGCCGACATTCATACACCTCTTGGAATCCAATATGGTGACCTAAAAAAAAAAAAAAACAACAACAACAACAAACAAACAGGGTAAACCAAAAGCAGACGCTGCATGCTTACAATGGAGAAGGTTCTCAACATTTCTGAGGAAGCTGGGGGGAAAAAAATATAAATAAATAAATAAAAAAATAAATAAAAACACTTCCGCAGTGATAACAGTTTTTTTTGTGGAACTTAATAGCAAATCACTTCCTATAGGCATCTTTATCACTTCTCCTATTCAGGTCGTTCATTTACAAGAGCATGAAAACAGTTTGCATGGAAAGCTGTAGGTCTGTCATTTTGCGTACATCTGTTCTAGTTACCTGAGAGTCCTGTGCACACAGGCTCATCCCCTCACTTTTACTCAAACCCAGGATCCTGGAGGTGCGTAGCGATGCCCTTTTGTCGACGTGACTGAACAACTCCTCCATGGCTCGTATATCCAGCACCAGATCCCTCTGAGTGCGTTTGGATGTCCAGACGTTCTGCTTACCCAACACGTGGTGGTTGGGGATGGTGTCCCAGTTCAGCTTTTTCATAGAGCGTCTTTGGATGTCACGAAAGCCAAAGGATGCTGGAGGAGGAGGAGGCGGAGGAGGAGGAGGAGGTGGTGGCGGCGGAGGAGGTGGTGCAGCAGCTGTAACATCTGCACCAGGCGTCACACGAGATGGTCGGCGATCCGAATCTTCTTGAGGGTCCCGTGCGGGTGGAAAAGAGGGGTCACGGGGTGAACGGCTGGGCGTCGCAGATTTTAAAATCAGCAACCCCTCCATCTTTTTCCCTCAAATCCGAAGACGAACGACAGAAGTTTGCGCCTTCTCACTGAGAACAGACAAGACACAGATAGAGTACGTAGTTTTTTTTTTTTTTTTATTTTTTATTAATTTGTCAAAAACACCAACACGTAATTAGAAACTGAAACTAGCTGAGAGGTAAAAATGCCACTAATTGTTAAAAATAATAATTAAAACTTTAGATTTGAATTCACTGAACTGATCCAACTTGATGCATTTAATAAAAACCCAGCAGACAATTTAACTCCAGTTCAGAAAACACATTTAAAAGAATATATGCCACTCATAAAAACAGAGCTGTTCTTTAGCAAGCTTTTGTGGTCAACTCTTTAACTGAGCTTCCGTTTGTTATGTATGCGAAGAAAAGCTGAACTCAGAAAAAAACTAAACAAAAAAAAACAAACTTATTTTTCTAGTCTACCCGTTTACTTTGACATAGGTTGTGTATTCCAGATATCAGACGTTTACCAATCATTAGTATACTATTTTCTACTGTTTTTTTGACTGTCATTACCCAGGGTCCATTAAATAAAGGAAATATCTATAGACTTAAAAGCTATTTCAGCACTGATCTGCATAAAAAAAAAAAACAAGCCACTTGTAATTTAGGATAATTAAAAACCATTACTTTACAAAATTATACGGTGTTTTCTTCCAAGTGCTGCCGCCCTGGCTAAAGTCAAAGCATGTAATGGTAATTTGCTAAAAATAAATATGTTGATTTAAAAAATAATAATGTACTTACAGCGCTTTTTTTCTTTTTCTTTTTTTAAGCTTGACTATCTGTCAAGTAAGTGCAGTTTGCGCTCTGGCATCGCTTTCTCGCTGAATACCATCGCTCTGTCTCAGAAACAACAGCCACAGGTGCAGTGAGAGCCTAATCAAAGTCAACTCCCCGGATCGAGAACCGCCCTTATGGGAACAAGCGAATGGATCCGCTCGTTTTTCTGTCGCCGGCGCCACGCTTCATAACCAACGGGAGGGAGGCGCTAAAAAAAGGCAGAATCAAAGCGGTTAAATAGATAAGTGTCCAGCTAGTGAACATTATTTCATGGCTCCAGACATAAAATTCAAAGCTACTCTGTTGGGTTTCAAAAAGGTTTGTTCTCACACTGTTTTATTTGACGAGTGGTGCATAATAGCTAGCTAGGAATGCACAGGTGGCGCAGGGGTCCCATAAACGGAGGCTTTTGGTCCTCGACGCGGCAGTCCCGGGTTCGACTCCAGCCCATGGACACTTGCCGCATCTCTTCTTATTCTCTGTCAGCTTACTTTCATTAAAGGCCACTAATGACAAAAAATATACATATAAAGTATCCAGTTGTCCCCAGTCACAGGAATAATTTAAAACAGCTTGAGATATTCAGCTATGTTTTTTTTTTGTTTATTTGTTTGTTTTCAACAAAATACCGTTTTTATCCACTGACCTGGTGCTCTGCCTGCTAGTTTCACCAGGGACAGGTCGTCCATCGCAGAACAAGCATGGGCGCATACATACTCATACCTAAGGTCGAGATTAATCAATTAACAATTGTATTTTGATTATAGGAGGAAACTCACAGATTCAACCCACGCAACAGACTGGGATTTGAAAGCAGGGCTCTTTTCCTGCAAGGAAACAGTGCCACTTACGAGGGCCTGGAAAACTTGAGTTTGATGTGATAAACAAGGTTCTAGTATAACTCTGACTGGTTATTTGACCATTATTTTTGATAGAAATGGTACAGCTTATTTAAACAGGTTTGTTTCCTGGCACAGACTGTTTTTAAATGTATAGTTTTCAGTAGGGTTGAGGTCAGACCAAACCCTTTACGTCGGACTGCTCTATCCATCTTAAAACCATTTTTGTGATGTTTGGGTTAATGTCCTCGCTACAACGTCCAGTTGTGTCCAAATAGAAACTCGGGGATCAATCATCAAGCCGTGGACTTGAGGTGAAGTTAAAAGAAACGCAGGGTAGCCCTCATCACGCTGCCTCTGCCGTGCTTCACAATGTTCTCAGGAATGAAGTCCCACGCTGAATTCTCTAAACATTGCTCTTGTCAGAGTAGGCAAATAAATGACCTTAAATCCTGTCTCCAGAAGTCGTCCTGATGGTCCATGCAGTCAACTGAAAACGTCAGTGAGAAATCAAGGTGTGGCTTTTTCAGCGGGGCACTCTTTCAGTCCCTGATGACCCTTGCTTATCAATACTACTGGCGTCCCAGCACCTTTTGGTTTATTACTGGCTTGTGCCTTGTTTAGTTTTTGGATTGTCCCTGAACATCCTAACTAATGTCCTTTTATCCATGTGTGACAATTTGGATCAGACGGTTGAAACACACCCAAACTGGTTTTGAAAGACTTATCCTCCTAACCCTGCACTCGGTGCAATTGGAAACGAATGGAATTTGCTTAAATCAGATTTCAGGCAGGAAAGTAAATTAAAAGTTGTCTAACATGTAGTCATAATTATACCAGGATCTTTCTTCTGGACTCATGAAGTGTTTGGTTTCTTTGGAACCTGGTAATGCAAATTGGAACACTGTGATGATTAGGTGTACGTGCATTTCTGACCCAGCGCTGCATATGACGAGGGCCAAACGCACAGCCTGGTGTTTATTCTTTTAATATTTGTCCTGTATATCAGTCCTAGTTGGAAAGGAGACTGCTTCAAATTTGCAATTTACCAAACTTCAAAAAACACCAAAGTTTAAAAATACTTCAACGTCGTATTTGTTTATAGCACAAAGCATGACAAGATAAATTCTATGATGATAAAAGCGAAATAAAATACAGACCAACAAATCAAACGTGTGAAGTTTTAATTTTGCTCCTTTAGGCTGCAGTTGGGACTTCAGAAATGTGAGGAATGAAGGCAAAGTATCCATAACAGCTTCATTTATAGTCATAAATACCAGATTTTCAACCATTCATACAGTACATCAGCCATTTCCGCAGCTATGGAAAAAAAACAATGAATCAAAATCAAATGTATTGTTGCTCCTTTTATTGTCTGGTAAGGAATTTCAAACAACTCAATTTGGAGAAAAAAAAAAAAAAAAAAAAAGAAGAAGGATCACATTTTGTTAATATTGCTTCATGGTAGTCAAGCAGACCAGGAGCTGGACAGTAAACGGATATATAAAAGTCATCGCCTTTTAAACAAACTCTCCACTCTTTTCCATCGTTCTCCCTGGGAGCCCAACACGACAAGTAAACACAAACGTTTTGACTTTGCTTCTGCCAGCTTTTATGAAGCAAATTACACGTTGCCAGTTGCCATGCTAGATGACCAACATGGCAGGCAGGAGATGACCATCAGTGAGAGAGCGCATATCTACCTCTGGATTGCTACCTGCCATGCAAATAAGGAGCGAGCAGCTGGAGCAGTGACACCTTCACTCATGGCAACTATAAAGGAGGCCCTCATTAGTACAGAATCAGCACCAATGATTCTGGAAAGGACATATTTAGGAGTGGTTCTGTCATAGATTTGGTCATTTCATCTTGGTGTACAACCGTCTTAAATGTCATATGCACAAACTAAATAGATCTTAGGATATAAAGTGCCGATTTAAACAGATCAACACCTTGTGAATACAATAAATACAGTGACACAAAAAAAAAATATTACATATTCTCTTCATGAAACAAAATTTAAGCCAATGCCTTCAGTGATTGTTTTCTCCAAAAGTCTTCAGTGTTACCATACGTCCAGGCTGCCGAGATCCGGTACTAAAAAACAATCAATTAGTAACATTATATCGCAATGGAAACCTTCTAGGGTGCTAATCGTAGATCAACGTTCTCCCTTTAGCAGAATCAGAAGATGCAACCGCTGTTCACGGTTAGCTTTACACAAATGCAAGACGGATGATTCAAAGTGTTTAAGATCAAAAACAGATGTAACAATGTTCTACATGATACTGTTCTTCAAGCTAACTAGGGAAGTAACTCCAGTTTCCTGTCTCAAACTAGTTGTAAAAAGGACATGGGCATGTTCCGCTGAGAAAGTCGATCAGTGAAAAAGAAAAGAAAATACCCATGTGAACAAGGCAAACAAGGTCAACATCCAATTGACATCTTAGTCTGCTCTCTTTAGGTAACAAAACATTTTTAGTTAAAATCAAAAAGATACACAGGGCAATGTAAGTATTTGATGCTGATATTGATTTGAACATCATACATATATGATTTTGTGGATTGTTTTTTTTGATCCGGTCTCAGAGTTGAACTGGGATGTAAATTGAAAATGAAAATTCTCCGCTCTTTTCGGTGCAAACACTTGCAGAATCTGCAGCGTATCAAATGCGTATTTCCCCCGCTGTAATTACTTAGGAAAGCTGTGGCAGTGCTCCTTAAATGATTGTTGCATATCGGAATCAAAACGTAACATTTTTCCTGTTGAAGAGTAAAGTCTATCATGGAGAAAACAGACACGATGTTAATTTAATTGAAGAACTTAGTGTTTGTTTGTTTTTTTGTTAAGTGAAGGATTAGACATTTACAGTGATTTGGAATATCTAGACATTTACCAGTTCAAAAGAAACAGAAATGTGTGTTTAGAAACAATTTCCCCAACTTCTTCCCTGGATATCCATCTTTTATTCACCACATTAGTGGTGTATCTCAATAAGTTGCAACATCAACCTTATTTTGGCAACTTCATTCAACAAGTCAAACTCATACTATATAGATTCCCAAAACGCGGAAGTACATATATTAAGTATTAATTTGTGGTATTCTGATGATTATGACTTAAACGCCCATGAAGACATAATCACGTTTGCCATTAAACAATTAAAGCATTTTAAGTACAGAAATGTCGGCCAACTGAAATGTCATCTGATTTCAGGCCAGTTTCTGGTCCGTAAAGCATAGTGATACCGTGGTGATTATAGCTTTTGGTAGTACAGGTACCAAGTCTTGCTGGAAAATGATAAAAATCTTCATAAAAGGTTGAAGTGCTCTAAAATCTTGTGGTAAAAGTGTTGAGTTTAGATAATACATTGTACAAAATGCATCTCTGTCGTCGCATCATTTTCATGCTCACTTTTTCCTTCCACTCAACTTTCCATCAATGTTTTTTCACTACATTTAGCCTCTTTAGCGATGACCTTTTGCCCCTTACCGTCCTAGTGGAAGATGTCACAGCTTGCCTGTTGAACAACTGTCATGTCTTCAATCCAATTGTGTAGGCTAGGCTATAAAATAACATTTATGTAGAAAAAAACAATAATTTTTATTGGTCAATTGGTATCGATTTTGTTTTCATAAGATGGATAATGGGTTTTCATCAACTCCAAGACATAATCATCACAGTGTGGGATGAATCTAAACGAGTTTAACTTTTTGAATGAAAATAAATCAACTTTTGCTTGATATTCTAATTTATTGAGATTTACCTGTTGCTCATAAATAAGGAGGCACAGTGGAAGAGTGATAAGGGGTCAATAGGTTGAAAGTAGTGTTAAATTACAGCTGTGTGTGGTTTTTTTTGTTTTTGTTTTTTTACATTTTGTCATTTTATTCTTCACAGCAGCCTCTGTTACTAAGACTGTGGAGTTTTACCATCAACTCCGATCACTGGCAGCACTTAGGAGTACAATAACGGCCATAAACATGACTAACACAAGCACACACTGCAGAATGGGTGCCCAGATAGGGAAGGTGGTAACAATAAGCATTGAGGGGGAAAAAAAGGTGAAGTTTGTCAAGGAACAGAGCATAAGGAGAAGTTAGCCTGGGTAAAGGAAGTTGGGAAGAGAGGCACAGAAAACCCCCTGATTTTTATGAAACTGGCCACTTTTCTGCTGCGTTAAATTCAAGAATAAATCATCCATCTAAAAAAAAAAGAAAAAAAAAAACTCTCTATAGTATCTATATCCACCAATGTATCTCAGTTTGTTTCCTTCTGTAGAGGTCCTCTGCAAGCTGGGGGGTTTGAAAGGAAGGCTGCAGGGTCCCTCATTGCTCCTCTAACCAAGAAGGCTTGTCGGCCCCCGGGGGCCTCAGCTTTATGTTGAACTGCTTCAGTGTTTCCTCCAGCTGCTGCTGATTGCCGGCAAAGTACGCCGAGATGGCGTTATGGAAGAGAAGGAGCTGCTTATGCATTACCTTCACCTGGCAGAGGAAAAACATGCAGATTCAGATTTGGTTTGCACACGTCACAAAAGCAAAGAGCCAAACTATGTGTAAATGTTTTGTTGCCGCATTTAGCAAAGTAACAATGATTTAGACACAGACTGACCTTATTTTCCTCCAGAAATTTGAGCTTAATGATAACATCTGAACGAAGGCGTTCGTACTTTTCCTTATGAACCTGGTACTGCTCTTGTGCAGCCTCAATACGTGCCATGGTCACTGCATCCCTTGGACCCAAACTCAGCTCCTCCAGGTCTGACCGGTAGGCATCGAACTCCAGTCTGGTAACAAAATGAAGAGAAAACACTGATATTTAGGATGAGAGCAGGAAATTCAGATAGTTGGAAAAGATTACGGTTTCTATCCCCTGTAAAGGAAACTTGCAGTTAGAGAATCACTAAACCACAATTCTTAGCATGCAAAGTTTTTCATTACTTGGAAAGTAATATATTCAATCTTTATCCACTGGGTGGCAGCATTTGTGTGTTATTCAGCACATCAATGACGGACAAGTTTACTTTTTATCTAATTCTGCAAATGTATAAACTAATTCATAATTTAATTTTGTCAAAGATATTAAGCAAATGTACACATTAACAGTCCATGTTTGTAGCGTCTAGTGAATGAACATTTGATTTTAGATATTACATTTTTTTGAAGAACTTTTTTTTTTTTAAATGACAGAAAGAAAACCCACTGATACAAAACATTTATATAGATAATAGTAATGCAAAGGACTGAAATTAGAATAATAATAAATACTAAGAAATGTTTATAAAAAGGAAAGTATCTAGTGTTTTAATGATCAGCATGTGTTATAGCAAACTGTTCCCAAACCAGTGAGGTCTTTTAACGTCAAATACAACCTTTATCTAAAATAAGTAACAAAAAGAAAAAAAAAGACAAAGAAAAACCGATGTGAAGCTGTTCAGGTTTATCAGACTAAAACAAATTGCAAAAATAAGGAATCAAGAATCCAGAATCTTTTATTGTCGTTGCATGTTACCATGGTGGATTTTTTTCTGGGACATACTCCGGCTAGGGGTACACACACAATAAACAGCAAGCGATAAATAAACAACGGGAACAGCAAACAATGCATACAGTTTTTTTTTTTTTTTTTTTAAGATTAAAGCATGCAATGCATGCAGGAGAACTCCTGTTTAAACTTTCTTCATGTGATAGCAGCATTCTTTTAGAGATGCATCAACTAAACTTAACTAAAAACATTTTCACAACGCCCAACTACACATTTAATAAGAAAAATGTCCTAACCTGGCGTTTTCATACATCCTGATTGTCCACAGCGTGTCCTCCATTGTCTTGTTGACTAATGTATTGATGCTGGACACGAAGAAGTTAATGGCACCAAGTAAAGTCTCCCCATTCTTGCAGAGCAGTTTCTGGGTCTCTGCATTGTAGCCGAACTCATCCTGTGAAAAAAAAAGAAAAAAAAAGGATGCTTTCTCAATGTTCTCCAAATGTTATATGAAAACATTCGCTGGAAATTTAACATGTAAAATGTTAATTTCTAACGTCTCACCCGCAGCTCTGGAGATTTCTGACTGAGGTCAGCAAACGTGTCACCCAGCGCGTGCTGCGTCTGCACCATGTTGTAAAAATGATTGGTCAGCGCTTTGGCCAATCGCAGCACATTTACATATTTCCTTTTCGTGTCCCTCAGGACCTCTATCTGAGCCTCCAGCTCCAGATCAACAGTCCGAGAGCCCCGACCGAAACGCTCCGAGATCATTTGCTTTGTGCACTAAGACAATAGGAAGAGACAGAGAGACGTCCATAACATGTTATTCTTTCAGGGCCTATTAGTAAAGATAAGAGGGAGGAAATCTTTGTTTACGAAAAAAAAGAAAAAAGAAAAAGCACCAGAAGAAGCCCGATATGGCATGTAATTAGTACAACAACAGCGTCTCAGCTACCTTGTAGGTGTTTAGGCCCCATTTCTTTACTGCTTCATATTTCTCCACAGCCACGCCGCGTGTCGCCTCTTCTGCCGTCATTGACGAGCTGCTGCTGCTGTGCTGCATGTTGGGACCTGAAACATGCAAGCAGACGAGGAAAGTAAACAACAAACACCAGCCAAACTTTCCATAGGACAAGACCGGCCCCAGCTAAGATAAGCCCAAGCAGACATCTCTGACTCCTCAAAGCATCCAGCATTGAAGAAAGATAAAAAGGTACCCAACATCCATCCCTTAAATGACTATTAATCATGAATGAGGAGCAAAGGAAAAGCAGTAAGTAACTGACATTCAAACAAACGCGAAGATCTTCATCGTTTCAACTGTCTAAACAGATTAAACCATGATGGGGAACGTTTCCCCATCTCCAGTAACGTCATGGTAAAACGATTTGCCTGCCATGTGGCAGATAACAGAGCTCCTCGGGGTAATGTTACTCTGCCCGGCCTTCACATGCAGATCTGGACCAGTTAAAACAGAGTTCAGTAAGGCCAGGTTGTTTAGAGGGGGGCGGCGAGTGGGTCAAATGTGTGCGATATTAAAAAATTTTTAGGATTGGAAATAAATGGAATAAAGTTTTAACAGTTTATTGTTCAAATTTTAACAAGCATATAAGCAAAAGATTGTCAGGCACTGACGCAGTGGGTTGCAAAAGTATCAACATACTGATTGTGACTGATATGATACATGTTAACCTACATTTAAAAAAAAAAAAAATCAAAACTGCACATCTTCCTGAACACACAATCCCCATGGGGTGATGAACGTGATGGCGGTATCATGCTGTGTGGCTTTTCTACTCTAGGCCGAGACAAACTGAAGTGAATTCACTCTCTAAATAAGGTAAGCTGATAGATATCACAAAAGTTGATCTACAAAGCATGGACCGGGCCAGGGGAAGTAGGTGGTTGTTGTTGAAATCAAATGGAAGCCACAATGCTCAGATTTTATTTGTGAAAAAGTTGGACATTGATATATTATTTTCCTGTTTTGCTATAAAAAAAAATCACATAAAATGCAAATAAACTACATTCAAGTTTGTGGTCGTTATGTGACTAAATGTAAAGACGTTTAAGAGGTATGAACACTTTTGCAAGGCACTTAAAAGTAATTTAGAGAGAAATCCAGAAAGGGAAAACAAATGATACCACATGAGGAGGAAAACGACTGCATGTGTAGGAGGCAAATTTGAAAGAAAGTGAAGGACATGCAGAAGCAAGGAGAACAAAGGACGAAAAGACAACAGTAATTGCATAACAGTCCGTGAACAATGCAGATATGAGCGAAAATGATGAGGAAGACTGATTTGCAGCTCTACAAAACAAATGAAGCCTTGAATAATTAACCATAAGTAAAAAATTATAAAGTAATAAATATATTTTAGTTTCGTCAATACATTTACATTTTTGTACAATGCCGTTGGGAACAAGCTTGTGGCTGAGATCAAGTTGAAGCTGAACTTTTATGAGGAGACTAAAAGTAATGGAGGTCACCTTCAGGAAACCCTTCCCTGGTATTTCACCCTAAATGGACGCATGTGATAAGTCCTGAAACTTTACAGCGCACCAATTAAGAACAGAACCAGTTAGTGAGTTAAATTATCTACATATTGGCAGAAGACGTTTAATCTCCACTTAACGTATTTTTCGGACTATGAGTTGCACTTTTTTTTTTTCATAGTTTGGCTGATCCTGCGACAGCCAGGTGCGATGTATGTACAGTGCAAAAACAGAACTAAAAATAAGTCAAATCTTCTTGAAATGAGTGCATTTGTCCTTGTTTTGAGCAGGTAAATAAGATGATTTGCCAATGGAATAAGATTTTTCCACTTAAAATAGGAACAATTCATCTCCATCATCTTATTTATTTTAGGGGCAAAGATACTCATTCCATTGGCAGATCATCTTATTTACTGGCTTAAATCAAGGAGGAATAGACTAACTTTAAGAACATTTTACTTGTTTTTGGATCCGTTTTTGCAGTGTAACGTTTTCAACGTTAATTCATACTGACCAACATGAACCAAGGGTAAACATTATCGTCTATAGCCACAAGAGGGCGCTCTAGGCTTGTGAAGTCAACTTGCTGCTCCTGTACCCTTAAAAATGTATTGAAACATTAACTTATTGAAAACAAAGACTGAACACATGTTTGCATGTTGTCTTGCTGCTTTAGTATCTATCTATCTTTCACGGAGCGGAGCGTTGAGTTGTACAACTCAAAGGGAACCGACAGTGACAGAACCTTGTCATTGGGCTGGTTGTGAAGCTAATAACAGCTAGCGTTAGCTTATTTTGTTCAGGAGGTTTACTACTTTGCTGATACATGTTCAAGAGCTTAAATGGCCTTTCTATAAAAGCTTAAACATCCCCGTCGTACTGCTAGCTTAGCACGTAGCACTGTTACGCTCACGGTCTAATTCCAGCGTCATTTTGACAACTTTACTGTGCTGTCGAGAACCCTGCAGGTAACTCGCCAGCTATAGTTGCTGGCTTGTTATGCTAATATACCCCATTCAACCTCCTGGGTATGTTCCATATTATTCAGTCCATTTTGGATGCAATTGTGTACTTGAATATGTTGCCATACCAGATTAAATGTCAGTTTTTAGTCTTGAATTTTTTAGAATAAGTTTCTAAATAAATGCGACTTATAGTCCGAAAAATATGGTATTCACACCATTTTAAATTTTTCCCCCTGTACCAGTCACCTTTAAAAACTCAGCAGGTGAGAGAGAAAAAAGCTAATGACAGAAACGAGAAAGCGGTTAAGCATGCCTTTATAAGCCCCCTCTCCATTGATGCAGAAGTGATGAAAACACTAAAACCCGTCTAAAGCAGATCAACCACTCATTAAAGAGAGCATTATTTCCAAAATGAGTAATGTTTCGTGAAAGAATGAATGAAATATATGTCAAATTAAAATTAAACATCTTGAATTTTTATCATAAAAAACACTGGAAATTTGCTCACGATTTCTACAAAATGCCAAATGTCATATTTTTGGGTTATATTTTGGAAAGAAGCTCTTGATATTTAATTATTTTTTTGTAAAGATTAAGTCTAGGCCACCAAATCCTGTAACTGGGATCCTTTTGTTAAATTCAGGATTGTAGCGAACAGCAGGGCCTGAGAAAGAGAGGTGAACAACAGTAAATATTACACCATAGAGCACTTAAATTTCCCCCAGATACTACATTTATGTTACATATGAAAGAAGTCCTAGACATAATTCTTTCCAAATTAAAAGAAGATGTTTGCGGTTCCTGGGATCATAAATTAGATCACTGTTTAAAGTTTACTAGATGAGCACATTGACTGACCCCACCTATTAGACATAAATCATCATAACATTTCTAATGTAGTATCTAGAGCAGGGGTGTCAAACTCATTTTGGTTGAGGGGCCGCATACAGCTTAATCTGATCTCAAGAGGGCCACACGAGTAAACTCATTGCAAGATTAAATAGAACTAATAAATGTGGACTTGTTGATTTTTATATTAAATTAATTTCACTTTTACACAATATATTATGAATAACCTCAGCGTTTTTAAGAAAAGTATGTGCAATTTCAACAATACTTTTACTCAGTTAAACATTTACTTGTGCATTATGCATAAGAACTGATCACAGTGATTATACAATGTTGAAAAACATTTATTCACATTTTTTGGAACTTAAAAACACTGTCCTACATGACAAAATACATCAAACAAATAAAAATTATAAATTATTTAAATTTTTCCACACCTGAAGCTTAATCTGCTAATTAAAACACAGCGCCCCTCGTGGACAATATAGGAACTGCATATTTTCAATTAAACGAAGTACATGTTTTTTTCAATAATTGTTTTATCATTCTCTTCCTTTTATCTCCTCTTTCTTTCACCTTTTGTTTTTTTCTTGTTGTTCTTCCTTTCCTCTCCTACTTTCCCATTGTAGTGTCCATATCATTTGAGATATTCCCCACATGAATCATAATAAAACTATTCACATTCATAAATCAAGCGGAGAACTATACTGTTCCACTTGTGAAAGTCAAATCTGATGAGCTCTTTTTGGCATTAAGACAACAATTATTATTGCCACATTGCCAGACAGGACACTGGGAAAAAAAATAAAAAAAATATATATTTTTTTATAATGATAATGCATATAGCCACAGGGCCGGACTAAATTGTTCGGCGGGCCGGATCCGGCCCGCGGGCCGTATGTTTGACACCCCTGATCTAGAGCAATATTCCTACTCTGGTGATCATGTCAACCTCTTAAAGCTTTTCGTCTTTGGGAGCTGCTGCCTTCCTCGATAAGGGGGCAGGGAAAATAGTGGCTGGTCTTTAATAACTTACTTTGATGCCAAGTTATTAATCACCGCTAGTGTGCAGGTAGTCTATGTGTTTAATAACCATTTTCAAACAAGTATTATTAGAAATAAGCCAATCAGAGTTCTGATAATACTTTGTTTTCTTCCTTATGACTCCGGTTCGATCTCATATCTGCATTTAGAAAGTAACATCTGAGGTAAACACAGAAATCACAGAACCCACAGGGCCAACTAACTCAGACGAATGAAGGAGCCCAACTCATAGGCAGGAGAGAAGCAGGACCGTACCTATGATTGAGCCAGTGGGAATGATCCCCTCTGCTGTTCCGCCATAGCCTCCAGAAACGATGCTCGTCTCGTTAAGGTTGGGACCCGATACCATCACCTGCTGTAGATCCTGCACAGGCAATAACCACAACAGGAACAGAATAAAAACAAACTTTTTCAAGTTATTGAGGTGACGTATGGACATGTAGACCTGATATTTAAATTAAAAGCCTGTACGACACTAGGACGAGTACATCCGTGGTTTAGTGGATTAAGTCTGTGACTTTATTTCGGGGGACCCAGCTTCTAATCCCGCTTGTGTCAGGAAAGGCATTCTGCGTTAAAAACCCTGCCACATCTGAGAGCATGTTGTAATGAGTCGCAGTGGTGACCCCTGAATTAATGTGATGCCACCTGTCAACCGATCGTGGACGCTCGTTAGTAATTGACCAATCAGGGATCCCAAAGCAAAACGCTCCTTACCTGCAGAAGCTTCCTTCCCTTTTCCCTCCCACAACATTCTGGGATGTTACATTACAATAGCATTGCAGGCAGAGGGATTTTGTTTAAAAAAAAAAGAAGAAAAAGCAGCATTTAACAGGTAGTGTAAAGTCAAATTTAAACTCCCAATACAGAATCTGATGGTAAATTCTTGCCATGGACAGCTTGATGGCAGCATGAAAACATCAGCTGTAGTCTGCAGTAACTATATTGTTACCAATATCTGCCTCAAAAAGCATCTAAAGACAATTACAAGGTCGGCTTTCTATCACCTGAAGAACATTTCCAGGATTAAAGGACTAATGTCTCAGCAGGATCTGGAAAAACTAATCCATGCGTTTATTTTTAGTCAAATTGATTACTACTACGGTGTTTTCACAGTTCTGCCTAAAAAGTGGATCAGACAGCTGCAGCTGATCCAGAACGCTGCTGCCCGCGTCCTCACTAAGACTAAGAAAGTAGAGAACATCACCCCAGTTCTAAAGTCCTTACACTGGCTCCCTGCATCTCAGAGAATAGACTTTAAAATACTTCCGTTAGTCTATAAATCACTGAATGGCTTAGCACCTAAATACATCACAGACTTGTTATCAGTGTATCAACCCTCCTGATCATTAAGGTCTTCTGGCTCCAGCCTACTCTGCATACCTAGAACCAGAACTAAGGCATAGATTTGTCTGTGGTTACCTTGAAATAACTTCAATAACACGTCTTACAACTCGTTTGAATATTTTATTCCCACTGTTTTTATTGCCTTAATGTTGGAAGATAAGGCAAAAAGGGTTCTGTTAACGCTGCAAGCATCACCATCATCACCATTACAACATCTTAGTTGTTGGGGGTTGGCGTACAAAATCTAGTCTGTTCAAACTTAAAAGTTTTCATTCTGATCATACTAAACATGCTTAAAGAAAATTATAATGCAATCTGTGACAATTCAGCTGCTGTATCTACAAATTTCAGAGGAGGCTTTTTTTTTTGTAATTCAGGCTTTGGGGCCATTATAGTTATGCTCGTAACTCACACAACAATTATCAGATTATTCAGAAATGCTTTCTAAGATGTTGGCCTAAAATAAAGATAGAATTCTCTTTGTGCAGCTTAAACAAAACTCAACCTTTAATTGTGAATATTTTATTTGTTTAACGTTATTTTACAGCAGAATTGTGATACTGTGGCCTTAGAGTCTGGCCCAGGCAGTGCTTTCAGTAATCTGTCCAGAAGAAAATACTCACAGAAGTTTTTATTTTCCTAAAAGAGGCCTAATTAAAGCTTTGGATCTAAGACAGACTGCTATGAGCCCCCAGATCCCTCTGGTTTGTTTTGCTAAATTTAACTCAATAGTTTTTAGTTTTTTATGTTTGCCTTCCTTCTCAAGAGGCAGACAGAAAGGCAAAAAAACATTCAAGTATAACAAGAAAGGAAAATCTGTTATATACAGATTCTCTCTCAGCCAAAACACCAGATTGACCTAAATTCATTAAATCCACTGATTTTACTTCAACATACGCAGATTACCCCGACTCAGATTAAAGCTTTTTAGTGACTGTAGGATTAGAAAACAGGGTTCATTTAAATTTAAGACTTTTATGATTTCATTTTAAGACCTACATAGTTTCTGAACAGCAAGTTGATTTCATTATTTAAAGACAGAAGACCAAGTTTAAAAATTCTGGGTTTGCTTAAGATTTTTATTTTTACGCTTTACGGTTTAGCTGGTCCATTGTAGGACCGTTACTGACCTCGTTGAAATGAACCCCTGATAAGATAAAACACAATGAGAGCCTTTTCCTGTAGTGCATTTAATAAGGAAGCTACAAGAAATAGCTGGAAACGAATACAATACGTATAATTAGAGGTCATAACAGGAAGTTAAATTAAGGAGGGAGTGTTTAGTGCTGTTTAAAGTGAAACATATCAAGCACATTTGACATGTACTAAGCTTTAGCCCCATGAACCTCGTCCTGACTTTTTTTTTTTTTTTTTTTATAATAATAACTCTAGAGGGACATATGTAAAATCCACTTTTTTAGCCCAGCAAAATACATTTTGTTGTGTACTTGGAGTCTATAGAAGTGCAGAATAGTTTAATGTAGTCTCTCCAGGTGTTGTGTAGATATCTTTATATTCTGTTTGAGTCATATTTGTTAATTTGTTCAGTTTTCTCTATTCTCTATCAAGTATTTTCAACATTTACGTTAAAGTAATTGCTTTGGAGCTACTTAACAAGGTCATAGACTTCCAGTCAATCAATGACATGAGCCTGCCATTTTATTTTTTTGCTGTAATTTTGTAGTACAAGTTGAAGGATGCCAAAGACACAAGTCAAAATGTTTGGTTGTTGGGGCAACAATAATGAGGAATTCAGACCAAAGCATTGCATTTTCACTTTACATGAAACACAACTGAATGATTTAAATGTGAAAAGGATGGCATTAAAAAGTATATGTCCCGTTTAAAGAAGAAAAGGGCATAACACCAGAAAAGGAGTGAACCGAAACAAAAACAAAACACAGGTTAGTGTTAAAAGGTGTTTAGTACAATCATAAACATGTATTGTATTGTTTGAGATTAAAGGATCACACACAGGCATCGCCAAAGTACACACAGTCTAGGTCAAATGGAGCCATTCTGAACAACCCACATTAAAAGACCTTGGATC
Source organism: Fundulus heteroclitus (assembly GCF_011125445.2). Lineage (NCBI taxonomy): Eukaryota > Metazoa > Chordata > Actinopteri > Cyprinodontiformes > Fundulidae > Fundulus > Fundulus heteroclitus. The sequence continues at coordinate 18,894,868 of NC_046371.1, forward strand.
CAATAATTAAATGGAGATGAGATCTAAGCGTTAGCCAGAAACGGTTAATACGAGTCAGATGGAAGGACATCCAAAGACGTTTAACGGACTCCTAGCAACTGCTGGCAAGAGCAAGGATGACACACAGCACACAAGTTTCCCATCAAAGCCCGACAGGTTGGAAAACAACAACCGCCCATTGAAACTATTGAACAGTACAACACCAACACCACAAATGCACAAATGACCTGCTCACCCTGGTGCCTCTGGAGCTCCCTACCTTCTCATCTAAGCTCCACTGCAGCTTTGCAGCCTGCACAGAGATGGTGGGGTGGGGGGGATGGGGAAATCGACAAACACAATAATCGTTTAAAAAAAAATAACTGAAGGAGAGACAAACATAAAAACTCATAATTCAAATGATGAAGCAAGATACAACAAAAAAAGTCACTGTGATATGAACACATGGGAGTGATGCAAGATGATGAAGAATATCACTGCAGTGTCATCATTTATTGATAGATGATTTTAAAAACAGATTTTCAGGTTCCGCTTTCCTTTGTTGATCCGCCACAGTCAGTTGGATTGTACTACGCATTATTTCATCAGTCAATAAAAAAAAACACAAATGTAGAAAAAAAAGAAACAAAACTTGATTGAAAATTGAAACAAAGAAACAGAAAAACATTCAGATTAAATGAACAGAAACAGCTGTAACGATGGATCGTAACGGAACAGATTTTCTCCTCGTATCCTCCTGTGTCATCATTCACAGCGCAGCGTAGTCATCGTCTGAGATTTAGAAATATAGTACAAAAATGTTGGCAACACGTTCTCCAAAGTGAGAACATTTTGATATTTGATTCATCATTTAAAGTTGTTGATCAGTTGAAACAAAGCCACCTCATTTTTTTCTTACAAACACGAATCCCACAAATGGGATCAGACGACTTTAAACGTTCAACTGGCCAGTGACTAGACATTAAAAATTCTAACTTTTTACTATCAGTGAACACATTATTTGAAGCTCGTTCAGGTTGCACTGACAATCCTCATTGGTGTGGATGTAGTTACCAAGTGACAAACACTTAGCTTGTCACCGGCAGTAAAGTGTTTAAACGGTAAAATGGACTGAATGTGTATAGCTCTAGTCATAATGACCACTCAAATCCCTTTACACTAGAGAGCCACATTCAGACCCACCCTTACATGTTCCCAAGAACATCTCAAGTCTCCGCTAGGTGCGGAGCCCATCCCCCCACGTCCTGCCCTCCTCCACTTCGTTGGAGGGCGCCTTGGCCCCCTGGCGCATTGGTTGGCTTCGGGTTTGGGGCGGGTTCCCGGGCGTGCGCCGGCCCACTCCCGGCGGCCTCTTCGCGGGGCCTGGCCCCCCGGGGGGCGGCCGGGGCCCTCGTCGCGGGGGCGGGGCGCCCCTGGGGCCTCTGGCCCTCAGGGCCCATGGCCGGGACCACTTCAGCGGGGCTAGCTGCCGGCGGAGCCCACGGGCTCGTCTCCGCGGCTCTTGAGGGCGTCGGCATTGCGGTGGCTGGGGGATTTCCTCGGGGTCGTCTCTGCTCCTTCCTTGGGGGGGGGGGGTTGCAGATATCCTGTGTCGGCCCTTCCTGGGCGACCTGCTTTAGGGACCCCTTTGGGAGTCCGGGGTTACGGGTCCCCTGACGCCTGCCTCTGTGCTCGGGGAAGGTGGGTCTTCGGTTCTCCACAATCACTATCAAGCTATTTCTGGATAATCTTCACCTAAACTAGTGCACTTTCACATCTCCCACAGGTGCTGGGTCCCAGGTATTAAGTGTTCACTTATATACAGTAATCTTATAATTTATTTATTTATTTATGTTTTTTCACTTTCTTTTGCTATTTTTAGATGTTTCCTTTCCAACTCGGTTGTTGCTCCTACCATGTTTCCTGTAACCAGCACACCAGGCTGCTTGTGTGGAGGATTGGACCCTTCCTTCTGTCTGAATGTATGTTTGTATTTAAATGCACATATTCTTTAAAAAGGCCATGCCATCTGCTTGCGTGTCTTGATTCTTTGTTTACAGAGAAAGGTGTTGTGGGTCTTCTGCCCCCCCCTGATTGTTTCCCTTTCAGCCACGAATGGCTGTTTTTATAGATTCACTGCCTTCTTGCTAACACCTCCATCTTGTACCACTTGGGTTTTCTTTTGTACACCAGATTCTGTGACAGTTCTTTGAGTTGTACCACTATTCATTTTGTACACTAAAACTTGTATTTCACCAAAAAAAAAAAAAAAAAAAAAAAAAAAAAAAAAAAAAAAACCCACCCTTACAAATGCAAATATTGATTATTATTAAATATTGATTAATATTGGGAAACTTCCGGTTAAGTGCCTTGCTAGGGGGCATACTGACATGTGACGGGCGAAGCTGGCGAACCCACAGCCTTCCAATTTTAGGGCGACTAACTCCTCCCACTGAGCCACAGTCGCCTCAGTTTAAAAATCTAATTGAAGGAAGCACAACAGCTGTAAGAAGCTTCTGCAAGGGAACCTGCAAGGCATGTTGGTGGTTCCTCCGGACTGATAAGAGTTAGACCTAAGCACCGAACGGAAAGCTGAACATGTGACAGCGCAGTTGCAATTTATTTATTTATATTTATTTATTATGAAATAATAATGACGGCCGGCTTTTCCTGTCTTCGCCTCAATACTGAGACTTCAAAGTAAAAGCATACATGGAACGTTATAAACATTACAGCTGGCTCAGAAGGTTTTGCTTGTTTTTTTTACAAGCCCAGCTGCTCCAATAAGTTGAGGTGTAAAGGAGAAAAAGTGCTTGAAGGTCAGCTGTTTTACACAGGTGCAATGCTGTTCAACATAGCTTTTATTTTGAAGGACTGACTTGGCTGACGTAGGTTTTAGCTTTGTGGTACACTGCCCCCTATGCATCTGGCATGTTTAAAGCAAGGGTCAGCATTGAATTTATATGGGTTTGTGTGGATGAAAACTTTTTAAAAATGATCGTGTGTACGATATAAAAAAAAAAAAAAAAAAGAAAATGTGTGGGAGATTTATAAAGACTCGGCTACATCTGTAGAAGCCCTAAGACTCCCTTTCAAATAAGACTATTTATAAATAATCTAGTTGGAAAAAAAAAATCAAATATCTTGGCCCATGGTGCACTTTAATTGTTTCCAGGAGGGCAAAATAAAAAAGTAAGCCATAACCTGTCTTGTAAAGAAGTAAATGAGGTATGCTGTGTTTATTTATAAAGTCATAAAGTTGAGGATTCAGCTGTATTTACGGATTTTCAGTGATGTAAAGACAGACATGGCTCTAATGTCTGGAGATAACTGTTTTAACTAGAAGTGTTTAAAGGGAGTTCAAATAAGAACATACAAATGTAAGGCTATATTATGTTGGTATTAAAGTCTTGAGTTTGTTCTTTCCTGTTACGCTGTGAGACTTGAGTAACTGGAATCTACTAAAATCTAAATTAGCAGGCTAGTGATTTATAAAATCAGCGATTAAAAATTGGCAAAAAAAAAAAAAAAAAAAAAAAAAAAAAAAAAAAATCTTAAATTGGTGAATTTTTACTTTTTAAAACCGGAAGCAGTCTCTGGACTCCGATCTGCCAATTATTTTCCCCATTAGCTGTTTAATTTATCTTGACGTTGGCAGTCGACTCCGTTTTTGAGATCTTTACGCTCCGTAGACCGGTGTTTGCTTCTGCATGAATGAAACTTTGATATAAACAGACCGATAACAGCATTAACAGAGATACGGTGCTTGACAAATACCTCATAACATTTAACTTCTTATAAAAAGGTAAGTTTGTCACGAGGAAAAAGATACGAAATATTTTAGGAAGCAAAACAAAAACAACTTTGTACTTAAAAATCGCTGCCTCAAGTTGAGGCATCTGCTCAACGTGGGTGTAGGCTGACACAGGCATGGATTCCTCCCAGCACACTTTAGACAGTGTTTGCTCAGAATAAATAAAAAAGGATAGAGCATGGAGAGGAGAAACTCCTCGATGACTCATCTATTGGCATATATATATTCTTCTTCCTCGTACAAGCAACTGAGATACCCACTAAAAGGCTGCTGCCTGTGTAGACCCCGGTTCCTCCGTGTGTTGCCTCTGGTTGCTTTGCCGCGGAGCTGCTGGCGGTCATACCCTTCTCCACCACGCTGACAGTCACCATCCCTGTTCTGCACCGTTTATGCCATCTGAAACCAACCCATTCTGCCAACCTTCATCTTTCTGTGCAGGACCGACGCGGGCTGCTTCAGCTTTACACCAAGTGCTGCACGACAGTCACCAGTCTGATGTTAGAGAGCTGTCACCCAAGGACAAAGCCCTGCTCGTTTCAAATTGCACGGTTTCCATGACAGCTGCTCGACAGAAAACTTGAACACGTCTCTTGCATAAACAAGAGAATGAGCTTCTTACACAAACTTGTTGAATATTTGACTTACTGTTGAATATTTGACTTACTGTTGTATATTGCTGAGGAGGAGGAACTTTTTTTTTTTTTTATGGCTTGAGCATCACAGTTTGGTGAGCAAATAATGAATAACTGTAAAAGCTTCCTCCAGGATCTGCGGTCTGTTTGCCCAACGACGAGTGGCTTGAGAGGCCGGAAAACCAACCAACGTTTGGGAATGTAGTAGAGAACATGGAAGGAAAAGTAAAAGGAAGGCCGGGTGTTTTGTGTCGTTTAAAGTAAAACAAATACGATACACACACACACAATTTTTTTTTATTAAAGACGCATGTCTGACATTAGAACAAAAGCCTTTTATGACAGAAATAGCTTCTTAAACACCACAGACGACACAGATTATATATATATATATATATATATATATATATATATATATATATATATATATATATATATATATATATATATATATATATATATATATATATATATATATATATAAAATCTAAATCCATAACCAATCTTAGATGTGTTAAGGAATATGGGAACTGGAAGAAAAAAAAACTGACTGGCAGACCTTTTGGTACATATTTCCACATAGAAATTTAGTGTGGGTAGAATGGTATGAATAGAATAAGCACACTCAGCTAATCATGTGACAGCTCAGAAAGCCACCCAAAACCATAATCCCAAACCACCAAAAGAAAAAAAAAGAAAAGACAAAGGGTTCATTACAAACTAAAACTACATGTATTAACAAAATCTCCAATAACCATTACAGCACGTTATACAAGCCAACTTTAGTGCGAGATCAGTTCATATGGGTTTTCACAGAATGCTTAGAATAGCTAAAGTCATATTTATATATTAATTTTTGTTGAGTTCCTCAGTTCATCTGTAGCACATATGAGCTGTACGCAAATACCGCAGCAATTAAATCTTCTCTTTGCAAAAGCGCAAATCAGCGCCACTCCCATTTCATAACTCATACTTAAAAACAACATTCTCAAAAAATAATGCATTAACTTACGCTTGCATGGCATGAGAAAACATGGAACAGGCGAGGGGCTGCTTTATACTCGTATTCTAAGGCCCTGAAGGTTTTTCCAATTGGTTACTGATATGTTTAAATCTGACTATAGGTGCTATTGATATTGGAAAATTGACAATAGTGGCATATTTCTTTGAGCTGCGTGCCTGGAAAAACAACTGCATAGTAAGACCTGCTCCTTTACACCTTCTTAAGTTCTGCGACAGGAATAAGGAATCTGTGTTGCAGCACAACTCGTTGGTAGTCGTCCAATAAATTTCAAAGTAGTGTTGCACTCTACTAGAAAATCATGCGACGGTGACATTATTGTGTAAAAGCTGACAACATGATCGTGATGTCAGTTCTGTTAACTCTCTGTGTGACCTCCAGGATCTGTGGATGTCTAAGTGGGAGGATCTACAGCAACTTACATGAAGTGTGCACTGCGAGTAATATCTTAGCAGAGACTTACTGAGCTCCAAACGCGTCATTATAATAGCAATACTGAGTACACTGCTATTGAGATGACGATTTATTTGCAATATTTTGTAAAACTTACTTACATTACAGGATGTATCCAAACATTTGACATTTTCCCAGTCCTGATTGCAAAAGTGCAACTTCTGCCACTTCCATATGTGGTACCAAACCGGACATGTGTCCAGTAGTTCTCAAAACGTCTGGATTGTGAATGGTCATGTTGCATTTTATCTGGTGTTTATGTCACTGTCCTGACTCTCACTACACATCCACACAGACTTCTCTACAGCAGTAGCAGTCACTGCTCCACAAAAGGTGGTTGCTAATAGCTGTGCTTCTTTTTCCTTTATTTCCTTTATTTGTATTATGATGTGATCTTAAACCTGTTAAGCCACGTTTTCTTTTTTCTAAATACTTTCGGTTTAACAGCACTGAAACACAAAAGATGCCGTTTAACTGTCTAACAAACATTGCTGACTCTTAGAAAAATGCTTCACTGCACAGACATGCTTTAGCCCATTTAGTCCAGATCTGCTGCAGTTATAGTTAGGGATGTCTACCAAATTATGTACTTTTATTATAGGTGCTGACCAAGTTCTGTCGGTACAACCGGTATCTGTTCACGTAAAATCAAATGACATCATATTTTGGTACATAAATGCATCATTTTGACCCTGAGATAGTGGGAGACTGGGCGATTTTCCATGCCAGACGTGAACACAGCATTGTACGCACAAGAGCGTAATGACGTCCCTAGCTGCTGGTCCAGTCAACAAAGCAAGCATGGCTGATAGAAAGCACTCGACAGTATTTGCTCCACTTTTCAAAATGTGATGAAGATTGCACTCGCGGCAATATTTGTAACGTCAAGTACCTACCAATCCTCGACACCTGGCCTCTGTCGCCAATCTAGCGATTCTGTCGCTATATTTAGCAACTTTTCAGACCTCTGTAGCAACCTTATTTCAGATATCTGATGGCTGTTGCATTTAATTTGTAGTATTAACAATCACACACCAAAATGTTTTTTGGGATTTCAGCATCAAACTAAAAAAAAATAAAATAAATGTAATTCAGGATCAAGACCTACAGTTGGAACGTGGCCTTACAGAAAAATCTATACCTCCTAAAAATCATACAACAAAACAATGTTGATGGCACAATTAAGAGAAATTGCATCATTGTTTCATTTGTTGGCTATTGATTTAAACCACACAAAACAGAATAAATTACCAGGTAATACATAAAATACAAAAGTCCAGCACAAACCTAAATATTTCAGTCTGTTTGCTGCGTTTTGGGTTGCAGTTTACAAATTGTGTTTTGATGACTCTGCAGTGTCATTTTCAAAAATGTTCCATGAAACACCGTCAGCCAAGTGTGACCCACCTGTTCAAGGCTGTCGTCTTCCGCTAACGCCCCCGTGTCGCCGTTGCTGTTGATGGGAATCTCCATTGTGGCTGCTTTACTCATAACCCTGTCTGTCATAGTGCACTATGTCTGCAAGACAAGAGGAGAAGAGAAACGGGAGGGTAAGCAAGGAAAATGTCCGAACCACAGCCTGGTAGAGGATGGACCGTAGAACTTTGTTAAAACAGCCAAATCAATGAAGCGGATAAACAATGAGCGAGGTAGATTTCAAAGAGCAAGGCTACTGCTCAGGATAAAATAAATAAAAAAAACACACCCATTAACGGCCCCCGCCTCCTTCATAAGCACACAGACAAAGAGGCGATGAGCTGCTGAGGTGAAGTGGCCACTTCGCTCTAAAGCTCAATCACACTCTTGTTACCATTGCTCACCCTCCTCCTCCCCCCCCAAAAGAAGGAGTTGGGATGATGTTTAAATCAAACTACTAGAATCAGCTGATTCTCTAAAACAGAAATGCGCTACACTTTTTCCACACAATTATGTGCAAAAGCGAGCAATGTGTTGGTTTTCCACTTTGCTGCAGTGGCGACAGACCAGTCTGGTCTTTTGCCAGTCAATGAAACTACTACAAGGCCTCCCACACACAACAACAACAACAACAACACTCTTCGGTGGGGAAGCTGTTACTAAGATTAACTCATTTCAGTAAGAGACATGTTTAAATTTTTTAACATTGGAAGCACACGTTATAGAAAAAAAAAAAAAATAAATGTTCAAAAAAGAAACTATTTTCTGGACCTGTAGATAAAGGTCTAGAAACGCTGATACCAGTACGGCGAGCATCCGGTCATGGCTGGATCAGGGTGAGTTATCCTTCTAGATTATGGCCCCCCAACGGCGGATTATTACACACATCTGATGAGAATGTCATGTCAAGTGGCATTTATAAGTATACTTAAAAAAAAAAAAAATCTCAATTTGTTCAGTACATTTTTTTCTCCTCCACTGTAAACATTTCTCTAAAATAAAACTTGTGAAATACCCAATTAGGTGACAAGAGTTACAATCAGTAATAATCATATTTTGAAGACTTTGACTCACTCGCTGAGGCAACACTCCACTTTTTGTGGAGTTCAAAATGATCACAAAAGTCCATCGTTATCGTCAAAGAACCTATGTTCTGTCTCACATTTTTTTTCATTAAATATCTTAATTCAAGCATCGCAAAAAGTTATATTATACTTTCATTAGTGAACCGAATACTAAAGACTTTATTGACGTTTAACTGGTTCTGACTCTAGTAACCATCTTTTGCTACACATTTAGCTTTAAGTTATTGTTGCAGACTTAACAGGTTTCTGGATGTTTGACAACTCAGTAAAAACAGCTCTACAGAAGGAGGCCCGGAAGTAGGGCTGGGCGATATGGCTAAAAATAAAATCTTGGATTTTAATATTCCAAATGAGACCATCAATTTTTTTCTCCCTCATTTTCGTTTCACAAAAAGAAATAATAATAATAATTATTTATTATTATTATTTTATTTCTTATATCAAACATTTTGTCTGGGAATTGACCTGAATTCAAAGTGCAACCAAATACAAGATGGCGGGCCTGCCATTGTAAACAATGAAAAAAAAAAAAAGATAGAAAAGAAATGTTTGCTGCTAGTGGTATTACACAATGAGCTAAGGAAAGGTTTCACTTGTGTAACTTAAAAAAAGTAAAATGATAAATGAAATTGCCCCCGTATTATATATATATAAAAAAGTTTCCTCTTTACAACATTTGGATAATATATTTTCCTAAACATATATTAGCCAATGCTTGCTATATTCTTCATGGACACTCGATTCCAATTTTTCAAAAACTAAATCTTAAATAAAAAAAACAAATATAGTAAATTGGAACTAGTCGAGTCAGCCCTACCTGAACGTACAGGTAAAGCATTACTACAGGTATGCAAGCTTCTTGTTTACACTGCCTCTAACGTCAGGTGAAAGGCCTCCATTGGCCATGCCCAGTGTCTGTTGACTTTACACATCAGCTAAAGAGCAGTACCTTTTCAAACAGTACAGAACACTAAGAACACTGTCACATGTTGTCTGATTTAAATCTATGGACTGTTGGTTTGCATAAATGCCCTGAGTTAAACAAACGCACAAATGAATCAGTGACATAGGCTAGCTGGGAAACAAGATAGCCTGATATTAGGAAATAAATAAATGTAGTAAATGATAGAGCAGGTATGTTAAAATCAGGGAAATAAACTTCCCCACAATTCTAACAGAAAAAAAATCCCCTTTGCATCTGAGTTGAGCTATTACTCCCTTAGAAGATCCCTTAAAATAAAATAAAATAAAATAAAAACATAAGGTAGGGCCAGAGAGTGAGACGTGGGATGTGGCGCCTGATACGTGGCAAAGCCTGGCAGGTGCACCTGAACAGGTGCCGACGTCTCACCCCGGCAGGTGAATTCAACCTGGATAGACGCTGTTCATCCGCATAAAAAATCGTTCACATCTAAAAAAAAAAAAAAAATGCACACAGATCATTTATGGTTATCTGAAACAGGTTTGTGGTTGTTGTTGTTTTTTTCCCCATCAAAATACACGTTTTCAGTAAACATCACGCATGCAGCTGTTACTGTACAGCTGGCTACACTGGTCTGAGAAAAGAAATATGGTTGTTTAACAGGTCAGCTTAGCTGAATTACAAGCGCACAGTTGTAAAACATGAAAAAAATAATTAAATAAAAAACACAGCCACGATTCTAGCATGCCATTTTCAGACCGTTTGACTTACGATGTGCCCTGCTCCCTTCGTTGATCCGGCGCTCTTCGCAAAGCCGACGCGAAAGCTAACAGCGAGCTAGCTGCAATGCATCCCCCTTTTTTTCCTGCAAGGCTCGGGGCTAAACGTGGAGCCTACTGTCAGCCCCGAGGGGGAAAGACAGAGAGAAAACCCCTACTTAAGAATATCGGAATAACATGTCGAGGTAATTGTGCACTCTGAGCGGCGTTGGCGTGTCAGAGTAGGACTCCGCGTAAATAACCCTGTACCTTCCACTGAACGCAAAGGAAAACGCTGTACGGAACTGTGACGACGCGTTCCAGCACAAAGATCGTCTCTCAACGACAGGAGGACATACTCCACACCATACAGAGCCGGTGCAGACCGTCGTTTTGGCTTACTTTGTTGAACACATAACTGATATAACTGTAAAACTGAAATATATATATATATATATATATATATATATATATATATATATATATATATATATATATATATATATATATATTAGATTAGATATTAGATTAGATTCAACTTTATTGTCATTACACAGGTACAGGTACAAGGCAACGAAATGCAGTTTAGGTCTAACCAGAAGTGCAATAGCAGCAAGTGCAGGATATACAGTACAATGGTTCCATAAGTACAGGACATGGGTTTTTACTGAATAAATATAGAGATGGATACTATTATAAACAGATATTTTTGATAGATTTGTCCTATGAGTATAATATATAGATAACCAGTATTGTGAACTAAATTTACAGCTGGATATGAACTGAATATAATATACAGGTGGATATTACTATGAATAGAGTTTT